>NC_071542.1:14622389-14931972 GCF_026979565.1 Vidua chalybeata
GGTGTAGAGTGGGACCACCCTATTACCCTCAGGGCTGCAACTTGGCCCCTTGGAAAGAGCAAAAGTGAAACTTCTGGCTTAGAGAGATGTTGGGATTTGTGATGGAAGCGCATTACGCTGTATAAAGGATGTTAGATCAATGGAACACTTTATCATACACCTGTACCTCGCTGCCCTTACTCACTAAATGTCTTGACTACTAAATGTATCTGTTTTTTTCCAACCAAATGTAGGGACTGTGGCCCAAAAATGTGATGCTCTGTCATGGTCAGACAGTTGAGCTCAGAGTAGCAGTCTCAGCCAGAGTTTGCTCTAGGCCAGCCGCTCTCCTGCCTAACCAGGCTAAGGAAAGCACAGGAGCACACAGCGATGGGGCACGTGTCAATCAACAATAAGCATCTGTATTTCTGTCCTTCTGACGAAGCTCAATTTATCTCCCAAGTGTTGTGGCTCAGCACAGGGAATGGAGCTCTCTGCAGAGCCCTTGCAGGTGGGTGGTGGGTGAGCTCTGAGAGGGAGCTCCCCCTGCCCACCCATGGGCAGGGTCAGCCCGGCGATGGGAGACACGTAGGCAGCCAGCAAGGAATCCTTGCAGGGGTGGGAGGGAGCTTTCTCGCCTCTCCGCTCTGCTCTGCTGCTGGCAGGGAAATGTGCTTTCAAAGCACAGCTTACAAAAGAGGCACAAGAAAACAAGATGCAAATTAGAGGAGAAATAAACTTCAGAAGAGTTTCCTTTGTGATTATGACTCAGTTGTTCAGAGGCAGACAGGGTAGCTTTGGAAGCATCAAAGGCATGTCACCGTATCCTGTAATGAATTCCTTTCTTTCAGTTCCTTTGGACATATGGGGAGGCCACAGATTTGCACGGCGCCAGAGCTGCTTGCCCAGACACTTGCCTGTTGCTGTAACTAAGGCAAATAAAATCCAGAAACCTTGTTGCTGCTTTTTACACTCTCCCGGGTATCTGTGCCTTGTGGTCACTTCTGTCTTGGTGGTGGATCTGATGAGAGGCAGTAGGTGTTTGTGCCCACAGGTACAGTACAACCTGTACACTACACCTGCTCTGTTTTTCAGTCTCAAAATACAGACATGGGCTCTCAGTTACACCCCTGTCCCAGGAACAAGGAATTACTTGTTTTGGCCAACCAGAATTCCTTCTGATTCCTTCAGCTATCTATACAGGATAAAGGAATTGCTAAATGTCTCCTCCCACATGGAGTTGATAGCTCTGGGGTTTTTTCCAACATAATGCAATAAGCAAGCTCAGTTGCAGGTGTCTCCCTCAGACCTCCATTGTTTGTTGTTCCTGAATAATGTTTCAGCTCTTGGAGAAAGCTGCAAGATGAAGTGCTAGAAAGTGCTTTGCCAGACTGGTCACCAGGGAGCCAGGACATTGCATAGAAGGAAAGCTGCTCATCATACATCAGCTTTGCCAGTGCTTTTCCTTTCAGTGTTCTGTCATTAACATGTAGATAGACTTGTGTCTGAAGTTGCTCCCAGGCCATTCCACCCTTTAAAATGCTAAAGCTGAAAAGAAAACCCCTGAGGCAAGTTCTAGGGCGAACTTTTCCTGAGCTACCTCCTAGAGCTCATGTAGGAGGAACAAATAGTGCAAATGCACTTCTTGTCTACCATGAGTGCAAACCTCGAGTCCTGGTTACACAGCAGCTGTATCACTGTGTGTAGTTTATCTTCATTTGTCGCTTGAAGGTGGCTGTTGAGAAAATTGAGGCTTTTTCAGGTTATTCCTACAAAGACATTTGAACCAACCTGTCAAGAACCTGTGTGGCAGTATAAATATAGCCAGCCCAGGAGGTAAGAGAGAAAGAAATGCTTATTTTTGTCTTTCCTTCCTATTCTGCCAAAGGCTAAGTCAAAGCACCTATAAAAAGAGTCTTTAGAGCTATGTTTTGAAAGACACTAATTCTGGTGGCCTTTATACCCTGTGTTTTCTGGGGTCCTGCCTGTCCTCTGGTCAGGGCTGTGGAGCCCACTGAGAGAAAGCCAAATATCCTTTGGGCAGTCCTGACTGAGGCAGCTTTTCCTTTTGGAAATCTGTGGTGCCCAGCACTTTTGTCAGATGTTGCCGGTTACTGGTTTAAAAATAGATCAATCCGTTCATTGCTCTTACTTCATTATGCCCAAACCAAGGAAAAACCAAACCCATAATTTTTAGTGGTTGCTGTCAGTCCTGTGGCAGCCTGCCAGTATCATGGCTCGTTGGTTACCGTGGACAAATGAGAAACTAGAGGAATTCCACTGACTCACGCATTTTGCTTGGGTGGTCCCTGCATTTTTATTGGCCCTGAGGCTTTGCTGCCCTCATTTTAGAAACCAGTCTAGCTCTTGATCATGCATGGATCTGAAAGATCTTAACAGCGAAGCCTGGCTTTGGAGATTGGGGAATTAGAGCACAAAAAGGCAGGTTTCCTTGTGCAGGGATGGGCAAGTGGCAGAGCTGGGAGCAGCAGCTCCACTGCCAGTTCCATGCTGTATCTGCTGGGTCACATTCCCTTCCCTTTCTCCCTGCCCAGCAGTGCAGATTGGGCTTCCCTTGCTCCTGTGGAATAACAGCTCTGATGCTATGCATTAACATCAGCTGTAGCAGGGATGCTGGCAGAGCAATAGAAGAAGGCAGGAATTGAGAGAATAATTTCTTTTAATCCTGCTCATCCCAGTCTGATATAGCTGTGGTACTTCCACAGCAGAATCAGCCCCATGTAAAGAGTGTCACCCTATCTGTGCTTTGCATAAATACCCAGTCCTGTGTTAGTGACTCTGCTGTCAGATGAGACAGCTTTGTACATGCTTTTAAGCACTATATGTGTGTATTTTAAATGTTAGCTGTGTATTTTGGTGGCATAACAGCTGGAGACCATTATGGTGTGACAACACTGCTCTCCTGCACCTCGTAGGAAATTCAGTTTGGTCGACCTACATTCACCCCAGCCTCCACACGAACCTGCTCTGTAATCTCTCGCTTCTGTTGTTGCAAATCTGAAGCACTGAATCAGGAAACAGAGGCTCACCAAAATTGTTAAATAAGCAGAGGCCGTGTTGTTTGGAGACTGCCACTGTGTTTCCTTGCTCACATGGTCCTGGAATGTGTCTCCTGCTAGGGGAAAGGGAGCATTTGTGAATGTAGTTCTCAGAATGAGTCATTATGGTAGATATTTTATTTTTCTTTAAATTTGTGAGTTAAGATTTCATGTTTCTGAAATGATAATTTAGAACCAGGAAAAAAATCCTGATATAACAGCTGGTACTTGCTGAGAGGTCTGATACACATGTGATGTGTGAGCGAGGTAAAGAGCATCCTTTTAGGGA
This sequence comes from Vidua chalybeata, assembly GCF_026979565.1. Classification (NCBI taxonomy): domain Eukaryota; kingdom Metazoa; phylum Chordata; class Aves; order Passeriformes; family Viduidae; genus Vidua; species Vidua chalybeata. Next base: position 14,625,717 of record NC_071542.1, read on the forward strand.
AGACTATTTTTAGAAGTTACAAATCCTACCTCTTCCATGCACTGTCCTATTTTTAACCAGGAGTGCTTCTGAGCTCTCAGCCCTGCTCCCAGCTGTGATCTATCTGCAGGAGCCTTCTGTACAACACCACTTTGTTAAGAGCTTGTTGCCTGTTATGGAGCACGAGCGTTGTGGTAATTGCTCTGTGTTAACACTGACAAAATGGCTACACATTAATTTCATCTTTCTTTTAATATGCCTTAGTACTGATCTTGGAGGAGGTGGCCAACCTGTGAGCAGTGAGCAAATTTGGATTAGCAGGTAGCTAGCACAGAGCAGCTTGGCAGGAGCTGTGAGATGTTTGCAGAGGAATGGAAAGGAGCAGATGCTACACAGCCCTCCCCTGCTTTTTCCCTACCTTCAAGAGCTTTCAGCCTCAGAAGCAGCTTCTGCTTCTGCTTTTTAGGCCCAGGAAGGAGCATCCCACAGACTATAAAGGCAAGTTTTTGGTAAGCAATGAAGTGTGGGGCAGGACAGCCCATGGGCATGAAGAGTTGCGGTGACAAGTGATGCAAATTCCTTGACTGTTGGCAAAGGAGGGAAGGCAGAGACTGGCAAAACCCATCCAAGCTGCAGAAAGATTTCTGACCAAAATGGGAGCTTTTTGTACGTAATGACTCCTTTTTTACACATACAAGATTCATAGCACAATGATGCGCATTTTTGCAGGCAGACAGATGTTGGCTGTTGAGAATTGGGTCAGAAAAGGTTGCATCTGTAATGAACGTGTGATCAGTAATTACCCTGAATTGGGCCTGTGTGAAGAACTTGCTGATTTCCCACAGCTCCCTGTCTACTGGGTGCTGTTGAATCCCACTTGTAAGCTCTTGAAAGTCTGGCTAACACTGCACGTGTGAGGTAATGAGCATCTTTGTAGTGTTGGAATCTGCAGAAATGGGATGAACACAGAGCAGGGTGTGATACAGGGGCAGGTGAACAAGGTGTGTAAGGGTTGTGTGTCAGAAGGAGGTGGAGTAGAAGGAGTTTCACTAAAAGCAAGAGAGGGAGGGATGTAAGATAATGATCCACTAAAGGCAGCTTTTAAGTTTGCACTCCTTCAGGTGTTCAAGAACTGCCCATCAGTCCATGATGCCCCATCAGTGTCGATGCTGTTCTGCTCTTCCTAATGTGTTTGATGCCCCGCCTTCAGCTGGACTGGATCTCTCCCTCTTGTCCTCCCTCCCCTTTCTCTTGGGTTTGCATGGATAAATTGCATCCACACTTTTCTGGAGAAGAGATGGGGTATCCACCCCCACATGGATGAATTTCTCAAATCTGATTTCACTTTTAGGTCTTCTCCATGAAATTGTCCTCAAGAGAAGTTCTTGGAGGATAAAACGGGTGTAAAAACTTTCAAATGGCATACTAGGAAAAGAAAAAAGAGTGTTTCTGAGGGTGATAATGCCAAAGTGTTATGCTTTTTTCTGCTCCATTCACTTCTGCTTCTCCGTTGTGGCACGGCCTGGGAATACAATATGCTGCTCTGTGATGGCAGAGGCTGTTCTTGCAGTGTTTCCATCACATTCAGAAATAGGAAGAACAAGATGTACCATGAAGAAGATTATTTTTGTGAGACTTCAATCCAGCTTTGCAATTCCAAGTGCTTCAAATCTACGTCTGATCTCTGGCATGTTTGCATATATCAAACAAGCTTTGAGGCTCTGCCCATTGCTGGCTGTGCAATCTTGCACCCAGTTTCCCACCTTCTTGTTCTAAACGTATTTTGTTCCTGACTTCCACCAGGAAGTTTGGCTTGGCAGTGTCCACTTATGTTGGTATATAGGGTGGCCTCGAGACATCCTTCTTTGGAGGGCCAATGGCACTTTTTTCAGAGCTAGAATGCTGAGTGTGGAGCCTGTGGGAAGACTCAGGCATTGCCAGAGGGTGGTTTGTGTTTCAGGTGGACTCATTTGCCTCTGAGCATGTTTCTTGGTTCTTGAGAGTGTCTAGGGATATATTGTTCTAAACAGGGGGGATGCTGGAAAGAGCTAACAGATATTTGACCAGTTCTTGGGTTAGTTGTACCAGTGAATTCAAAGCAGACAGGTTCTGTTCAGCAGCAGTAATTACTGAGGTACTGTGGAGTTCCTTGTTTCCAGTCTCCAGTAATGAGGTTCCTGTATAGTGGTGTCATTCCTCAGGAGCTGTGGCTGTTGTCCTTTGCATGCAGCTCCTACATTAGTGATACATTTCAGTGACACCTCAGCAGAGATGCAGACTTGACTTGTTGGGGAAGGTGGCCTCTTCTATTTGATTGTGAATTATCTGCCTTTAATATAGTTCAGGCACACAAAGCTTTATTTTTAGATGCTGATTCCTTTTTGTAATTTGATATAATAGCTGAAATAGCTCTTCTTCAATGACCCAGTTCTCATCAGGAGTGACACTGACACCAAAAGAAATGTTCTGATCCTCCTTTGTGTTTCTGTATTCCTTTTTCTAAAAGTCTGGCCTGAACACACACGTGAACATTGTCCAAAAGCTGCAGTGCTTCAAGGAGCTGGAGCTACTTCTCTTGGGCTGCTACTGCTGTGCCAGGCCAAGGCAAGAGCAGAGCCTTGACCCACCCTTGGCAGCTCAAGTGCATGGTCATTGTCATCATCATCCTCATCAGAGATGGCCCTTCAGTGCTCCCCTCCAAGCAAAGCATTGTTCCTGTTGCCCAGTTGTATTGTGCTAATATTCTCCTTAATTAAAATGTTGTGAAACTCATGACTCAAAGATGAAGTCTAAGAAGGAGTTTGTCAGCCCTAATGTTTCCTGACTCTGTCTGGTGACCTAATCAGTAAGTAGGAACCTGGCCTCTTTGGTTATAAAACACTGCAAATAATGATGCCAGGAGCTAAGCTTTATCAGCCGCCTCTTCTTAAAAAAAGATTTGTTGTATAATGGTGTGTCAGGTGTTCTTTTGCTGGGATTTAAAGGTCTGGGTCTGCTTGTTGATTTAAATATCTTCCAAGAGCATTATAAACCTGGATATTGGGTCAAATTTCTGGCTTGGAAACCTTAATGGTTCAGTAACTCACAGGCTCTTTTTAATAAAAGCCCTCAGGAGAAGAGACGTGCCAGGGTGCAGTGAAATATATGCTCTGTTCACAAAGACGGCAGCAGCTGCATCAGATGATTAATATTTTGTACATCCTGACACTGAAATGCAGGCTTTGGCTGAAGGATCCAGGTATTGTTGTGTCACAACCATATTTTATTACATTTTAAGATACAGCCACTGAAATGGCGCCGTTGCTTCCCCATGATAAATAATGGAAATAAAAGCTGATTAAATAACAGCCCTCCAAGAGGGGAGAAGCTGCTAGGAGCTGGTTTGCTTTGTCTTGGCCTTCTTTTTTTCTTGAGGTAGTTTATAGTGTATGGTGAAATGTTCCTTGGGAACTGAATTATGTAACTTTTAGCAGTGTTAATGTGTGATGAAATGAACACTCAGCCATTCAATTAACACTGTGCTATTGCTTACACTGATAGACACAGACATAGTAAAGGCATCTGCATTGATAGGGGGTGACCATAAAAATACTGCCATTGTCAGCAGTAGGAATTACTGGGTGGATGTGCAGAAGGGTTGACATAAGACAGAATAAAATCCTGGTGGTTCTGGTGCATTCCCTTCCTGCTAGGAGACCTGCTGCACGTTCACAGTTCTGCCAGCAGAATAAACCTTGGATGGGAACTTTCTGTGCTGCTGAGTAGCTACTTCAGCAACTACTGAGTTCTTCTGTTTGGTTTTTCCTTTTTTTTAAAAAAAAAAAGGAGAGGTAAAACCCATCAGCAGTCCAGGGGTCCATCTCTAAAGGCTCCACTGCTCAGACTTCAGAGAAAACACAGGGACAGCTCAACATTTGTATTAGAGAAAGCAGGAGCTGAACAGGTATAGAGAAATCTTTGATTCAGCAGGAAGAGAACCTCAAATTGCCTGTTCCTCTCCAAATTTCTATGTATGTCAGGAAAGAATGAGATCTTTGGTAAATACACATGGGATAACTTGACCCTGATACTTGGCTCCCTAGAACACACAAGGATTTAAGGGCAGTTTGAGTTAAGTAACCTCTGCAGATTTTTCATTTAACATTAAATTCTAATACAAATTTTGTCATGTCTTCAAGTTCCATTTTCCTGAGAACAAGGAACAAACTGTCCTTCTGCAGTTAAGTACAAAATCCCAGCACCACAGACATCTGAAACTCCATCACAAAGGTCTTGTATGGCACAAAGTAATGTGGTCCCAGTGGCTGGGTGGTTATGCTGGCTGAAATTACAAATGCTTGGCAGATGGAGCAGCTCTGAAACAGCTTTTAAAAAACGTACCAGCAGCACTAGGAGATGAGGTAGGCTCCCTCCAAACTCCCCATTGCATGTGTTGTGTTTGCACAGCTCCCACCAGCAGTTTATGTTAGCAGATTTATGGAGCTGGCTTAGATTTATGGCAGGGAAACAGAGCATGGAAGCCCTGGAGGACAGCGTCAGTTCCTGCCCCTGGGTAAAGTCCTGCCCTTATCAGCAAGCCCTGAGCCAGGTGCTGGGCTGCAGAGAGCTGCTGTTTGTGACCCCTTCCAACAGGAGCTTGGTGTGCTCCTGCCCAAGCCTGCTGAGTTACCTGAGTTACTTGGGCTGCATCCCAGCAGGAGGATCCGTTCCTGCCAGGGGCTGCAGTGTTTCTCTTACAGCCTCACCTGCCTATGGTCCTTGAAGCCTTATAGGAAAATCTGTGGTTTTGTTCAGTCTTTTATTTTTCTCCTTTTACTTTCTTTTGAAAGTGTTGTAAAACAAGAAGAAGGGAGAGGTTTGCAAGACAGAAGTGAATTAGCTTAAAGTCCACGGTGCTGCCTTTCATCCCCTCTGATCTGTTGTGAGGGGTGGTTAGTTTTATCTGTTGATTGTTGGGCTGGCCCCAAATCAGCAATTTACACCTATTAGTGGTTTATGTTGCTATCCATCACCTCAGTTCCACAGGTTAGGTATTTTAACCCATGCAGTGTGTGGATGTTCAGCACAGTGCTTTTCTCACCAGTGCACCACCAAGTTCCCACCACATAAACCAAAGAATCCACGCTGGGAAACCAGTCCCCAGCAGTTCAGACACCTTCCCCATGTGCACTGATCAGCTCTCTGTTTGAGGACTGGGCTTAAAAAGCACCACTCAGGTACCTCAGGCTTTGCAGGAGGTTGGCTGTCTACCTGATGTCCTGTTAAATGTTGGCCCTGCAGTGTTGGAGGTGGATCAAGCAGCCTCACAGCTGATTGTGTCCCTTTGCACTGCATTAGTTTTAGTGCCTACAGCTTTCCAGCTTTCAGAGCTTATCCCGAGGTTTTCCATGAAGAGTGTTTACCTCAGGGTGAGATTTTAGGAAGAAATTCAATTTTCAGTGCAAACAGCTGTGGCTCAGTGTTTTTGGTTGAACACATGTTATTTTACCATGTTCAAATAGAAATATAATTCTTATAGTCATCATGTGCTCCCAGGCCTTGCAGTCTGGGGAGAGAGAGTTTTGTCACCATTATTGAATCATTTAAGTATGCTGAACTTTACTGTCTGAAAGACTTTATTTTGTGATGAAATTCTGAAAGATTTTATATTTTATATCCTTGGTGGGGATCTGGGTAATGCATCTTGTCCAGAAGCTTCATCTGTGATGGGCATGCATGTGCCATGGCTGGGGGAGCTAATGCAGAAGTTTCTTGTTCTTAGTCCTTCCACTCATTTCTCAATGGCTTAGGGACCAGGAGCTGAGTCAAAACCCCATTCATCTCCTTCTACAATTCCTTTACTTTCTGGTTTGCATTTTGACCTAAAAAGAACTTTTCTTTCAGGTCTTCTTCATGGTAGGATCAACTCTTTTGAGTGCTGATTTTTGAGCCCAAACTTGTCTTGTTTAACACCAGGTTTTCCTGACATAACCCAGTTCTGACTAAGCTACACAAGCCTTTTTTGTTGCTAAAAACAGAGAAAGGTGAATTTATTTGGGTTTTTCCTGGTAAAATAATGAACTGTAAGCTGACGTGTTTGTCTGGACATTGTCTCTGCCATACTGTATTTTTTCTTCCAGTACCACCCTGGCATCATGCCCATGTAATTAAGTTGAAATGAGTAAGCAACACGTGCTTTGACTGTGCCATGTGGCTCCCTATTGTATGTTTTACAATGGAGCTCCTCAGAACATGTGGGTTAATTAACATCTTTTAGGGACCTGAATAATAGATAATGGTGCACAGGGCTTTTAACGTGTTGGGCTCTAATCAGTTTATTAGAAGACAGATGAAGACAACACAGCAGGGCTGTATTATTCCTGTCTCTAGCCTTGGAAATTAAATTGCATGGCATTTATTTGAAATTAACCAAATGTGATCTGTTTAAAAATGTACTAGGACCCGTTTTGTTCAGGTCTATACTTTACTTGTTTGTTTGTTTTCCCTGTTTCTGGAGGGGAAAGACAACCATGTTCAGCCCTTCCAGCACAGTGTAGAACTCACCAGTATTGCTTTTGAAAAGTCCCCCTTAGCTTAATTAACAACATGGTCTGTACCCAGGCAGCATTAATTAATCACTTGCAAATGGCAATTTTGAAGATGGCAGTGGCGACTACTGTTAGCAGTCTGCAATCAGCTTTTGCTGCCCACACAACAGGGATGGCCCAGAGGAGCTGGGAGTAAGCAGCAGGCTTTTTGCTCTTTTTCTTTTTGTAATGTCAGAGGTGAAACTCCTGCTTTGTTCTGTACTCACAGATCTCTGTGAAGTCTCCACAGGGCAGAATCCAGTGGTGGAAAGGACAGGCTCTGACGGTTTGACACTCTTGCATGCTGATGAGTGAATCTCCGTTTCTTTTTTCTCTGCTACCTTGCAGCATCCTCTGCACAAACCAGAGAGCTGTCACACTGCCTGCTCTTCCACATCTGTAGAACATTTCACAACCAGATGGAGATACCTGAGCACTGACCCACGTCACCTGTCATTTCAGGACAGAGGCTGCTCTGCCATGTGACAGGTAGCTGAACTGCCTTTAAACTTTCCTGATGCAAGCCAGGACTCACAAGCTGAGAATCAGGTTTTACTTTCATCACTTAGGTTGCTTTGGAGATCAGTTCTCTGACCCTTGGCAGGCTGCAAGTGCAGGGATACAAGTGCTGGCAGGCTGGAAGCCAGCTGGAGTGACTGTGCTCTAGTCAAAACTTTGTCACAGCCCGGTCTGTGGTGGCAATCCTGAACTTGTGCCTTTGTCACCCCATCACTGAGATGACTTGCAGAACCTGTGAAGTACGTGGTGGTACCCAGTGTGTCCTCATTTACAGTGGCAGCACTGAAACATGAATCATCTTTATACTCCTGAGGACAAGAAGGAAAAGTGCTTTCCCTGCAGTTCTTTGAAGGGCTTTGCTAGCTGACAGTCCTTTTAGGCCTTTTATTATTGGTACAGAGCATCTTTGGATGCCCCTTTCTCCCTCACCCTGCTGATGCCTTAGATGGTGAACTCAAAGCTTCTGCTCAAAGCCCTGGTGCTTGCTGGTTTTATCAGCAGCAACCTCCATTCTTGAAGGGCTTTAATGAGTTGAGTGGAAGTGAGATGCTTTGGTCCTGGTAGTGGGATGAAACAGGAGCTTTCATCCAGGAGAGAGGGAGAGAGAAAAGCATAGCTGAAGGGTAAGGGTGTGTGATGAGGGCAGATGGACCCTCAGCTTGGCTGCTGCTCTCAGGTCCTTGCAGAATTAGAGGGAAGATAAAGCACAGCACCTTTCCCACAGGAAGATAAACATGATGTAGGATGGTATCCACCGCAAACTGTGTGAGATGTTTGGTGATGGAGTGCTGGGAAGCCCAAAAATCTTGGCTTGTATTGTCTCCTCTGCTGTTGGACAGCAGTGGAAAGCGATGTAGGTATTTTGCTCTCAGTTTGTTCTTTCTTCAGAGGGGAGAAAGACAATATTTTGACCTTTTTTTTCCTCAGAATAATGTGAGATAAAGGGCTGTGGAATGTCCAGTCCCTGAAATTAGTGTTGTTACTTAAAAAAAGCCATAGAGATGTGACCTTTCTAGCCTCTACTGTGTCAGCTGCAGTTTATTTCTCTAGCTGGTATTTAAGAGATGCTGACCCTTGATCCCAGCAGGCAGAGTTGCTCCTCTGATCCATCCCTAAACCAAAATGAGCCAGGTGACTGAGCATGTGAACAGGTCTTTGCTAATCTGGCTCCTCTTGACTGGAAGGAGGTAGGATGCCTTTGCACTGATGGCTCGGCCAGCTGCCCCGACTGCTAGCAAAAACATAATGAGAAGTAAAAAAGAGGTCATGGCTGTACTTGAGAGGGAATATCTGTCAGTGGCTTAAGTCTTAGAACAACATTTGTTGCTGCTGTTGGGCAGACCTGGTGGTGTAGGAATGGAGAACCTCCCACCAAACTGTTCTTAAATAGTCCGGGGAGTTTGGATGCGACTCATTCTCCGTAAATACGGCTCCAGGTAGCTGCAAGCAGAATGTGATGGAACTGTCTGCTCTCTTCTTTATTCATGCCAGCTCTAATTTTTCTTACAATGACAGGTAAAGGGAGAGGAATTTGCATTGCCTCTGCCCACAAAGATTACACAGAGCCAAAAGGCAGCACAGAGTCACTTTTCAGAAATGACAGTGCCCTGTTCACATATATTAACTTCTTTTGCCTTCTGCCTCTGGATTATTCACGAGCCAGACAGTATGCTGCCTAAATACCAATAGTGAGTAATGAGGATTAAGTGTTACCTCTAATTCCATCATTATGAATATTTCAGAACTTCCTGTTCAGGCTTAACTGCTATTTTGGTGCAAAAAAGGCAAGTCTTGGGAACTGAGCTGCTGCTGGCCGTGACATCACAGCGCTGTGATTTGGGTCTGGCGTGACACATATTCCAGAGAGCTAAGCTCCATCAAGCCTCTTATGTAGATGTGTCTGAGAACCTCTGTGGAGAGAGAAGCACTTGTTAGTGAAAGGGTGGATTTCTAGTGTGTAACAAATGTGATTTTTCTGACTACTCCTGCTACTTTTTTTTTTCACCCCGGTTTGCTTTCTGAGCAATAAAATTCAGACCCTAAGCCAGCATATGAGTTAGGGAGAAGTTTGGAAACCTTTAGCTTGGTTCCAGTTCAGGAACAGTCACTTGTAAAATCTGGGACCAGACAGAGAGTGGTGCAGGTACTTCCCTGGCAAGGGAAACAATTGAGATGTGGTCTCCTGGAGGCAGATGGGGGACGAATAGCTGGGCTAATAATGGTAAAGTGGCCTCTTCATTCTTTGGCAGGTTATAAGAATGTAGTCCTCACTGGCAGTTTTTTCTGGAAGTGCTGAGTGAGCAGCACCTGGGAGGTTTGGAAGTGGAGTTGCTCAGTCTGGAGAGTTTTTCAGGTCTCATAATCACCCATGACAAAAGCTGTGAGAACAGTGAAACAAAAGCAAGCTCCTCCATGCAAAGGAATGGACTTTCTGTGCCCATCTCAGGGGCAGGTGAGGAAATCTGTAGGTGTTGTATCTGAGATGTGCAGCATGGCTCTCATCAAGCTCCTTTCCCCCTTTCAAACACATTAAAACCTCTCTTCAACTCCAGCACTTCTGTGCAAGCCCAGAGTTACTTCAAATGCCAGTATTAAAGGGCTATAAAGGTTTGTGGAACGACTTGTCTCCTCTGTGTACCAAGAGGTGACCTGGTTTTCTCCACATTATCTTTTCTTGCTGTGACAGGACCACAATTGCTTTCCTCTGTGAGCTTTGGAGGAGGAGCAGTGGCACAAAGTGGTGGTTTGGGGGACAGAGCTCTTTTCACTGCCTGCCGTGGTCAGATGGGGAGGTTGCAGCACATTTCTTATCCAGCAGTGTGCAGAAAGCAGGATCAGTGCTAGAGAGCATTCAAAAGGCAGGATTAAACACACTGTTTGCAGCAGTGCCTGTGTAGTGTTGTCACTTCAGGATGGATGAAGGGTCCTTTATAAACAGCATCATAGATCTCTGTGTCCCCGAAGGGTTTTCAAGTTTCAGACTGTGTCAGTCAGCATCTCTTTGTGTATTACAGCTGCTACTGAAAGGAATAGTGGTTTTCACTTGCAGCATTTTTCCCTACCTTCTTTTTCTCCCCTTGTTCACCAGTTCAGTATTAACAATGAGCATAAATGTAAAATTGTACATCTGGATACCTGAAAATAATCCCCTTGCAAAAGCCAGGAAGAGCAGTCCTACACTGACTGTGGCGTTAAAGTAGATGTGACCCAACAGCTTTGCCATAGTAATGCAGAGCAGTGATACACTTACTGAAGTCATGAACTAGATGGATTCTAATCTATTTAGACTGTGAAAATTGCGTATTTCCTAACTGCCCTTGTGGCACACACCACACTTCAGTTACCATTCTTAATGGTTACTGTCCCCTATTAGTATTGCGTGCTTAATGGTCATTTAGTGTCAAAGAAAACTTTTATCTTTCCTAAGTGGAGAGGTGTAATAATTTGCCTGCAGGCTTCAGTTAGTCACTGGAGATGAAAACACTCCATGACTTCAGTGCCCAGGTAATTGCCTTTAAAGAAATGCCCTGCTACAGTCTTGTGCATAGTCTTGCCAAGATGCAGTGATTAGAACTTTCTGCTACAACCTCCATATTTAAGGATGTTCATAAAGGTCACATCCAGGTCAGAAACCCCCTTGTGATCCTTGCACCTTACTGCTGGGAAAACAAGGCACATCAGGTTTGCAGAGGGAACCTTGCAGGTGATTGCTGGGTTGTGTCTGCTGGACACTTCTCACTGTCGCAGGTTTTTTGTAAGGTAAATTCGTTCAAATTGAAGTGTTTTGCATCAGATTTATCCAAATATTCAACATTATGTATTTGGGTGGAGACAAAAGATCTCTTTATATAATGTAGTACTGAGATGAAAGAAGCTCTAGGTAGTTACTTTTCCCCTCTATCAACGCATAATGTTTCAATAATTTCAGTGAAGTGTCTTGGGAATGTTTCTTTTGGCAAAATAAATCACATGGGCTGATGATTTGTCTGGACATTGGACTAAAGGAATTATTTTCACAGGGATGGAAAAATATTTTATTTTTACTGTGCTACTTTGCCAAACCTTCCACAGAACAATCTAAGCCTCTAAATCTGTGAGGGGTGGTCTGCTTTCCTTCTCTTGGCAACTCCACAGGCACTGAGGAACCTCCAAGGTGTCTGTAGATGTTTGTCTCCGTATTAAATCATGGATTTGATCAGGTAAAGGAAAAAAGGTGAAGAGAAGAATTAACTTTAAATGCATTTAGAGTTGAGAAAAGGAGCAAAACCTGGATAATGTGAAAAATTTAAGTCCCCTTCTCTTTCCCACGTTTCAGGTTACACTGGCAGGAGCAGAGCAGGGAGCTTTCTGGCAGACATATGGCTGCTTTGCAAAGCAGAAATCTTCACAATAAATGCAGAGTGCCTTCTGTGTGTCTGCTCTGGATCCTTATAGTGCTGGCTTTATTACTAAAAACCTCTGGGAGATGATAAAAGAATAGAGTGAAAGTGAAGGTGGAATGTTCCTCTGAGATGGTCATTCCATTGGTGAGGCTTTATTACAAAATCAAGTTAATAGTTTTCCTGTATCCCCTGCAGGATGCAGATTTGGTGGCATACAGCAGACTTTCACATAAATTTTTATCAAGATCCTGTGGGTAGCTTTATTGAGATCTACGCAGAGGGAAGCTCCAAACCAGCCCTGGCAGGCTGCAGCTGCAGCCTGAGAGGCTGGGAGGGATGTCATGGAAAAGCCTGGCTGGAGAAATCCTGATGGCTTTGAAGGAGTGAGAGAGTTGTCAAAGACACCCTGGACAATACATACTCATGACCAAGTCTACAAAGAATTCTAGCATTTCAGTGGGCCTAAATCAGGATTAATGGGGATTTTTCTTGAATTTAAATGCTATGCAGGACGTCAGCAATGTTGTCGGTCACGTTTCCTTTAAAATTTGGTACCTGTGAAGAGTAGAAATGCCTGTTGAATGTAATTGTGATTACTCACTTTGGGACTGCTGCTTTGAGAAGGTTCCAGGCACCTGTGTCCTTTGTGCCTGTGATGTGTGCCAAGCCCTTGACTTATTTCTGTGCTCAATGAGTGAAAATAAAGACGTGATTATTAAAAGGAGAAGGACATAAACTTCAATGGGTGACAGCACAAACTGTGAGAAGGGATCCATCACAGCAGATTTTAAAGTATCTAATGTGGAATCTGGGCATTTCTGGATACCAGCTCAGGAAAAAAGAGGTGGAAGATTAGAATCCTCATTCCCTGAAGCCCTGGGAATATCCTTGGTCATATGCCTTAGCCTCTTGGTGCCTCAATCCTCTGTTCTCTGTGGTTTAATGAAAAAAATACCTGAAGTGTGTGATATGCAGTGACAAGAGCCTCTTACTTCCCCTCAGTGAGAGACAGTGTGACTTGTCCTCCTGCAAGGCTTGATCCCCATGTGCCACTGAACCATAATTTATTTCTTTGGAAGCAAGGCAATGGTAAAAGTCAGACGGTAGAAATTAAAAGGTGGAGGAAATTAGAGGTTTTCTTCGGACTGAAAGACCAGTTTTCCTGCCAGGGTGAACTCTCTACATCCTACCAACTCACAGATGAACTTCTGTGCTTTGAGATCTCTCTGTGATACCCTGAAATAAGCATCTATACATACAACATTGTCTATAAATACAATAATGTCTATAAATACAACATTTGTGGCCAGGCTGTTGCTACTTAGGAGCTAGCACAGACCTATTCCAGGACAACATATGCCTGCCAGTCATAAGAATTTTGTGTGTTTAAGACCCCTGCTCTCAGTCAAATATGAATAAGCCCATGAAGCTGATGTTTGTTGGGTGGAGGCAGTCAGAAGGTGCCCAACACCTGCACAAACCCAATGCTTCAAGCCTCCCATTCCCAGAGTCAGCTAAAATACAAGAAGAAAATGGTACTGATACTTGTTGGGTGAAAAAGACCCCAGATTCTTACGAGGCATTTTGTTTCTATTTTAGCTATCATCAGCATTGGGTTGCTCATATCATATCACAGCTGCTCAGTCCCAGCTGATGTGGGAACAGTGGGGACAAAGCAAGTCCCCACTTAAAAACCAGTCCCCACTCATGTACCATTCTACAAAATCTCTATGGTTTCTCTACAGCCTTCCAAATTTCTGTCTTTGTTGCTTGTGGTATTTCCCTGTTCTCCTTTCAAGCCTCCCTCTCCCCGAAGCCAGCCTGGTAACATAACCAGAAAGGGTGATTCTTGCAGTGGGTTTCCACAGCACATTAATAACTAATCAAGGCTGGAATCGTAGCAGGTGGTTAAAAAGGGCCTGTTGGTCATCGTTTCGAGCTCTGGCAGGAAGCCTGCCCTGGAAAATGTAATTACTGTCCAAAAGAATGCGACAAACTGCCAAAAATAATGAAAGTAGATCATCGTCCAAAGCCACACCAGCTGAAACATGTGGCAGTTTGTGGGGGCCGGCCAAGCGCGTCCCGCGGGGCTTGGCAGTGGCGGCTCCGCGCAGAACGGCTCTGCCTCCCTCTGCAGGGAAACGGGGCAGGCTTTGAAACTTCCCACACAGAGCGTTTTGGGAACAAAGTCCCTGAGAGATCGGTGGGTTTTGTTAACTCTTCTGTTTTTTTTTTTTTTTTTATTTGGCTCTGTATCACGCACTCTGAGCATTCATCACGGAGAAGTGACTGGTTTTTCGACCCCAAATTAAATAATATGTTCTGTTTTTAATGTCTGGGGAGAATTTTCAATATCCTGTCTTTTTTTTTTTTTTTTTTTTTTTTTTCCTCCCAATAATTAAAGTAAGGATAAGCAGCCACAGTCTCATAAAGCCTCCTGGCTTCATCCCCTGCATTTTTCCAGTGGCACACTGGTCCATCAAAGCCTTTTTGACCAATTCCATGTACCAGGACTTTGCAGTAGAGATAAACCCTGTGAAATGATGATAAAAGGGGCAGCTCTATTTGCTGGTTTGGAAATTGCTTTTTCCAGCTTTCTGTCACAGACTCTCAAGGATTCCTCGCTGCAGCAGTTTTTTTAGCTGGATTATTTTAAAAGTATGAGTATCTTAACTTGGATTGCTTCACAGGATTGGGCTTGGAAATGGCAGCACTGGCAGTTCAGCTGGCAGGATGTGCAGCATGTGGGTGCTAACAAGTTCTATAAACCTCTGAGTCCAGCTCAGATCCAGCCAGAATAGCATGGTTGTCTGAAACTAGTTTCATTTTCTGAGTAGTTCATTTGCCTATGCAGTCCTAAGGAGTTAACGTCTTCCAGGAGGTGATTGCTGGGAGAGGGGTAATAAACAGTCAGAGAAATGACTCAACATGAATTCATTAATAGAACCTCACTGGAGATGAGCAGGAGTGACAGCACCAAAATGACTCTTAGAAATACTATTCAGAGATACCTGCAGTTGCTTGGTTGGTTAAAACTCCATTTTTGTCTAATCAGGATGAAAGGATGCTTGCAAAGAGAAGCCACTTGAAGTCAAAAATTTGGGAATTAAGAGGCTTGTATTAATTTAGTTGTTTTTTTAACCGGGCCAACAAATAAAAGAAAGAAGGCAGAACAAATCCACACCTTCACCCTTTGGAAAACATAAAGCCCATCAAAAAGTAGCAAACTCAGAGGCGGACATCTCTGAACAAAGTGGAAATCATGTATCTATCATTAAAGCCATTACTCACAGAAGAGTGACCTTGCAGAGTCAGACTAGCTCCTGAAAGGTCATTGAGGAGGAATAATACGAAGAATTTTGAATAACCTGTTTCAGTGATAAGAGGCCATCATGGACCTTCCTATGTTCATCCTACTCGGCCAGCTAGGGTTGCTTCCCTAAGGCAAGGGCAGCCTCCCACTAAACACCCTTAACCAGGCCGTTCTGACGTGATTGATTTTAGATGGGATATTCAGCAGCTTTTAATTCACTTCTCAACTTAAAACACAATTCCAGGTCTACTGTGGGAGAATTGCTGTCTTCTCCCAGAGCCTCCATCCAACCCCTTTCCCGGAGGGCTGGAAGAGGACTTCGTTTCATCTTTCAGCTGTGGCTGTGGATGTTTAATTGAGGGAGACAAGCCCATAATGATAGCAGCACCTGTTCTCTCCTCTGGGCAGAAAGAAACTCTTCAGGGACAGGGTCCTCCTTGGCACAAAAGAAAATATTCATGTGAAAGCAGCACTGAAGAGGCTGGCAGCTCCCCACAGCTTCTGACTTGGTAAGAAACTTCAGGAAAACAGCCATGTGGCCTGCAGTTTTGGCAGGATGAGGGAAGGCTGTGCACCAGGGATGAAATGGTGAATAACACCCTCTCAGGAGCATATTCCTCTGCATCCAGTCTGCAGGGTTTGTGGTGATAGTGCAAGCAACTGCTAAACAATTACATTGGAAGTAATCTTAGATTGGGGGATTATCCTGCGTGCAGCCAGTCTCCCCATCCCCCAGAACAGACTGGCATCTGGCATCCCTCAGACTACCCCACATGGGGTAATTAGGGGCGATATTTGGAGGGGGTTGTCAGATTGGATCACCCCATTGCCTGCCTGGAAGGTTTTGTGGGAGCATAGTGCTGTCTCACCCATAAATAATATATATTTAGACTTCCAAAATTTTTCTTGATAAGTTTACATAGAGCTTGTTGAGAAGTAGCTTTGCCATGAAACAAAGCACAGCTAGAGCCCCAGCCCCACATTTCCCACAGTGATCCCCACAGATGCTTTGGGGACAGCTTGGCACACTCCTGCCACTGTCCAAAGGAAGCAGGTGGAGCTGCAACCTGTGCATGGCCAAGGGCTGAGCAGCTCTGCAGTGGAGTACTTCAGAGGGAAGAGATGGGTGGCAAGGAGATGTGAGATACCTGTGTCAAGCCAAGTCTGCCAAGTCCCAGGCCAGCAGCCTAAATGTCTTTAAGAATAAATATTTATCTGCTCTAAGAATCAAAGGGTGGATTTGATCCAAAGCCTGTTAAGATCAGCGTAAGAGTTCCCCTAAACCTGAGTGAGATTTGGGTCAGGGCACAGAATGACTATTGTCAAGAGCAAATGCTTTTTTCTGATGGCGTTTGCAATATGAGGAAGCAGAACAACACACATTTTGTTTTCAATTTCCTTTCCTTCCTGACAGCTCAGCCATTACCAGAGTAGATTTAATCTTGTGCAGAGGAAAGCACGGCGCTTTCTTAAATGGTGGGTACAGATAACTGTTATCAGCACTGGATTCCCAGCAGCCTGCCTGACGTCATTGGTGATTCCCAGGCCTCTCCTTGCCTCGGAAACTTAGGATGGGCTTGCCCAGTGCCAGCTGCCTGTGAGTCATCCTCCACCGTGCAGCGTCGTCTGTACCTGCACAGCAGCCAAGCAAAGGAGATTCGAACAGACATCTCAAAATGTGTGAAAACTGCTCTTGCTAAAAGTGGAAGTTGTGCTGATGGCTTTTGGGAGGGCAGGAGCTGCCCTGGCAATTCTTAGGGAACTGTTGCTTTTTGGACGCTCTTTTCTTCCTGCTTTCCTTCACTGATGAACAAACCATATCGTGCGTCTTTAACCGTTCTGAGTTTTTCCTCCAAGACCTTTTGAGAAAACATGAAACAAAAGGAGAAAAATAAATTAGAATTGCTTGTGTTCCCAGGGAGCCGTCAGCTGAGCTGGAAGCAGTGGAGCAGGGGTGATGTGGGGCAGTGGGAGGGTTTCCTTGGCACAGAAATGCCTGAACAGCAGGAATATGAACTTTTCACCCATTGTTCAGAGCGTCACATTCTGTAGCAGGTGCTGTGTTTGGGATGGAGGATTACTCATGTATCTGTGTGTAACAGCTTGATCAGCTGGGAGGGGAGCAGGATTTGGGGAGCTGTGGGCTGCTGGGATATCCAGGACCATACCTGACATGACTGGATGAGTCTGTATCATCCAACCCTGGAAAATCCTTTCTCTGGATGATGCTAAGAGGAAAGGTCTTGAAATCCTAGGTGCTGTCAGCTCAAGAAAGAAATGGCAAATGCTTTAGAGGCATGAAAAAGACTGGAAATGCAGCAGTGGCCCTCTGCTTCAGTCAGGTGAAAAGTGGGAAGGAGCAGAGGGGAACTCTGCAGGGAAGAGTTTTTCAAATGGTGAGACAGACATGTCAGAGGTCCAGTAGGGAGAAAAGAGCTGAACTTTTCTTCCTGACTAATCATTGCTTAGAAAAGCAGCAAGCTGCCTGTATTGACATAAAACCCCAGTTAGAAATTGAACGTGTTCTCATTTAAGGTATGTGGGATGGGAAGGGATACCCCCAAGACTGAGGTTAGAGAGAGAGAAAGGCAGTTCTGGCAGCTCTGTCCTCAAAAGAACATGTTGTGTCTGTTCTGAACGCAGTATACAGATGAAAAGAAAAAAATAAAAAGGGAAGGTGGTGTTGCAGCAACTTCCAAATGCCAAAATTCACACTTTACAGGCTGTGAGAATAGCTCATTGTACTGTCAGTTGCATGAGCTGTTGGAGGCTTTTTTCCCAGTGTATTTTAGAGTATAAGGAAGTGCTCGACTTGTGCAGAATTCAAGTGATGGAGGTTAACATGTACAAGAGCCTCAAAAGAATCTCATGTCTGTTGAGCAAACACAGGCTGTGCTCGTAGGTGGAGTGGACAGCTCGTCCGAGCAGGGAAGAGAGGACTGGGAAGAATTTTGTGCAGATCTTTAATGTATCCCTACGCTCTTCTGTAGGATCAAAACCACCCAGTATTGAAGGGGACATCAGCCAGCAAACTCAGAGCAGAGTTGCAGTCCTGTAGAGAGAGAGAGGAAAGCGCCCTAAAAGTATATTTCCATACAAACCTACAGTTGGCACAATTCCTGGGAAATAACACAAGGAAATCTGCCCATCTGTAGCTGCAGAGGCATCGTGGGTTTGGTGGAACAGGTGTTTGTGTTTAAGGGCTGGGGGGAGATGAACACAGCTCGAAGGCGTGCGGCTTCAGCCCTTCAAAAAAAACACACTTGGCATTGGACAATGTGGCTTTTTTTCTTCCAAAGTCTCTTTGGTGGCTGCCTCCCAAGGTAATTAGCACAAGGGAAAAATTGCTTACAAGGTGGAAATTGCTGGTTCAAGCCCACGGCTACGGCTGGTGTGTTTGCACCTTATGTTGGAGGTGTGGAATCCGTGGCTCGTGGGCTCGTGCGTCAGGGTGGAAATAGCCTGCCCTGGATTTGCACGCTATAGTTAGGAACGTGCTTGTACCCACTTCTTAAATGGAGCTGCCTCCTTCTGATGTGATAACAAGCAAGTTTCAGGGACAGGAATGTGAGCCAGCAGGGTAGATGGAACAAGTGGCTTGTCCTTATTTTTCAGAGATCACTCAGCATTGGCTTTTTGTGACGCACCTGACTGGACAGGGCATGGGTTCATACTTTCTTTGTTTCTTTGTTTCCTTTTTGCAGAAAGTGGCAGAAAAAATGACTATTGAGCTTTTTTCAGACTTCTTCTAACTCAGCCTGGATCTCTAATATCTTGCAATCCATGTCCAACTACCTGTAAAACCATTGCAGAAGGAGACAAATCTTCTGTGAGGATTAAGCAATATGACTATCTTAAGAGATGCTGGTTTATAGAAATAACCAGCATGAAGGTCAGCATTTTGGAAGAGGTTGGAGACAGCACTAGGTGCAGAGAGATAGATTAAATCAATGTGTGTGTGTTCTCATAGGCTCTCATCTTGCTTGCATGCACTGATGTGATTCTGCATGCTGTTTGTGCGTAGAGTGTGTGTAAATATTAAGAGACAGGGCATCAGAGTGATTGCAGCTCAAGTAGGAAAACACTGCTACAACAATGCCACTGCGTTCATAATCCTCTGTGAGTGTTCACTGCTTTGGTTAAATATGCAGAGACTGATGGAGATTGCCAGTGGATTAGCTCTCGTGTGGCTGGTGCCAGGGATTGATTAGCATAAGCAAATTTCTTCTCCAGCTTCCCATCAGTAAGGAGAGAAATACAGCAAGAGGTGCCTCTGCTGCCTGGGAGGGGACTGAGATGGTAGGGAGGAAAACTGGAGTGGGAACAGTTTGTTCCCAGTGTTAACTGGTGTGACCAAATAAATCCCAAGACTTCTGTAGTCAGCACATCCCCATAGTTTACCTTGCAGAGCTCACAAATGGGCTGCTTTAATTTTTGTTTTGCTTGCAAACACAGTTTTGAGGGTTGTGGAGCTTTTCTCATTATGTGAATTGTTTTTCTGCCATCTTTTTGGTGATCCTGTTTCAGCAGCTGGATAAAGGAGGAACCTAAAAGCCTATATGCATGGATCTTTCTGTTGGGTTTTTGGTTGATATGAGGTTATATTTTATGGGTTTTTTTCGGGGGGGGGGTGGTGTTTGTTATGTTTGGCTTGGGTTTTCTTTATTTCTGTGCTCATCAGAATGAGGGCACAAACCAGCACATGAATGTGTTTTGAGCTGCTGCAAGTGCACCTAGTCATTATGGAAAATCTGGGGCTGGATGCTGAGCTTGTGCTCCTAATGCAAAAGCCCAATCCCCTTCTGTGCCACTCCACAAACATTCTGTGTGTGCATCAGGATCCCCTGGGACTGTCAGTTGTTGATATAACATTGATCCTTCCACATGTAGCCTTGATAGTGCTGAGGACAGGGATTTGCTGATAAAACAAACCTAAGGCTTGGTAATAATTGAAAATGCAGGGTGGTTCACCAGGCAAAATGCCTGCTTATAGAAAACAGATTTCATCTCTAAGTCAGCAGACATTTCTTTAGAGAAATCCTGAATTCTGATGGAAATCAATATTTGAAGGGACCCTGATAGTCTGGGGAGAAGCCTCCATGTAAGATACTTTCAAGTCCAAGCAGCCCCTTTAGGGATAAATATCTGAATGTTAAATATAGGCTCGAACAAAAACTGTACTGGAGTAGTGAAATAGTCTTTTCCAGCAGGCAGTGAAAAGGCCACTGCCATGGGCTTTCTCCAGCCTTGGAAGAATCATATTAGAAGTTTGTTACATCTGTAGCATGGATGCATGTTTTTATTGCTTCTTGTAAGTAAGTACATGAAATTCCCCAACCAGCTTTAGCTACAGGTACTAAATCTCATTAAACACGGGGGTAAATAAGTCATTCTGCAGCATTTGCATACAGTGGTGAGTAGCTTGCTTTAAAAACCCAAATATTCATGAAGCAAGAGTGGCTTTTACAGGCTACTGAAACTGATTTGGTATATTGATAGAAAGGCTTGATCAGAGAAGAGGGGAGGATGGGAGATGTCCAAGGCTGCCAGATTTCAAACTGTAATAATTTCTTTCACTGGCTGAAAGAATTAAACCCCTGTATGGCTTTCCCATCACAAGTGGTTACATGGAAATGGGAGAAGTCAGATTCAATCCAATGTTTTTGCTTTGCAGGCTTTCTGGAGCTGCTCTGTTGGCCCAAAAGCAGCTGCAAGTCTGTCAGTGAGAAACAGGATGTCTTGGGACAGTGCTGTTGGATCTTTCTCCAAGTGTTGTGTTGCACACACAGATGCAGGCAGTGAGTTGTAACAGTGGAATCAATGGGAAGAGCTCAGAACTAAAACTCACTTTGTTCTAACACATTTGGTGTTCCTGATAACTAAAGCACTGCATAGTATTTGGGCATCTTGCAATACATCACAAGGAGGGACTAGCTTTTGTTAAAAGGTAGAAAGGTAACGAGATGCAGTGACTGGTCCATGGGAAGGGAATGGCTGAGCAGGGATTTCAGCCTCTCACTGCCTTGGGACTGCCAGGACATCTGTGCCTGTCGCTGGCATCTCTTGAGCAACCCTAAATAGGTGTGTGAGGGGTCTGCTGGTGTTGAGCTCCTGAAGGCAAGACTAATAAATAATGTGTGTGCTACTGTACAGATGGGATGAACCCCCAACCTCTTCACTCCTCCCACCTCATGCCAATACAGGGCTGGAGCTGCTTTGATCCCCATCAGAACAAAGACTAAACATTAAAGTGAATTGTCCCAAAGTTGTTCCTCATTAATCGACAGCTGCAGGCACTTGGAAACATCTGTCCAGCCTGTTTGAGCATTCCCTTCACTTCAGTGGGTGTCCTGAGGAGGCAGAACAAATCAAAACACGCCGCCAGGCCAGCACCAGCTCTTCACCTTTCCTACAGCCAGTGTGAGTGAGCAGCAGCCATAAGGGAGCAGGAGGTGGTGGTGGGCAGCTGGTTGTGTAGACAGGGAGCTGAGTGGCAGGGAAAATGATGTCTTTCCATGGTAAATGAGCAAAGCTGGGAATGAGAGACCAAGGGCTGAGCAGGAATGCAGGCATCCCTCCACTCCTGTGGACACGAGCAGCTCATGGGCATGCTGTCTGCCAGAGAGCATGGGCAGTGCTGAGTGACTCCAGCAGGTTTTGCTGTACAGAGAAGCTCTCTGGGTAGGAAACAGCCTCCCTCTACCCTTACTATGTGTTTTTGAGGTTACATCAACTGATAGAAGTCAGAGAAAACCCACTGAAGCGGGGAGCTTTGCCCACCGGGTGTGAGAGTGGAACCTTTATCCCTTTATCCCCCTGAGAGCCACTCCCTGGTGTGCAGGAGGACACAGCATC
Organism: Vidua chalybeata; assembly: GCF_026979565.1. NCBI lineage: Eukaryota > Metazoa > Chordata > Aves > Passeriformes > Viduidae > Vidua > Vidua chalybeata. The sequence continues at coordinate 14,647,331 of NC_071542.1, forward strand.
CCCAGTCTGTACCAGGATGCCTTTGGTTCCCACAGGCTGTTCTGGGCTGGTGTCTCTTTAAAGGCAGGTCACAGAGCCCCTGAATTAGGATATTCCAGTAATCCCTTTACACTGGCCTGCCCAGCCCTCCACACAGTGGGAAATGTGGGACAAGCAGGGTTTTGAGATTATCTCGTGCTTTGCAAAGCCAGTTCCCTTTGTGCTTTTAGAAAGAGCTTGCTCCTGCACAGGCAGGGGGCTGAGGGTGACGTTCCTGGCCAGATGCTGTCCCATGACCACGGCAGCACTCCCAGGACCATGGCAGGTGGTCTGTGCTGTGCCCTCCCCCACACACCCCAAAACCTGTGGTTTGTGATGGTCACTGCACCACCCAGTTGCTGACAGAGATCACATTCAGCTCCTTGATCCCTTCCTCCTCAGGGATGTAGTTACTTGATGCAAGGACAATGTTTTGCAGCAATTTCCCACACCTTCCAAACGGATCAGCTTTTTGCCCGCCAGAGCTGTCCCTTGGGATGGTGCAAGGGGGAGGAGCTATTTCTCTGACCATGTGCTTTGCTGAAGATGTGCTGCTTCTTAGGAGCACGGTGAATAATCTTCCACACTTTAATTTCATGGAAATGCCAAGGCAGGAGCAGCCTGGCTCCAGGGGACCCAGCAGATACCAGTGACAACCCCATAGCTAAATAAAGCAGTATCCTCTGCTACACCAGGGGTTTGCCCATGGCTGGGAAGTGCTGTGTGAGTCACTGCTGATGGTTCCTGCTCTGATAGCCAGCCCTGTTGTGGGAGATGCTGCTTTTCCTCCTCCTGTCTCACCTACCCAGCTCACCTTCGCATGGCGTATGTTGGCAGCTCTCCAAAGTAAATTTCCTCGTGTCTTCAGCCCCTGGTGAGGCTGAGGCTTTGAAGCAAAATTACTTGGTTGGTGTTCTTTAGCTGCCCACGTGTTCTTTTCCTCTGCCCGTGACTGTGCTCTTATTCCTCAGTGAACTGTACCTGAGGTGCTGCTGGCTGCACCTTGGTGAGGCTGGCAAGCCTTGCAGTGTCTCCCTCAATGCCTTATTTCCAGCCAGGAGGGCTTCTCCTGGGAGTTACTGTCCCCAGTTAATTCATCACAGGGATTGAGTTGATGCCTCTCCTGTTTTACCCTGTGAACAGCACAGGTTTGCTCATGTTTCAGGATCCTGTTGCTACTGGAAAGCAATTTGAAACACCAAGGGACAGCTCTTTATTACTGAAATACTGACAGCTTTTATCCCTCTTTGCAATTTGGTTTCTGTGTACTTTGTGTGACTCAGAGCATCTCTGTGCCACCATCCCTCCACAGATGGGGTACCTGCTGCTGCTCCTTCCCTTTGCTCTAATGGAAACCTGCATTATCAGTCTTGGGCCTTACTAGTGATAAAGTCTCATCACAAAATGTCAGAACTAATACTGGCCTCTGTCTCAATTCTTTCCTCAGCTCTGGGAAAATGTTATTTGACAGGACAAAGTAGGATTTGGCAAATTGTTCCATTTGAAAAGATGAGGAGGAAAACATTTCTGATTTCTCAGTGCAGCCTGCTTTGCTGCCTTTTTTTTTTTTTTTTTCCTGCCTTTTTGGGAATAGAACAGGTAAACTGAAAATTATTAGCTGTTTTCAAACTAAGATGTCATTTTGCTCTAAAAGGACACAAACTGGGAGGAAATGTTTGAGAGTTAACAAACAAAGTGTTTGAATTGTCCTAAGACAGAGTTGCTTTTTTTTTAAATTCTCTTCTCTGAAGTACTTCTAAGAACTGCTGTAATTTAGTAAGAATTAAGAAAAATAACTCAGATATTAAAAATAAAAATACCATCAAATTTCAGTACCTTTACTGATCACTGGTTTTATTGGCATCAGTGGGAGTTTCCCAAGAGCCTGGTGGAGCCAGGATAGGACCTTTGATCTCTTTGCTCCTGGTATCAGTGTCCTCTGGCTCCATCAAATCAGACTGATCTAAAAGTTAGAGGGAAACATGGGAAAAGACCAAGCAAGTGGTATTAAAGCTAATGACAAATTTTGTACATTTTAATTCTTAGCAGCAGCCCCAGCACTGGGAAAAGGCCTTTTGCAAGACCTCCTTTTATACTAAGCAGCAGCTTTGTTGTTGCATGACGAGGTGGGTGATGTGGAAAGGGTTCTCCTAGTAGCAGGATTTCTCAAAAGAGGAAGGATGTCTTAAGCTAATTCAAACTTGCCTAATTTCCCCTTCTCTCCTCAATTCCGCATAGATGTTCAACCACAGGCTCTATCCCAATTGCTTAATTAGCCTGGCTTTTGTGCCCAGCAGCATGCTCCATTGATCCTTGAGCATGGTCCTGCTCTGTACAGACCCTGGACTATCCATTGTGACAGTCCATGCCTTGAGTTTTCCACAATCTGCTTGATTTGTGAATTACAGTGTAAAATACTATTATTGCAACCCTTGGATTTTGTTGGAGTCTCAAAAAAAGATAAAAAGGGCATGGGGTGAACCAGTTGTTTTCTTCTTGATTTTAGAACAAACTACAGAAAAGGTGAAAACAAAATTAACATGGGTTTTTAAAGCTAGCCTAGAGGCGAATAATAATTAAATAGCTTTTGTAAGATGTTAGATAGGTGTTTCAGTGGATGCTCTATCCCACATTGCCCTCTAGTGAGGACATGGCAGAGCAAATCGTGCCTTCCTGCAGCCACCAGGATATGAAATGAGGTACTTTAATAACTGAGGACAGGGCTTGTTTCTGGCATAGTGGTTTCGAGATGCAATAGTGTGAGGAGGGGCAGTGTTCATCTGTCACCTGTGCCTGTACTGGTTACAGCTTTCTCATTGTTTGCCTTTTTCTGAAATAATTCTCTCTGCAAGCATCTCGCTGCTGCTGCTGGATCACCAGCCACAGGTCCCTGCTTTTGGAAAAGAGGAACATATTTCCTGTTTGTTTTTGGTGAAGGATGATCTTTTTCCATGTTCCTTGCTTCGGGCTTTGCTCCATGAAACAAACACCAGTTCTGTGGTTTTGCTGTACACACATGGTCAGACAACTCTGTGGTTTGGAGATCATCACAGGGCAAACTTCATCCCTCCTCAGACCAACACTGATGCGTCCAAAGGTGTTGCCTAGAAGGTAGAACTGGCTGGCCCTTGTCCTTCTGCCTGAGTAGCTCCATTTGTCATTGCTCCAGCTGATATGGGGCCCAGCGTGTCCTTATGTGCTTGACCATATTTACATAGAAATTTGTAATTAATGTTCAGTTTTCAAAGGTATTTGAATGCTGTCTCATTCATCACAGGAGTAGCCGTGGCAATCTCTGCTACATGCTGTCTCCTTCAGCTCTGTGCCTGAAAACAGTTATAGAACAGTTTGTGCTAAAACCTGTGATTTTTGGCATCCAGACAGGGAAGGGGCTCAGCCTGAGTGTGTATATGGCAGATGTGTGGGTGCTGACAGTGCCCTGTGTCAGTGCCACCCTGTGACATTCACATTCTCTGGACAGAGAGACATAACTCTGTCTCTCAGGAGAAGCACAGAGAGAAGAAGAGAAACCAGTCTTTATCTCTGCTCCTCTGTTTTCCCCATGTGGAATGTGGTATGGAGATTGTTTACCTGAAGTGATTGCTGGGTTGGATTCTGGTGAAGGTTGTTTGGGTTCAGTGACCAATGGGATCCAGCTGTGGCTCGGACTCTCAGCAGAGAGTCACGAGTTTTAGTTAGTTAGAGAGGTAAGAAGTAAGTATGTAGAAAAGGATAGTATCTCTTTAAATAGTATATTAATGTAATATAGTATAGTTTTAATAAAGCTATCCTTCAGCCTCCTGATCTGGAGCCAGACATCATCATTTCTTCCCTGAGTCGGGGTCTGACACATTTTTTACTATACCACCCTCCATGGGGCTGTAGGATCCCGGGAACAGCATCGTGTTCTGGGAGCAAGGATGAGCAGCACTGTCACCCAGCCTGCTCCATATGGCACTTGGGGGCTGAATGTCAAACACTGATGCCATCTAGTGACCACAAAAAATGTGACATGGATATTTTAGAAAATCCTGCTGGAAACTGTGTAACTGCAAGTGGGGCTGGCCTTGGGACTGGAAGGGAGGGGGGATGGGGCTGAGGTGTGCTGGGAAAAGAAATCCCTTTTTTTCTGCTCTCCCAGCCTGTCTCTTCCCTCACTTCACATCCCTTGAAATGCTTCTGCAGGTGTCCAGGGATCTCCCCTGTGAGGCTTTATAGATCCCCAAAGGAGCAAGGCACAGGCTTCCTAAGCAGCTCTGTTGCTCAAGGAGCACAAATTCCCCAATGTACTGCTGGATCATGGAGCACAAACCGAGCACCCAGGACAAGGTGACTGCAGGAGGGGAGATGGCTGTCCTCCTGTGACATGGGACAGCACGGGCAGAGACCCTGGGGATTAATGTAAGCTGGCAGCACAAGCTGAGGCACGGTGGCATTGCTGCAGCTTTGAGCTTGGCAGAGACCGGGCAGGGGCTGGCAGCTCCTGCTGCTGCCCTGACAGCAGTGACCCCTCACTGCAGCTCATACAACCTGGCACTTCTTTTCCTCCCACCACCTTCCTTTGTCCCTTGTGCTGCTCTAGGTGAGAGCCTTGAAGGCTTTAACACGCTGGGTTTCTGTGTGAGCAGCTGGCTGGGGGCACCTCTGCTTTGTCCCTGGTTATTAATCCAGCCAGATCCCAGTGCCAGCCACCTGGAGGAATTAGTCTGCACCCTGCATTTTAAAAATGAAGGTGAAGTTGCTTCTGACCGTACGAGTTTATTCTGCTTGGCTAAGCTGTTGTTGGCAGGTGTGGTTTGCCTTGCCTGGGGATGGGGGTCTGGGAATTTTTTTGCAGCTCTGATACTTTCTCCAGCTCCTGAGAAATGCACAGAGAGGGAACTTGGGAATTAAAAAGTTTCCAGATAAGGAACTTGAGAGCTGAAATAGCTGTGATGAAGTGCATTATAAATGCACTGAGATGCCAGGCAACACCCCCAGAGAGATTAGGAGAGTGAGAAAAGCACCCAGATGCAAATAAGGTCCTTCATGGGCCATTTCTGAAGTGCAGTGACACCAAGACTGGTGCTGGCACGTGTCTGCTGAGGTGCCCCTCTCACCAGGCACATGGGTCCATCAGCAAGGTCCATTCCTTCCTCCAGAGGGAACAAGCAGGCTCTTGCTCTGCTGCACACTGCTCAGTCTGTCCCTGCCCCTTTCAGAAAACCATTTACAAGGGTCCTTGAGGGACCTTTTGTTGTTTTTCCCAAATGTTGTTATCCCAAATGTGAAAGTACCTAATATGTTCTTATTGTCTAATTTACAAATGTTTTGTGTTACCTTTGCTGCTTCTTTTTCTGATTATCCTTGTGTCCCCCTGCCTTTCTGCCTTGGATAATTGAGAGCTGGCACTGTGCCTGTAGCATTCCTGTTTCAGGGCCAAAATGGGAGTGAAAATAAATGCTTCTAAATACTGTATTGAAACAAATAAGTAATTTACTCATAATGGCTCTTCTCCTGGCATTACACTGGCAATTTCATGCAGGTTTTGCAGAAAGAACAAGCAGTTGTGAGAGGCTGGAAGATCCACAGAGCATGAATATTTGCCATGTGTGTCTGATGGGGAGAAGGGCTTCACAGATGTGGAAGAGTCCTCCCACTTCTAAAGGGACTTTATCCAGCAGTCAGTGACTACACTCATTTCATAGATGTGTTGTCCCTAATGTTTGAAAATTCTGTCTACCGGGATTTTAGCTGGAGGTGGCAAAGACAGAGTTGCCTGTGAGGAGAAGGCAGGGCTGCTTTGCCTTGTGCTGTTGAGTAAGACATCTTTTAGAGCAGCCAGCTGACCAAAACACAGCATATGTCCACACTGTCTCCTCAGCTCAATAGAAATCCTTCAGCATTATCACACCTCCATCTGTTCATTTTCCTGAAGAGATATGAAAAAAACAAAACACATTTAGGGTGCTCTTTTGCTTGGAGCATTCAACACAGAGACTGTCCCTATCTATTTGGCACCACTGAGGTAATGCCATCTTCCAGGAGACAAGCAGAACAACTTGCAATGAATAACCAGAGCCTGGTACTAATCTTCTCTTTTCTCTCTCCTTGTAGGGATCCTGTTTACGATGCTGGTATTTGGGCCAGCCTGTGGATTTATCTTGGGCTCCTTCTGTACCAAAATCTATGTGGATGCTGTCTTCATTGACACAAGTAAGGAGACCTGGGTTTGGTTTCAAATAAAATACACTAAATTTTTATCATCAGGACAAAAATGTTGATGTTCAGAAGCAGGAAACTCATTCTGTCTTCAGTGCCTCTTGCATGTATGAGTGTCATATTTAGAAGGGTTTTAAGACTGGGATTCAAAAGGTTTCAGCTCTGTTCTGTTAAGAAACAGATTTTTAATGGTTAAGATTTATTCCCTTCTGTGTTTTCTACTATGAGATGAGTTTCATCCCAGCTCTTAAAGGACACCTTGAAATAGCACTGTGGCATTGTCATGCCGGGGGAGCTGTATCCAGAGCACAGGGTGAAATCTGGAGAGCTGCCACCCCAGGGTGTGGGGGAACCAGCCAGGTTCTGACGGAGGCACACCAGTAAGGTCCATGCCCAGCACCTTCTGCCCATGACCCTGCTTGGATGGGCAGCATCAGTCCCACAGCGTTATTGCTTTTCTCCAAAGTATTAAATAATTATTGCTCACCTTGACTTCACTCGGGTTAAAGCAGATTGTTTGCAAATTGTCCTTTTGTTCGTTTAGACCAAATTCTGCTTTTTTTGATGCTTGCACTGTGTGTTCTTCGCCATGAGAGGGCAACATGTGACAGGCTGTTCTCTGCTGCTCCCCGACCCTCTGGCTGCACACGGCAAACCTGATGCTTCATTCCTTTCCCTCGATTGTTCAGATGCTTTTTCCACAGATCTCAGCTCCGTCAGACCCCACAGACCCTTGTGCAGGGGTTTTGTCCCTTAGAGGGTGTATTACAGCCTTATGATGTTGCAAATGCGTTGTCACAGAACACATTTGGATGGAGTTGAACCTTGCAGGACTCAGAACAGAATTGTGCAAAGCTGCAAGTGTGTTACTGCCTTTTTTTTGATCTCACATGCACATGGCAGCTGAAGAAATGTAAATAACATCAAATGAGAAAGAAGTATCTTTTGGGATGGCTGAGGCATTTGGCTGCAGTTTGGTCAAACACCACATGGCCCCTTTTCATTCCTTGGCTTTACCAAAGCCTCATTTGGCAGAGGAGCTGTTTGAAACCTGTTAGATATTTTACCATTTAGTATAATTTACACTAAAATATGAATGTACAGAAGAAAATATTTTATCTCCCAGTAGGTGAAGCTGTGGAACTCCTCACCATAAGGTGCTAAAAATCTCCAAATGGATTTTAAAGCAATTGGACAAGTGTATATATATGAAAAAAATGAACATGACACCAATCTAGCTTAGAAAGCCTCCAAGCCACAAGAATAAGATATACTGGCTTTATTCTTGTAGGTTTTCTGGGCAGCTGCAGTTGGTTGCCATCAGAGGCAAGATGCTGACCTAGCTGAGAAGTTAATTTGGTATCTCCTGGCCATTTTTAACATAAGACATTGCTCAGTATTTACAGCTCAAAAAGCCCCAGACAAGTACTGAGCCACAGACAAGAACTGTGGAAGGTTACTGCTGAGAAGCCTGGAAGGGCTGTGGCTCAGCCACTTTCCAGGGATGGTGCAGTGCTCCCAGCTCCAGGTCCAGCTGGCTTTGGCCACGATCAGTCACTGTCATGCAAAAGCTGAGGCACACGTGGACTTGGTTTTCGTATGGGAAAGAGTTTCCACTTTGCAGCTGGCTCTGCCTTGGAGCTCGAGGTGGCATAAGGAGAGCAAGCTCCAGGGGGTTGAGCCTTGTCCTGCTCCCTGTTTTGGGCAGGTGTGGGACACCAGCATGCTGCTGCACTGCCCGCCACCCAGCAGCTATTTTAGGAAGGTAATATGAAGAAAACTCTGATTTGCCTGACTCTTCACACTGTTGTGTTCCCAAGAACCTGAAAAAAATGCACTTCAGGCAGGAGGAAATAACAGCAGAAGAATCCAATCCCTCCACAGCACTATTTTTCAAACTTTATCTGTGTTTGAGAGCTACGTGTTATTTTCCCTAAGGAGAAAAGAGTTTCCTTCTGTCTCAGCTTGAGAGACAACTTGATTGCCTCACTTGAGACAGATTTTTCAGAGTGGCAGTAACCAGACAGTCACCATGAACAGAGGAGCTTGTTATTCCAGCCATGTGGACGTGGGTCTCCCCCAGGAATCAGCTCCAGCACTGAGCACCCTTGTGGCTGTGGCAGCAAGGCAGCTGTTAGGAAAAGTTTTTCCTCTCCTGCTGTTTATATGTATTTCCTCAAACTGACTCCAGATCTTTCTTAGGCCTTACCTGTGCTGAGTGATGGCCTACAGGATACTCTAGCCTTTTATTTTACTTTTCTTCCTTTTCTGATTATTTCTGTGCTTTCCTGAGCCCATTTGATACTGTGGGTGGGTTTCTTTTCCAGGATTTAGGACTGTTGCACCCTCCAGTCACAGGTTCCCCTAAAGCCCAAATAGCAATCTCTCTTTTGCTGAAAAGGGCTGTGAAATCAAAGCGGAGGGAGCATTGAGCTCCTGGGAAAACAGGGTAGTAAGCAGGGTTGGAGGTGCAGTGTCCTTGTCTGTGCAGGTCTGTGCCAATAGGTGTCAGGTGAGTGTGACACACCTGGACAGGGATGCCCAAAACCTCAGTGCCAGCACAGGGGGCACTGGTGTACAGCAGCTTCCTAGAGCTGGCATAGCCAAAAACACTAGGGAGAAGCTCTGACTAGAGGGTGTTGCAGAAGCTGGGTGTACCATTTGGATAGAAGAGGGGATGGGAGCTGGTCCTAAGGATCTCTTGGATACGGAGGACACTGTGCACTGATGGCTCACATGCTACAGCTGTGAGGTTCACTGTGGGCTCCCACTGTGGGAATCCTTAAAATCAGAGGGTTTTGGGCAAGTTGCAAAAGGCAGGCCTCAGAGACAGCAGAACTGGGATTAGAGCTAAACAGTAGCCATAAGATTTGTCAGCAGAACAATTATAAAATAAGTAGAAGAGTAAGGGCAAATAGAACAATGGTCTGTGTATTAATGTTTGTCTAGAATAACTCCCTAAGCTACAGAAAAGTATATCTAGTGAGATATTAGGAAGTTCTAAGCTTAATAATGGAGCTCCATGCATTGTATCTTAAGGCTTACAAGCAGGTATTGTATTCAAAATAAGCGAGCATTGTTTTAACCAAAGGTACGTCTGTGGATATTCTCAGTTCAGTCGGAGAGAAAAAGAGACATTTCTACCAGGCTGGGCCTCGGAGAGAGTTGGAAAAGAATGTAAATAATTCACTATCTCTCTTGTTCACATTGTTTATAGATATGTTCTGCCACCATGTGTCATTCAGAGTGCACCAATGGTGTGAGATATTTTTACTTTAAGACCAATGAAATCAGTCTGCACGATGTTCTCTATAAATAGAGCGGTGCATTTGAAATAAATCAGTTTTCTTCTCGCCTTCTGAATTGGAGTTCTTCTGTTCCTATCCTGCCTCAACAGCGACAGTACATGTGCTTATAGTGGTTGGATAGAACTACTTGTCAGTATGCTTTTGCTTATTGCGATTGGTCAAAAAAGCTTTTAAAGTAAGTTGTAACATTAAGTTCTTGGTCTGCTGCCAGGGATGTGAGCTGCTGGCATCTTCCCATTGTCATAGCCATGTAATGAGACTGATGCTGCAAAATAAACAGCTCGAGACGTGTTCCTCAGCAGTCCCGTCCCGTTCGTGATTGGCACATAGTCCCCCGGCCAGCAATGTCCCACCTTGTGTCTTGTGCCCCTCCCTTGCCAGCAAAGGCCCCAACAACCGCCTTGCAGCCCCCGGGATCCTTCACACCGCTGTCTTTCCCTCCCCGTGGCCAAGCCGCTGACTGACTCGTGTTTGCTCCCCCCACAGGTAAGCTGGACATAACCCCGGACGACCCTCGGTGGATCGGAGCGTGGTGGGGAGGCTTCCTGCTCTGTGGTGCCTTACTCTTCTTCTCGTCCCTGCCGATGTTCGGCTTCCCGCAGTCGCTGCCGCCGCGGCCGGAGCGCGCCGGGGAGAGCGAGCAGGCCATGCTCCCCGACAGGGACTACGAGCGGCCCAAGCCCAGCAACGGGGTCCTGCGGCACCCGCTGGATGGGGACAGCAGCACCACCTGCTTCCAGCAGCTGCGAGGTGAGGCGTGAGCCGTGCTGTCCGTGAGGCTCAGCAGCAGGGCCCGTCAAAAGCCACCCCAGAAATCACTAGCCTCGAGTTTCAGTCCTTAGCTGCTATTTAATTATCTCCGGTGTTGCCCGCGTCTGAAAGAGAGATTTCGTTCCACTCGAAAGCTTTGGGTTGTTTTTATTTAAGCTGCATGATAGTCCTGTAGAGTTGCTAAAAAATATGAAGGGGAGCACAGCTGGCACAGCAATTTGTGAACTTCTCTCCAGTGTACTGTCCTGCTCCCCTCTGCCTTCCGAAACGGAGAGTGAGCCAGCAAGGGCACTTAAAAGAAATTGGGAGCTCCTAGCACCTGAGCTTCAGCTTAGTGCAATCCCAGATACAAAGCAGCGAGTGCTGGGCATCACCACAGCTCTTAAACTGAAATGGGAAGAGGGAGATACCAGCCCAGAATAGCAGCAAAATGGCAGGGTAGAGCATGATTTGTAGCAAATTAGAGAGAAAGCCTCACATCATGTCCTGCAGTGATGGAAATGGAGGTGACTCTAATTAAAGTCAGCTGAGGATCCAGCATTTCATGGGAGAGTGTGGGCAGATATCCTTTCTTTAGGCTGTACTGGGAAATCCTTCATCTGAGAGGGTGTTTCTGTAGCACTGGTGGCTGCTTCCCACTCCCTGTTGCTGTGGCAGAGCAGGTTTCATTACTGCCTGATGCATTTAGATAAATGAGGACAAAATCACTTACTCCCTGTGCAGTCACCTTAATTGGGAATTGGATGAAGTGCGAGTGGGATGGAAAAACAGAGTTCAGGGGAAAACTGTTGTCTAAATATATAAAAATGCCTTGAATACTACATGTGGTTTTCATTAAGGGAAGGTCAAAGATGTGAAATTTTGACTTGATGAGGAAATGCAGAAGGAAGGTAAAGGGATAAATTGTTTGAAACTCAGTCAGTAAAATTCATTTCTTCATCCTTTCATCCTTGTTGCAAGGATTTTCTCTTGAATAGGCTTTTCCCACTGTATGTCCTTATGGATAGTTCTGTGGCTTTTGTTGTGTACACATCAGAGTGTCTGCTTCTGGCCACTGAGCTTTTGGAATGAGCACTGGAAATGGTTGCAGATTTTTATATAGTAAAATGAAAGAATATGATGTATCCCTGCTGCATGGAGGGGCAGCAGTTCAGCCTGAGGATGGTGCTGAGCATCTTGCACACAGGGAGGCCATGGGGGGTTCACTGAGCATCTGTTGCTCATTGAAGTAGAGAAATTAAACTGCCACATCCGTATGCTTCAAGTATTGATTACATCAGGAGGCACCACAGGCCTCCACGTTAGCCCTCTCACTGGGTAACCCCATTTCGGATCAGTCAGTATTCCAGGAGCCTCTTTGGAGATGGACTTTGAAATAAAATTTACATCACATCAAATAAGACAAGGAATGACCTTTTTAGTTATTCCTTTGAGGCTGTCACAGGCGACACGGTGTTGGTATCTGACATCTCCTTTCAAATCCCTTGCCACTGTTGTCATAGTCAGAATGTGGTCAAGAGTCACATTGCTGCAGTGAGGCAAACACACCTCATCATTCCTGAAGAGCGGTGTTTCAGGTGATGGTTTAACCTTTCTGTGGGTGTACATTACTTTGATAGCAGCTGAAATATCTGTATGCATTTCTTTGTGGCAGTTCTTAGTCTCGCTAATTTGTTGATTCTCCTTTGGAGAACGTTAAGACTGTTTAGGCTTTTTCATAGGGTAAAAAAGGCTCTTAATTACATACAGAGGTTAAAAATATGTATGTGCATGCATAGTCATGTCTTCTGTCCTAATATGACCTTGGATTTTGCATGAATTTGTGACTCTGAACAGAATTCATGGAATCATAGAATGGCATGAGTTGGAAGGGACCTTAAAAATCATCTAGTTCCAACCCCCCTGCATGGGCAGGGACACCTTTCGCTAGGCCAGCTTGTTCAGAGCTCCATCCATTCTGGCTCTGAACACTTCCAGGGATGGGACAAGCACAGCTTCTCTGGGCAGCAGCAGAGGATTTGCCTCTACAGGGGGCTGGGGCCGGAGATGCTCCTTGGGGTTTGTATGGCCATGACTCTGACTCATTTTTAGCAAGCGTTGGTTGTGCAGCTGGTCCTGGACAGGGCTGTCCCTGCTGTAAGTCCATGTCTGCACGGAGGTGTGGATTGTCCATCTCTTGTGCAGGTGTGGGGAGGAAGAGCTGTTTCTCTGGACTGATTATGCAAACACCCTCTGTATCAACAGCACATCCTGAGAGGATGAACTGCATCTCCTTTTTGGCTACTGAAGGAGCTTTATTGTTTTTTCTTACATTTGTTTCCAAGCCTTGCAGTGACTGCCACAGGAGAAAGGACATGGTAGGAGAGGGAGCAGGGCAGTGTCAGCTGGGGACATGCTCTGAGCTGGGTCATGGCTGTTAGCTAGAGACATGGCACGGCTGGCAAGTGGGAGGACGCTCCAGACACCACAAGATCTGCTGAAAGTCAGTGGGATGGAGGGCTGGCAGAGATTCCTTGGCTTTCTCTAGCCTTAGCATGCAGAAAAAAAGCCAGGACTAATATATAAGGGACATGCTCAAAGTATTGATCTTTTACATCTCTGTCAAAGTCTAAGCAGGAGGGAGGGCCCAGGTTTTGGGAAGCCCTGGCATCTCTTCCTGTGGGGTATTTTCATGCCAGGAAGAAGCAGTCTTAAGAAGAGCTCTAAACTTGAAATGCAAGTGGTGCCTTTGAACAGCACGAGGTGAAGAGGCAATCAAAGGCAGTGGAGGCAGCAGGGGGCTCAGCACAGGGGCACAGCAGCTCAGGCAGGAAAGCTTTGGGACAGTCCTGGGAGCTGCTTCCCATGGCTAAACTGGCATGTGAATGCTGCACCACTTTGCCTGATCAGCATTTCATTTTAGCAAAGCAAATCCATTTGGGAGCACAGAGAAGTGAAGGATTAACAGCAGTGGAAGTCTGAATAAATGCTGCCATTGCTCTTTGCTCCTGCCTGGCAGGGTTGTTCCAGCCCTGTGCTGTCCGTGTGGTCTGTGAGAGCACTTCAGGCATGGGTTGGGCAGTCCCTGATCTTCTGGGGGGCACAGCTTTGCTTTCCTACCTCTGCTCTGCCTTGGAGACCTCTCTGCTCCTCAGGGCCAGAGAAGATGCTCGGCTCTGTCAGGGCACCTGTGCCCTCTGCTTGAGTCTGTCCAGCATCTGCCCTCTCACTGGCTGCCTCTGACACACCACCTGCTCTGGGACGTGCTTGGAAATAGTTTGTTAAAACCCTTCTCGTTTTTTCACCCAGAAATGTCACATTTATTGAACTGAGCGGCCAGTTCTGATGAAATTTGATTTCGGAATGCTTCCTCGGCATGATCTTTAACACCTCTGAAACATTCTGCCCTAAGTGCATTCTGTTTAGCAATGATTTAAACCAGAAATTCGTTACGTTCTGCCGCTCCGTCTAGCAAGAGAGATTAAAACCCTAAAAGGATTGAAATTGATATGGAATCCTCCAGGTTTGGAAAGGGAAGCTCATTCATGAGAAATTAAAAGAAAACTCACTGTGGAATTAAATGAATTTCAGAACTGCAAATTCCCTAGATTTGGAAACATTTTGGTTTCTTTCCAGCTTCATTTTCAGGAGTGTAGGAGAGCTGGGATGTACAGCTGACAGCTGCCTTGTCTTCAGTTCCATCCTGCTCCGTGTACCATTCTGCTGAATACCTAGGGAGGGAGCTGCTCTGAATCTGGGATTTCTCTCCCAAAAAGTGCTTGCTGGGAGCATAGTGCTAGGCCAGAAGCTCCCAGCTGTGCAGGGAGGACCTGGACCATAGGGAGCCTGTAATCCTCAGTGGGAGTTCATAGGATTGGGCAGGATTAAAGGCTAACAAGAGTAGTTTTTAACTCCTGACTTCTCATGACTGATAGTGACAAGCTTTTGGAGAGGGCTCCATCTATACCTTCATTCACAGCTGCAGCGGTGAGGCTTTGGCCCAGGTTTAGATTTTAATGCCTCTTTGGATTTGGCTCTTGTCCCCCTGCAAACACTTCAAAGGTTTGCTGAGAAGTCCAAGTCTTAGGTGAGAAGGTGGTGATCATAAAAGGCATCAGGTCCCATCAGTCTTTGAGTTTCCTTTGGCTTGTGTTTCATGAGGGTGCAGGTACTGTTGTCGGGTTTTTCATGGCTGATTCCAAGCCAGCATCTTGTTGTCAGCACCTTTAAAAAATTCAGAAAGGCCTTCAGCTTGCACACGTCAGGACCAAAGCTGAGCAGCAGCTGAAGGCAGGCAGAGCCTGTCTCCAGAAAATGCTTTTCCATGACTTCTGTGTCACAGGTGAGAGAGGTTTCTGTCCTCCTCTCAATTCAAGTAAAGGTGGTTCCTGCAGGGAAGATGATGGACTAGAAGGAACTGCTTTCCATGCTTGAGTATGTAACTGCTGCTTCAAGCTTGCATCTTGTCAGGAAGACTTCTTTGATTTATGTGTCATGCTTTTCCCTCATATCCATTATGATAATTTTGCCAAGGCCACATGGAACTTTATCATACTAACCTCACCTGAGATATCTTCAGCACCTCTTGCCTTACTCCATATTCTCTTCTACAGGAGCTACCTGTTTCCAGAATGTGTTCTATTGTTGCTGCCTGTGCTGATTTCTTCATCCCTTTTTCCTCAAGCCAGGTGAAGATTTTGCCTTTTGTTTTCTCTTCAGAACTGAGGCTTGCTGCTGACGTGGGTAGTAGAAAGTTGTATTTTGGCTCAATACTACATTTTGCTTTTCCCTCACCACTCTGTCCTAGGTGGACTGGGCTGTAAACCTCCCTCTAATTTATTACTTTGCTTTCTGTGTTCTTCATCTTTACTGCAAATTGAAAACATGTCTCTGTAGGGTGCTCCAACCAGAAACAGGGGCCTTGGTGATTGTAATGTTCCAAACAATTCATTTCAAGCACCAACGTGATGATTATAGTTTGTCGTTTCTGGAGAGTAGTTAAACCTCGTGTAATGAGGTTGCCAATTATCCCCGCTACTCCCCGATGTGCAGTGACAAATCAAAGCTACTTGGTGTACATAAGTGTGTGCATTTGTCAAGCCCCTGGCCTGTCATCCACAGAGGCCCCACGGAGGGAGACAGGGAGGGGGTTTGGATGCCTTGGCACCGGTGTTGCTTGAGGGTGAAAAGGTGGGAAGTCAGGGGTTTGGTTGGGGGTATTGGAGAGCTTTGGGACATCCACCCCATCCCTCCCAGCCTGTGGATGATCCTGTGACCAGCACTGCACGTGGATGGTCTGAAGAGTTGGGATTAAAGCACTTTTCACTACTTTCAGCAGTGAAAAGAGGTGTTGTGTTCTCCTCAGTGCATCTTGCCATGGCAGTGGGAATCACTTTTCTGCCACGATTTCTGGAGCGTATCGGGTGCATCAGGATGAGGATGGCAAATGAGCTCATCGTTCTGGGAGTGGGAGGTCAAGTCTGTCTGTGTGCCATGTCTGCTGCAGCTCGTGGGTTCTCCAGGTAGATTTTTGAGACTGTTTGGACTCCAAAAGACTTTTCCCACTTGGCAAATGGACTTCATTTGAGCTTTGTAGCTGCAAAGGGCTGCTCCAAAGTGTTCAGGTAACCTTTGGGCCTGTAAAGGTATGGGGTAATGTTGACCATGACACTGCTGGGTTGGCTCCAGTGGAAAAGCACCATCCATAGTTGTGTTCCCCAGGGCTTCACTGTCCCCCATCAGGCATTTCCATTCCTACTCCATACCCAGCACCATAAGCCAAGCAGCTGAAAGCATGTCACTCTAGTCCATTGAGAGATTTTTAAACTTTGCTGCTGACTTTTTACCTTTTTCCCAGAGGTATTTCACCCCAAGAACTGAGACAGATGAGGCAGCAGCCGGTGTCAAATGATTGATCTTAGCGAATGGTAGTAGCAAGATGAAAGGATATTAAATTCTATAGGGAACCCCGTGCTATTTCCCTTAGAAGATGAAAGAGAATGAGCTAGCCCTGGCTGAGGAGATGGTGGAGGCTGCAGACACTGCTTGAGTTGTCTGTGCACTCTTTGCACTGGGTTTTGTGTCCCACATGCCTGATGGTACAGAGTCCTGTTGCAGTAGACAGTGGTCCAACATTCAGCAGAGGACAGAATCTGTACCAGACAGCTCACAGGAAGGAGAAGCAATGATCGTGGAATCATGGAATCACAAAAAGATTGGCATCAGAAAGGACCTTAAAGATCATTTTGTTCCAGACACCTCACCATAGACAGGGACACCTTCCACTAGACCAGGTTGCTCAAAGCCCCATCCAGCCTGGCCTTGAACACTTCCAGTGGCATCCACAGCTTCTCTGAGCAACCTGTTCCCATGTCTCACACCCTCACAGTAAAGAACTTCTTCCTTATATCTAATGTAATCCCTCCTCTTTCCGTTTAAAGCCATTACTCATTGTCCTGTCACTACACTTCCTTGTCAGAAGTCCCTCTCCAGCTCTCCTGTAGCCCCTTTAGGTGATGAAGTGCTGTGACTTGGAGCCCTGTACTGCCAGACAAGGCACTTATGAGGGGTTCCTCTTCCATGTGAGATGCTGCAATAACTCTGCAAATTTTTTGTTGTCCACCCCAAGCACAGAAGATGGATTTTGACCTTGGTAGTGCATGATGGTTGGGTGCCAACTTCAGAAATAAATGTCCGTGATCTTTAGCTTCCTCCTGCAAAAGGCAGGCTGTCATCACTATTGTTTGGTGGATAAAGTTAGAGCTAGACCTTAGTGTCTTTGGATTTAAATTGGCACAAAGCTACATCTCAAGGAATCCATTAATCTTGAACAAACTGAACTCCCGAGGCACAACAGTCATTAATACCTTAAATATGACTTTTCAAGCTCAGTACTGCCAAGTCCACCCTTTCATTTTCTTTATTTTTCCTGGCAAGAAGGGGAAATTCTGTAGGTGGCCACCAAAGAATTGAAGGAAGCAGCAGGTGGCTTCTGAAATTTATCCATGTCTGAATTCCCCCATCCCCATTCCTCCCACACAGTATTTTTTCCCCCTTTTTTCTTTTCTTTTTTCACCTGTTCTGCTAAAAATTGCTATGCCTCTTGCACCTTAATTATGTTCAGTAAATCTTTAGCAAGCAGAAATTTTGTACAGCTTGGAAAAATGTTTCTGATATAAAGAGACTAGAAACTGTGAAGTGACCTCTTCCAAAAAGGTTAGACCAAACCTAATTATAACCCTTTTTTCCACTGTCCCCAAGAAAGAACCAAGGGCACCCAAGCAGAGCCTTGACAAAGAGCTGTGCATTCTCTGCTGAGGCCAGTGCAAAAAAATCCCTGAGGGAAGACATAAGCCAGCACCAGAGAAACATCATCTGCCAGTCCCTGGTACACCACAGGGAATCTGGGGGATGGATTTTCAAAATGCAAATAGGGGTCCATTGAGGCTCCACTACACTACTTCAAGGTAATTTTCAAACTTAATGATTTTCACATTTAATTCAGGGAGAAATTAGTCATCAGGTATTGAGTCAAAGGAAGGCTCTCTTCTGTACTGGGATGCTCTCCTGTTCAAGCTATGTTAGCTCAACAATAATTAAAATGCTCGCTGGAGTAGAAAACGTGCAATCTGATTCATTAGACAGATTTCCCTTTGTAGGGTAACTCTTGTTTGCTTATGGGAAATTGAGATGGGCTTGGAAGAGAAAGGACTCTAGACACGGATGATTTGGAAGGGGAGAGCCAAGGGATCATGAAACCAGAGCCACACGTGTGTGTCCTACACAGTGAACAGCTCAGCACGTCCTCTTCCACCCTCTTAAGCACAGGAGGGTCTACATGGAAGGCTGGAGAAGCCTTAGGTTGTGGGAACACACAGACTGACAAGCCTGTCCCAGGAAGGAGGACCCTTGTGCCATGGGTATCCATGGGCCAGGCTAAGCCTGAGAGTTTCAGCTTGCTGAAAACACCCACATGTGCTGCACAAAGGTGACCATCAGTGAGTGAGCCAGTTTGGAATAGGAAAGCGAATCAAATCTGAATGACAGGAGAAGGAAAAGCCAGATGTGAGCTGGGTTAGTTTGTGTCTGAAAGCTTGCAAGAATTTATGATGAATACAGCACTGATGGCACCCATCAGCTGGCTCAGCTTTGTTCATGGGGAGCAGGTACAGAAAGGAGAAGGGGATACCAGGTTTTGATTGACTTCTCTGTGGGGAAAACAAAAAGCAATATGGGAAATTTTTCTCATTCATCCAATTTTCAAAATCATCTGTAAGAGTAAATAATATTTCTTTTTGCACCCTCTTGGTTCTTGAATCTTTAAGTGGCACTGTTGGGGTGTTTCACTTTGTTCTGGTGTTCCCTCATTTCAAGCAGCTTGTCTGTGCAGAACAGGAAATTTCTCCTGCTGTGAAGTGAGTTTACCCTACAGAAGAGGAGAAAGGCACCTCAAGTAAAGTGTACAGAGAAACACCTCTCCCTTTTTCCTTTCTTCTAGTGATCCCCAAAGTGACTAAGCACCTGCTCTCCAACCCCGTGTTCACCTGCATCATCCTGGCAGCCTGCATGGAGATCGCGGTGGTGGCCGGCTTCGCCGCCTTCCTGGGCAAGTACCTGGAGCAGCAGTTCAACCTCACCACCTCATCTGCCAACCAGCTGCTGGGTGAGTAACCACAGGGGACACCAAACCTCTGCCCTCCAAAGGGATTTAAAAGCGTTCAGCGTGGCTGGTAACTGCTGCCAGTCTCGCTGGTTAGGCTGCCCAAAAAGTGACTTGTCTGACATGTGGGGATGTGTCTGTGAGTGAGAGGTTGACCTTCAGCTGTGCCATGGCTGCAGGGCCCAGGGCAGACCTCCAGCATCCTTTCTCCACTGCATCCTGCTGCCATCACTTCCCCTGTGGCCCAGCCTGTTGTGTGGGACTCCCAGGATAGGAGAGTCTTTGAGAGCCTTGGATGCAGCAGAAATGCACTGTCTGGTTGCCCAAGACTGCAGTTGCTCTCCAAGTGATAGTGTGGCCCATTGAACTGCTTGTTTCATGGTCTGGTGCCCCACAGTTCTGCAGCCCATCTCAGTCTGGGTTAGGAAGCCCAGTGTCTCCTGTTAGTCACTGCTTTCCCCTTGGCCTGGAAATGACAAGATTGCAATGAGCAGTTCAATACCTGAGTTAGTGCAGCTTGGTCGTCTTTCAAATGTCCCTTCTCTCTGACCATTCCATGCTGCTGTGATTTCACATTCTACATTTCTCAGTGTTCATTTGTTCCCTGTCAGGACACTGATGGCAGAATAGTCATTTATTTTCTGCTGCTGCTCATCCCAGGCAGGCCCAGCCATTTGTTTATGACAGCCCTTCTCTCAGCAGCACCCAATTAAGATATCTGCAAGTTGATCTTGGACGATCTGCGACCACAGCTCGCCAGATGGGCAGCTGGCAGTGATCTGTCAAAAACTGGGACATCAGGAAGTGGGTGGATCTTCATAGCATAACAAGGAGTTTGCAAGCTGCTCTCCTGACAGTTGTTTATTTCCCTATTAAACTCATTGATATCTTCTGGTTTTGGCTTGGTTTTCCAAAAGAGACAATCCCCTGCACTCAGCCTTGCTTCCCCCAGCAACCCAGGAATTTGCTAGTGAATTTTAATATGATTTGACAGAAGGCCAGAGGTCTCAAAGTTGTTAGGCTTTTCCATCTTCCCTGAAAATTAAAGGCTTGGCAAAGGAAAGTAACTTTACTGTTGACCCAGTGGGAGAAGGGGAAAAGCTGTTTGGTGGGAGCTGGCTGGGCAGTCAGCATGTGAGTGCAGCTGGGTGGCCAGCAAAGAGGGGATCACCCATGAGCTAGAGCACATCCTGCTTCTGAGCTGACAGTGGGAAAGGAGACTTGGATACCTCTGTGTTTCTCACAGCAACTTGCTTAAACAAAGTTGTAAATCAGATTTCTCACATGGTGTTTAAGGGAGTCTAGAAATGCCAGGACTGGGATTCTCTTCTAAGCACAGTTCAGGCGGTGAGATCTGGAGTGTAACTGGCAGCAAAGGGATAAAAGGGATCCCAAACAAGCATAGTGTGGTAATTTCTGTCTGTGCTGGAAAGGGAGTCACTTCTGGCAGTGATTTTGCATTTCACAGTTAAAAGAAAATTCTTTTAGGGAGATTTCATATTTTCAAATGCTGCTCCTGCCTAGTCTCTGAAGATCAGATTTCTGTGAGTCACACTGGCAGGGCTCATCCAAAGCCTCCAGACACTTTGGAAAATTCTTTACTTTATTTGCTGCTGCTTAGGTCAGGCTGGGCCAAGCTCAGCAAGTCTGGCATTCCCTCCAGCATGGCTGAGAACTGGCAGAAGATCCTGGTTCCTCCATGCAAGGCAGCATGCCTGTTTGCATCTGTTCCTTTTTTTAGGCAACCCCAGCTTGGTGCTACTCCAGCAGTTGGGCATTGCAAGGTTTCCTCATGCCAGCGCACAGATCTGGCTGCTGGAGAGTTCAGCACTGTCACGCTGTCACAATGTAGTTCCCTGGGCCTTGCTAACTGTTTTTTTTTTCTTTTGCAGGGATGACAGCAATCCCATGTGCATGTCTGGGCATATTCCTGGGTGGCCTCTTGGTGAAGAAGCTCAGCCTGTCTGCTCTGGGAGCCATCAGGATGGCCATGCTGGTGAACCTGGTGTCCACAGCTTGCTACGTGTCATTCCTGTTCCTGGGGTGTGACACAGGACCTGTGGCAGGGGTTACTGTTCCCTATGGAAACAAGTGAGTCCACAGAGAGTTTCAGGGAGCTTTACCAACATAAATCCATGTTAATGTCCTCGGCAGGCAGTGCTGGCCTTCAGACAACCATAGAGCAAGCACAGAGAAGGCAGTGCTGTATGGGCTCTTAGTCTGGGATGTTTCCATGCCACTCACCACTGAGAGAGCTGAGTACCTGCAGATGACAACAGAGTTTCATTAAAATCAAAATTCAGTCAAACTGAATCAAAAAGTGCCAGACCTAAGTCTGTACCTACAGGCACCTCTGTAGCATTGGGTCTGGTTTGTCCTGGCAGTAGGGTACATGCACTGCTCTGTACATTGATTTAAGTGCCTGAGGGGAATCTGTAGAACCAGGTTTTTGATGCCTGGAAATACAGATACGGTGAAGAGAGAGTGTTTTTGGCTGCAGGCTCATTTTAATGTGAGAAGTGAGGCCCACGTAACACTGTTTTGTCCTGCACTCACAGGACTTGGAGGGAGCTATTTGGTATTTTCTTCCTGAGTGCTCCTGTATGCAGTGGCAGCTCTTTAGATGACAACATCAGCCTGTCAGTTGCTTACAGTGTTGCAGAAAAACACAGAGCAATCTCCACAGCATCTCTTTGTGTTTCCTTGAGGATTCTTGTTGAGGTAACAGGACAGCCCAAGCCTTGCATTAGTTTCTCTTTTGCAGGGAGATAGTGGCCATGGCATTTCAGTCTCCAAGGAGAGGCTGTAGCCTGGATTTCTTTGAGCTGGAACCAGCTATCCTGCCCACTGCTTTTTTGTAATGTGTTTGCCTTAACTATCCCCCTCAAAGGCATCTTTGTGAGGCAACAAATGGAAAAGCTGTCTGATACCACACTGTCCATTAATTCCTTCCTCTCTTTGTCTTACAGCTCAACTCCAACCTCATCTCTGGACCCATATTCCCCGTGCAATAACAACTGTGAATGCCAAACTGATTCCTTCACTCCAGTGTGTGGGGCAGACGGGGTCACATACTTATCTGCCTGCTTTGCTGGCTGCAGCAGCACGGTGAGTGGCCTTTCCTGGGGACCTCTCGCCTCTAGGAACGGTTCTGGGAGCTCAAGTGAGTGAGGTTCTGCATGTCTGGTAGGGTAGCTCACCTACAGCCAGCAGTGGCTGCACCCCCAAAAGCTGATCTCACACCTCTGGTGGGCCTGAGCCCTGTTGTTTTTTCACTCTGTTCCATAAATGCCCACTCTCTCCAGCAGCAGCTGCCAAGGTCACCCACAGAGCAGGATGGGATCTCACAACCTCCTGCCCTGGTCTTCTCCTCAGCAGGGAAGCAAGGGATGTGATAGGAGATCTGCACAGGTGTCCAGTGGCAGAACACATCCTCTGCAAGAGATTCCTAACCCAGAACAGACCAGCTGAGGAACCAGCTTCTCTTTTATCCTGCCACTTCTCATCTCCCCTCTTCTCCACCTGCCCATGTTTGCCCTGCCCAACCCTTTTAGTCTTTTTCCTATTGCTCTTTCCCTGAATCTGCTTCCTAGATAGTTGTGAGCAGTTCCTGGTTTTATCCACCCTTGTTTAAGCTTTCCTTTAACTCCACTTGCTTATTTCTCTTTCCTTGCTTTGCTCTGAGGCAGCAGCAAGAGCAGTTGTCAGGGGAGCAGAGTTCCCATCCAAAGACATTCTGCATTTTTCAGTTCTCTCTAAGAGTTTTTTTCCCTTAGAAAACTCTTAAAGACCAAACTATCTCTCTGTAAAGAAGATGTGGGGAATTTTTAACAGTATCTTGAAAGCCAGCTTTTTCATTTTTTGCTGCTGAAATGTTAATGTCATCTGGGGTACACTGAAAATGAGTGCCTGCTGCTCCTGTGGGTGGGGACTGGTGGGATCCCTCCATCCTTGCTCGCTGCCTGGGGCTGTGCCTGTGGTGATCACTGCTGTGTGGAGTCTGTGGGAGGTCAGCCTGGTCACAGGGGCTGTTTGTGCCTACACATCAGTGCTCACCACATGCAATTATCCCTCCATGGCTTCATCCTTCCTCTTTGAGGAAATACCAAACCTCCCTTCCTGTCCTGGAGACAAAGCACATGTGAGTGCTGCTGAGCAGACACATCTTGTCTCCTCCTTTCCCTCTCCAGCCTCAGAGATGTAGGCATCCCTTTGAAACACCAGTTTTGACCTTTCAGCAGCCCTACAAGGATCTACATCAGTGTGTGACACATGAAGGTGTTACCTCCTGCCCTCTTCTTCCTCCTCCTCCCAATAAGTCAGCACCCGAGATGGCTGCAGGATGATTTTAAGAAGAAACCAGCTTGTTTCAGGCCCACAGAATCGTCTCTCACCAGTTCACCAAGCCTTCAGCAAGAGTACAGCTGATGTTGGTGTGTGGCTGCAGCGTGGGAGCGATCTCCTCGCTGTGCAGTGTAGGGCAAAGCTCTGGCTCCTCTGGAAGGAGCATGGTAATGAAAATTCAGCTCTGCCCCTTCAGTCTGCAGCTGCCTGATCTTGTGCTCTGCAAGGCAAAAAACCTCTCAGCAAAAAACTCACTCTCCCTCATGCTTTCTCTTACTCACTCTTTCTTATTTTGCCTTTTTGTTGTCATCCTTGGGGTTCTTCTCATCTCTTTGTTTTGTGGGGGTTTTTTTGCAGTAACATTTTGAACACAAATTGGTGAAGCAATAGCATCTGCTGGAAAGGGCATTATCAAGAATTATGGACCAGTTTGGTCATGCAATGGCCTTGAGGCAAAGCCAAATTGCCAAACCAAGTTTTAAACCCATAATCCAGGTAATGACCTGTCTGGAGGGTCTTGTGAATGTTATGTGCTTGTGATGAGCCAAGGGTTGCTTTTTACTGGGACATAAAATCCTCTGAATGCTTTATTTAACTTTACTACATTTTACGTTTCTGACTGCTTCTCTTCACTTTTCCTCTGTGAACTATTTCTAAAAGCAATGTATAGCTCAGTTATTTTTTTTTCTTTTTCATTCCTTCTCTCTTACTGAGGTGATTCCAGAGGTGCACTTGTCCAAAAAGCCATAGGAATGTCAGTGCTGGTAGGCAGAGCTCTGGCACCCCCAAGAACTTTTCTTTCAAGCCATTCCTGGGAGTGACCCTTGCATACCACGTGTTGGACTGTGCATCTTGTTTGTTTGATGCCATTGACTCTCTCAGCATTTTGGCTGGACACACATGAATTCCAGCTTGGAGTTACTGTGCTGGCACCTCACAGCTTTGCATTGAAATACCAGCCTGTCCCTTCCCTATCAGAGCCAGGGCTTAAAAAATGAGTAATTAAAAACATGGGTAATTTGCATGGATAATCACACCAAAGTCAAGATGCTGTTAAAGGTGTAAACTCTGCATCTGTGTAGCTTCACAGGCACACATAAATCTGGGTGTGCAGGTTGCTGGGCAGCAGAAGGTTCTGATAACAACTGGTTGAATGCAGTGGGGTTGCAGACAAGGGGATCTATAGGAGTTTGGCACAGGTAGCAAAAAAATTTCCTCTCCACAGGACAAAGTTATAACTCCATCTTTGATGTTTCCTTGTTTGATGTCTGTGAGTTGCATACTGTGTCAGTAATAAAAGATCAAAGATCTCCCAGGTAAGGATGAGGTGCAGTGCCAAGCAAGCTGAGGTAGTTGGTACAAACCACTCACACTGCTTCAGGCCAGCACCTTGAAGCAAAGTGGTCAAAAAAGCAGATTGAGGGACAAATTTTCAGGCAATGAAGGTAAGACCTGCCTTGTGCTTTGTAAAAAAATCACACCAGTGGGAGGACATTCTGCCCCACCACTGCCCGAAACAGGTACTTTCTGTCCCTTGATGAGAGCCCATGGGAAATAAACACCCAATTCTCCATGTTTGCTGTGATGGGAATTTTGTCCCAGGGTTATTCAATGCAAGTATATACTTTTCCAGACTTACATGTGTTTTGATCCACAGGGTTGGTGGCTAGAAGTGCACTGCAGTCAGAGCCAGGAGCTACAAATTCCTGTTGTCTGTGCAAATACCACCTCAGTGGTGCTAATTGTCACCATTCTGGAGCCTTCAGGTGTCAGCTTCTAACTCACAGCACAGGAATTTGTTATTTTAATTACTGCTTGCCAGTGGGAAGGCACCTGCATGTCTGCTCCAGCTCTCCTAGAGTTCTGCACCACAGTCTCTCTTGTCCTCTGTGCACTTAATTGGAAAAAAAATTATTTGAGTCCTATGCAGAGGAAAGAGATTGGTGTCAGAAAGGTTGGAGTAGTATCCCTGCTGATCCTTATCTTCAGAGGCAGTGAACCAGAAAGTGTGGTTTTGTGTGGTCCTAAGGGGACCCCTTTGGCAGAAAAGCAAAAGAATTTCTGCTTGCACATGGTAGAGGAGAAGGGGAGGAGACTGAGCTGCTTTTCAATATGTTATATTTTATGACGTTATTCCTCATACAAACATGTGACCTGCAAACCCAGCGGGCTTGTGAAGACAAGCCATGAATCATTAATGACTGTTTCTTTCTGTATTTGTTAAGGGATTTCTTGGTAGTATTGTGTGCCTTAATTGCACTGACATCCCCCACTCAGAAATTCAGGAGGGCGAGTTGGAAAATAAGGGGGGAAAAAAAAAAAGTAAATCCTTAAATCTGTGACTGGCAAACAAAGCTTCTTTTCACATCCTGCACTTGCTGGAGAGATCAAAGCAAAATGCAGTCATTCCACCCTCCTTCTGATCACATATTGATAAAGTTTATCTTGCTTGACTTGAGCTTTTAGCTCAACACAAATCCCTCTGAACCAGATGTCAGTTATTAGCCCTGGAGTGCACTGAAGTCCAGCAGCATCCGTGCTGCCAGGCTGTGGTAGTTCAGCTCTGGGTGAGCTGCAGCACCCATCGTGGGTGGCTCCTTCCCGGGGTTTGAGGTGCTGGAAGCAGGCCCCAAACTGCAGCCAAGGACAGAGCTGCAGATTTACCTGCATTTAACGTAGTTCAGTTTAATTACAATACCAAGAGGATGGAGGTAAATAAGAAAGTAATTAGAACCATAATGGGGGAAATCTTCCTTGTCACAGAGACACAGATTGTTTCTTTATTCTCCTCCAAAGAGGTAGGACTCGGTAATAATTTTGTCTCCGTGACATTTATGGGAGAGATTTGAAAGGAGCAGAAGAAAAGAAACAAGCCAAGGGACAGCTTTCCCTTGCTGGCAACATGCATCAGCTCTGACGCTCCTGAAATTCTTTCCAAACCCCCCTCCAACAAGCACTTAGGAGTTATTTAATTGACCATTAGAGGATTAGGCGTTGCTGCTGACAAGCCCTGTTACAGCGATGGGGATCACAGCTCTCCCTTCTCCTGACTCCTTGTGCTCCTCTGCAGAACCTCAGTGGCTGTTCGTGCCTCACTTCGGTCCCTGCCGAAAACGCCACCGTCGTTCCTGGCAAGTGCCCCAGCCCTGGGTGCGAAGAGGCCTTCCTGACATTCCTGTGTGTGATGTGTGTCTGCAGCATGATCGGGGCCATGGCGCAGACTCCATCGGTCATCATCCTCATCAGGTAGGGCTTCTGTCACCATCCTCATCAGGAGGGGCTTCAGTCACCATCCTCATCAGGTGAGGCCACTCTTGGCATGATATGAGGGCTGGAGGGACCCTAGAGCACAGGGGGAGCTGAGGGTCCCACACAGCTCCTGGCCTCTGCCTTTTACACCAAGCTCACTGTCCCAGACCCATGACTTTGAACTGAACCTCCACTCAAGCTGTTTTCTCCCTAAGCCACTTTTTTTTCACTTGGTAGCACCTGGTTTAGCCAGGCATGGCATTTCAGGGCCTGCAGTATGGAGCTGCTAGAGAGAAAACAAAAACTGCTCAAACTCTCCTTTGGTAAAGTGAGGGAGTGAGGTGGAACTGGGCCCCCAAATAGACAAGATTCTATCAGGGATGTTTCAGAGAGTGGTGGCAGGGGTTGTTCTTCTGAGATTAACATGGAAATACACATGTGCATTTCCCAGTCCAGGTAGTAAGGAAGTTACAGCTGCATCGGGAGGGGGACAGAATTGCCACCCCATGTTCTCAGCACATAATGACTTAGAGAGAGGCTTAAGCTCACCTTTTGAGATAGTCTGGAGACCATAGAAACCATGGAAAAATGAAAAGCTGTGGCAAAGATTAGCTTTGGTAAATACCTCCCTGAGTGGAGTTCAACTTCTCTCACCCTGGACCAAGTCCAAGAACATAAGGAGCTTGGAAGTCTGAAGGACATGTCTGAGTTAAACCAATGTGAATAGGTGGGCAAAAGTAGCTTATTCAAATAACTGACCTTGTGTTATTTCCAGACATATGGAACACTTCTCCTTATGACATACATATATATCTAAGCCCACATTTATCCAAAATTACTTAGCTGTCCAAGCTGTCACTTACTGAGACTAATAACCAGAGGCATAAATAGCAGATCCATTCTGCTGCCTGGAAAATTCCAATAAAATTCAATCAATAAGGTCTGTATTAGAAACACACTCTTGAGTGGATTTTGGACAGAACAGCTCTGCGAGGGCATGTCTCCCTGCAGGATACAAAATGAGATATTCCACCTACTAGTTCATTTCTCTCTTTGCATCTCCGGTAGCTAAAGGGAAATCAAATTTCTTCATGATAAATATTGTGACAAAAGCAATTTGAAGTTTGAAGAGTTCTTTGTTCAAGGAAGCTGCCAGCACCTTTAGGATACAGCATGGAGACATCTTAGTGTTGCCTTCAAATGCGATAAGCCCAGCACCAGCCAGGAAGAAGAATACCAGGGAATAAGAAAAGCAAAGGGAAAATTAAACATACTCAGTTCAGAGCTGTAGGAAATAAACAATTCATGCTTCCAGGTTTGTAACTTCACTCAGAATCACTGATAGCTACCAAATGTACAGTCGAGAGCTCTGAGCCAGATACCACCTCGTGCTCTCTTGCAACTGCCATCTTCCATTGCTTAAAGAAAGTTGTGGCATATGAATGTGTCCTTGGTGTCCAGAGCAGTGACAAGTGATGCTGGCAGCTCCCATGGTTATTTAAAAATTGACTCAGTGTCTGCAAATCAAATGTCTTGTCTTACAAGTCATTTGGTCACTGCTGTCGTCAGTGAGAAAGGGAGATGTCTCCAAGTAGCAATTTTTACTCCAGCCTAAGGTATGGGGATTGACTTTAGTCTTAAATATAGAAAAGTGGATGGAAGGACACCACCACCAGTTAAAAGCCCACTGTGAATATTCCATGTGATAATCTACTTTTTCATTTAAAAAAACTTCTAATGCTCTATTTCCTTCATTTCTCACCCAACTGTAGAATCCTATTTGAGCCAACCCATTAACCATTGTAAGATTTTTCCAAGGTCATATAATTCCTGGCATAAAGGCTTTATATATAAAAAATGTGGAGGTCTGCCTGGAAACTGCTGAAATTCATCCCGAGGTCACAGGCTTCACACAGATGTCATGGTGTGGTATAACATGGGCCATGATTGTGTGAGAGGAGGGCAGGTGATCAGAAGGATCTTCTCCTAACTTAAAACCTATCTTAAAAACTGGTTCTGTTTTATCAGTTTTGGCCAATGCCCCTCCAGTGCATTTATACAGAGAACCACCCCTGCCATGAATGGTTTTTTAAAGCACCTTTGAAGGATAACTCTCAATGCAATAGTGGTTGTTCTGCTCATAGCAGAAGACACTGCAAACACTGTCCTCCCAAGATAAAAAAAGTGTCATGAAAACTAGTGTTGAGCACTTCCTCACTGAATCACCAGGCTGACTGAACCTTTTGGTCCACCATTCTCCCTCTCTCTCTTGTTCCCAGTGTCTGGGGAGTTTCAGAACCAAAAGTTTTCTCTCTCTCCAGTTCTCAACATCTGGAGCCTTGAAAACTTGATGGGGAGCTTATAAACATCCAATGTCAACATTAGCTGTTGTTATTAATGACTTGGCTAATTCCTGAACCTATCACCAATGCAATTACTTTTGGGGCTGTAGGCAGTTCAGGAGAAGGCAGAAGAAAAGCCCCATTAATGACTTTTTGAAGAGGCTGGTGGCATCCTGGCTGACAGCACAGAATAGCCACAGGGTGTGTTAATCAAAGCAGAACAACAGGAATTGATTTCTCTCTCTCCCTCTCCCTCTTCCCTGCAGAACCGTGAGCCCTGAACTCAAGTCTTACGCTCTGGGGGTGCTTTTCCTGCTGCTCCGGTTGCTAGGTAGGTACAAAGGTTGTGTGTCCTTCTCTCCCAACCTTTTGTTCCCTCTTGGAACACTCCATTTTTAGCATGCAAAAGTTGATTTCTACTCCCTGTAGTGCTGTCATTGTCGTGAGTGGGGTCTGACACATTGGGGTCCAAGCCCTCTCTGTGAGGGATGTCACATCAAGGCTCCTGAAGGCACTTTTCCTGCCATTTGTGTTGTGCTAATGGAAGAAAATGCAGTGTTGCATGAGAAATTACTGTTTTTCCCATGGTCCCACACAACCAGTTTCTCTTCTGTAGCTGTTAATAACATGTCAGCAGCTCGCAGAATTACTGCTGTACTGCATATTGCTGAAGTAGAGGGATATGGATTTTCACCCTCCTCTGAGGGGCAGGACCTGTGTTACATGGTGAGTTTGCCCCTTCCTTTGGGTGTCTCAGAAATGAAACCAGGAGAATGAGACAAGCTGAGTCCTTGTTTCCTCCTGTGGGTTAATATCCCATTAAGATGCTTATGGCTCCTCCCCTGGACCAGTATGTTCTCCTCATGTATGAATTAAAGGGAACATACCAGGCTGCTGCTTGTTTCTAGGTGGTTTTTTCGCCCCTCTGGAAGAGGTGGCTCCTATTTTAAAGCTCTTCTATTTCAGCTCATTAGTCTCAGTGGTTTAGGGCAAAATCCTCTGATCCATCATTGTGTGGGACCATCTCATGCCCAGGGTTTCTGCATGTTGTGGGAATGGAAGTTACTTTTTTTAGCAGGGCACAGAGAGCACCTTCCCTGCATGGCTCCCTTGGTCCCAAAGGAATGAGCTGGAGACTAATGTGCCATCTCTTAGGCTACAGCAAGACACTGGGAAGTACAGGACTGAAAATCCAGCAGTACCAGACACTGCTTTGAATAAGTGGCCTCATTTTTTTTTCTTATTTTTTTAACACCTTATTCCCTGTAAGCTGAACAGGAAATTGTGCTCCCAGACCAATTTACAGTAAAGCTAATTAGATGTTCATTGATTTTGGTGAAGTAACTGCAGCCATACAAAAAGTTCCATCAAGTTCACTTACCCAGAGCTCAGATAACTCAAAGGGAAGTTTCTGGGATGACCCAGGTCAGCTCTGGTTCAAGCCTTGCAAACACAGCATTTTCTTTAGCTGCTGGTGCTGCTCGTGGGTTTTGGCCTGACTTCAGCTGTGACTGGCAGAATGTGGAGTCTCAGGAGGCAAGTGTGCAAGGAGGATGGCTGTGGGCTGTTGTTTCCAAAGGAAAAATACTTGCAGGGAGGGATTTTTAGCTTTTCTTTTTTCCTTTCAAAAGAGAGAAGCCTCCCAAGATAGCAGCATCCTGAATTCCTCTAAAACCAAGCTTAGTTATGTATGCTTAAGTGGAACAGATTTCTTTTTTTCATTCCAGTAAAGAAGCCATAGTGAGAATTTAAATTCAAATCTTTATATGTTGCTCTGTCACTAAGGGATTCCCATGAAATAAGACAATACATCCTGAAGCATATCAGCAATGTAGCTGGAACGCACAGAAAATGAAGAGAAAGATACTTTTCCATATGAGCAAGGGTATCCAAATTGTGCCTCTATCAACCTGAGGTTTGAGAACAGCTTTAGTGATTTATTTTAAAAGCTTTTCAGTTCACCTTTAAGCTTTGACTTAAGAAGACAGCGATAATAGCTGCTTCTTACACCAAAGGAGAGAATTAAATGCAAGAGGTATGAGACCCGAAGGTGCAGTCGTAGCTAATAGATTTCAGTAAGACAGAAGCACCTTTTTTTATGCAGTCCTACCGTTTCTGCTATGAAATATATATATATATATCTCAGAAATTTTTGCAACATTTTGCAGTAAGAGGTAGAACATGATTGACTCTCTTTAATATTCAGTGGAATAACATGAAACATGATTGAATTCTCACAGTATCCTCCTGCATATATTATCTCATTTCATAGGAATTCTGCTGTGAGAGAGCAGCCTAACAGTGTCTTCATATAAAAGCATTACTGCAGTTTCCCAGAGAAGAGAGTAAAGCAGTGCCATTGGAGCCAAAGGTTCAGAATGGAATTGTCTGGAATGGCAAAGAATTTCAGGCCTTTACGATTCTGGATGCACTTTTTGTGGGTGGTGTTCACCATGCATCCTGGAAGAGCCCCTGCTTATCAGAGCACTTCCTTAGATTTTTTTTCCTCCAAGCTCATGTTGTTTGCCTCTTACTCTAACATGACAAAACTCCACAGTGCTTCACTCTCAGGAGGAGTTTTGGTGTGCAGTGCAACTGCTCAGCTCCCTCATCTCAGGTGTTCTGAGCACCAGCTTGCTCCTGTGAGTCTCTTGTTTTCTCCTCTGTTAAAAGCAACCTGAAATACTCACTGGTTGCCGAAGGTTTCTCCACATGACTGCATTGATATGGGAGTAGCTTTGGAGTTCAAGGGAGACAGGTCCTTCCTCAAGTCTTATGAGGAGCACTTTCCAGGCCAAATTATCGTGGACACCAGGCTGAAGCCAGCAGGTGGGGATGGCAGCTCTCTCTGAAGTTCAGCCTGCACGTCTCCAAAGCTTCGTGTCGACATCTCTCAGCACATTAACAAGTAGGGACTCACACCTCAAAATTATGATCCAAATGTGGTTTTCTGTTATTACAGAAAGAATGTGGCTCCTCAGTCACTGCCAGATCCGGATATTACTCCTGAGGTGCCATCCAGCAGCACTGGGCACACAAACTGCAGTCAGCAGCACAGCCTCTTGCTTCTTTGTGGCCAGAGCGTGTGGTTGTTCACACGTTTCAACTAAAAAAACGTCTTGTAACTTAGAAGCAGAACCAGCCCTGCCTGGATTTTCCAGTCATTGAAATGATAAACAAAGAGCTGGTGCTGATATTTTTTTTTCCAGAACATAGATAGGTTTTTAGATATGATGACTGGAACTAGTATTTCTAACAAACAGATTGTCTTGCTTTTTTATCATCTGGTTTTATTTACTACATTTGTGCTATTAATGACTGGTTCAAATGAGTACCAAAAGCCCATATAGCCTTCCTTAATTCCTGCATTTATCAAGATATAAAGAAGATCAAACAAAATCTGCAGAGCTCCAGTCATCAAGAAAATAAAATGAAGAGATCTCAGTTACCACAGAGAACAGTGAAGACAACCAATTTATTTGTAGTCTTAGGATACATGTCATGAATGTCACTACTTTGCTCGTGACAAGCTGAAGGAAGGTATCTTTTTTAAGCCTGGAAATCCAGGTTAATGATGAAACTGGATCCAAGATTAAACACTTTCCTGTCTAAAAACTGCAGTCCTTGTGTCTGCTGTCACAGGTATTTATAGAGTCTCAGGCATCACAGCACCTACGGATGCAGTGATACTGTCAGGGGGGTGTTGTGCCTGCCTGCTGTTGGATTTCAGTAGATGCACTGCTCTCCTCTGCTCACTGTCTTAACCCACAGCAGTGACTTTATCAATCAGGGTGTTTTTCAGGGTTTATCTGCTTCTAGCCTCTGCCCATAAATACAGCAGAAGGTAGAGAAATGGTTACAATATGTAGAATGTTCACATTTCTTCCCAGTGCTGCACACTCTGGCTGGGGAGCACAGAGCTGGAATGTGGATATCCTAATCACCATCAGGCTAATGGGAAATGGGGGGTTGCTGCAGTGTCCCTGCAGCATGAGGGAAAGTAGACAAGAAAAGCATTTCTTCTATTAGTTAAATGAGATTGGAGTGATTACTTTGCTTGAAGATTGCAGCTCTTCTGCAAACTATGATTGAGAAACACTCATCGGTAGTTAGCTGCAGTGGCTGTGGGAGAATCCTGCTGTGATATTTCATTTAATGGCACTCTGAAATTTTCCCTTCTTTTCAGATGGCATCTTTGACATCTATTAGAGGCTATTGTTTCTTTTCCTTAGATTCAGAGAAAACCTTTTGCTATGTCAGGGTACGGTCCAAAACTGGATCTCAGTGCCAAGGCTGATTTTAGGTGCTGAACTGGAATGCTATGCTTCAGGTGATCACCCTAAAGTGCAGAATTGACAGCTTCTAGAGAATGAGCTGCAAGGCTGTCCTCCTCCTCTTTCATTTACCCTCCACTTAGTCTCATTAGGCAAACAAGAAGCTTAATAAAAGCCACTCAAACTTGAATAAAATCCTTGCTGCATGTTGATATCAGCAGGAATCTCTTCTGTAGATGTTAAGTCCAAGCTAAAAGCTCATCCACAAACTTCATTCAGGTTGATTTAGAACTTCAAAAATTAGAATCACAGGCTGCAGCTGGGACTATTAGCCTTGATAAAGTACCCTCTTTCCACTCACTGCAGTCACGTCCTCTGTCTTTATCACAGGGATGATAAAAGCATGATTTGTCTCTCTTATTTTGGCAGGTTTTATCCCACCTCCACTGATCTTCGGGGCCGGGATTGACTCCACGTGTCTGTTCTGGAGCACATTCTGTGGCGAGCAAGGAGCCTGTGCACTGTATGACAACGTGGTCTACAGATACCTGTATGTCAGCATTGCTATCGCCCTCAAGTCCTTTGCATTCATCCTGTACACAACCACCTGGCAGTGCTTGAGGAAAAACTATAAAAGATACATCAAGAACCACGAAGGTGGTCTCAGCACTAGTGAGTTTTTTGCCTCTACTCTCACCCTAGACAATCTGGGGCGGGACTCGGTGCCCCAAAATCAACCACATAGGACAAAATTTATCTATAACCTTGAAGATCATGAGTGGTGTGAAAACATGGAGTCTGTTTTATAGTGACTGTGGAGGATTGAACTATATTAATAATACAAGGGTCCTTTTTAATAAAAACAAGGAGAGAGCACGAACGGAAGAAGAAACAACTGCAAAACAGCAACGGCAACACAGGAAACTTTTGTCTTTTTCTCAAAGTCAGACCCAGCCAGGATTCTTGAGAACAGCATCTTTTAATGGGATCACTTGTGACATCCTGTGGGGTGATGGAGAAAGCAGGGAGCCCTTGTGGCTGGGTACCAGCCCCTTTTGGTGACAGTACGAGCTTCCGAGGAGGGCACCTGCAGAGGTTCAGCAGAGAGTTGGGCACGAGGCGTAGAGAAAGCAAGGTGATAACAGCAAGCTGATAACAGCAAGGTGATAACAGCAATAGGTTCTTTCCCAGTTGAGATAGGGTGTGTGGAGCCCTGCAGGGCTGGCCAGGCTGGGTGCTGCTCCAACCTGCTGCATCCTCGATGGCAAAGAGGGAGCGGTGCTGGAGTCCTTCCACCAGTCACACTCTGTCACCAGCCACGAGTCCACAATAAATTCCTTGAAAGCTGCTGGAAACCTTCCCAGTGGGGAGCAATGCTGTCAGGGGTATCCAAGTCCTTCCAGGCAAGGCTTATTCGCAGATTGCAGCTTCGTGGCTGTCTGTGAGTAACCGTGCTCAGATCTCAAACCCAGTAGAGTTCAAGACATTTGCTCACACTTGCCAAACGTGCTGTCATTTTTAAAGGGGGATGAGTTCCAAATACTTATCTGTGTAGTCCTCTAATAAGATGTTTTTGGAAATTATTTTCGAGTATATGTTAACCCTTAAATCGCTGACACTTTTCCATGAGGAGGTTTTATTTATGCCAGTTTGGGGAAGGATCCTGTTTAATTCACCAAAACTTAATGTGACTCAAGGGGTTTGTTTAATCCTCTGCATTTTTTATCCATACGCCTTCATTCTAATATGCTACCAAGCCAATGAAGACACATAATATGTTTTTAAAAAAGAGAATGAATGCACTGTGTCTCTATAAAAACAATTGTCTGTTGGAGAATTATAGATAATATGATGATTTACATAATATAGTTTTTTCATATTCTATGTGACTCAGTGAATACATATATATGTGGAGAGGCTGTTGATGTTCTCTCCAGTTTTTAAAGATATATATATAATTTGCAATCTAGAAATTGTGTGGTGGATGTTTTCTTTAAAGCGTGTGTGTGTGTGTGTGTGCGCGTGTACAAGATGAGAGGAATACTGACCTTAATCCTTCAACCCTCACAACTGGTGTTTTATTTTTCACCTGAGAAATTCCACTGACTTTCAGTGGAAGCCATGTGAGGAAGATGGAATAATCTCTCCTGGATGCCACATTTTGTTCCTACATGTGGGAATAGTGTCCCTCTGGAAGGCTGGGTTATGGGAGCAGAGGCTGGCCAGCATTGAGCAACTCAAACTTCCATTCAGCTCCCCACAAAGCATCCATGCAGGAGCAGATTTGGCTTGGCTCCTGCAGTGCAGTCTTACCTAAACCTGCAAAAACCATGGGGAAACTCTCATCACAAGAAACGTGGGGGTCAAGCTCATTTTTTTATGCACATTTTTGTTTTCCAAAACATTCCTGCTGGGAAGCAATGCAAATTGGTGGATTTGATAAGTTTTTTTTTCCCAGGAACCAGACTTGTTTCCTATGGACTAAATGTCAGAAGGGCTTTAAGGGTTAGCATCATAATTAAAAGTTCCTTTTTTGTGTGAATTTCGAAGCTGTTGTGAACTTGAGGATGTTTAGAGGAGTAACCTGGCATGTTGACTCAAATGCTGGATGTCACTTCCATGCAGGTGGCAGAGGGGCAGATCTTCCCCAAGTCCTTGTCCATTGCTGCAGTGGGCAGCCCAGAGCTGGCACAATTACAGAGGGTTGATAACTTGTCACTCATGTTCAGCACCTTTTTAGCAGACTTTGCTCTTATCCAGGCTTTGCAACATGGGTGTAGAATATCAAACTGCTTCCACTTGATTGACTTTACATGTGTGCTTGCAACTTATGCTCAGAATTACATGTTCAGCAACAGTAAGGGCAGGAAAAAAGGGTGTATCAAATAAACTCAATTGTGCCAAATACTCAACAGATATTGTAATTGCAGATATTTAATTCTTGGGTTTCAGCCATGTTAAGAATCACTCAATTGATGAAGGAGTTTAGGGAAAAAAAATACTAAGCTATGCAGTGCCATTGTTATGTTGGGTGGTAAATGATGCTTTTTAGACCATTACATTGGTTTAGTATATCCTATCTGCTAAAATAGAGATACTGCATCCATAAAGCAATGAATTCAAAAAAGGCACAGGGTGCATAACTGTCTCATAAAATATATATAATTGTCGAGTATAAGCCTCTGAAATCATTCTGTACAGTTCTCTTCGTTCTGCAGATTTATTACTTAGACTGCTGTCTTTCCAAATGTTAGCTCATAATTTTATACTATACACACACTTTCAGACTCAAACACAAATGTCACAGAATAGAACCTTTCTAAAAGCCTGATTGCTTGAAATTTCATAACCCCTTTCACAATTTCATGATTTTCCCCTCTGAAAGTCCAAGGTGAAGGAGAATAGCATGCTGATTGATATGATGTAAAACAAACTCCCAGTGTTCATGAGCTGTGGTTTGTTGCTACAGTCAAAAGTCTCCCTTGACCGGAGTTATAGAAACAGGATTCCAGGGCACATAACATTTTCATTTTTGTTTTTCTTTACTTTTTCCATTTGATCTCTCCTCTTAGTATGTGTGGGAGATGCAGTTGAATGGGGTTACTTATGTTATTTTTAAGCTGTAACTTGAATTTCCTGCATGATTGTTACTTTATTTCTTTTGATAATGGCACTCTTGAAAATCTCTTCCCCCATCCCACTCTTTTCTTTTTTTTCCCCCCAGGGTTAGGTCTGATGCCTTCATCATGAAGGGCTTTGCTGTCAGTGCTTTGGTACAGATACAAGAATAGAGCTTTAGTTGAAAGAAAATACACAGACCAAACCCTTCATCCACACCAGAAGGCATTTTGGTTTTTTCTGATTTCCGAACCACAAGCCATTTTTGCCTACAACCCAATTTTTGTTACAGAATAACAAAAGAAGAGTGTCAGACATCCTCCTTCTTCCCAAACTGCTTAATGGGCCTTCACCTGTCAGCACTTCACGTCCATCCTGCAACTGCCTTAACCATGCAGGAAACTTAAAAAACAAGGATGGAGTTAGAAAAATGCCTATTCCCAGGAGCAGAAACAGGGGCATGCTCTGAGCTGTGTGGTCCAGATCCAATGGTGGAAATTGTTTCTTCATATTCAAGGGCATTGAAATTCAGGAGTTTGTTGAGGCCTCAGTCTCAGCAGAAATGTTCTTTTGGCATTTCCAAGCACTGTGTTCCCCATGTGGCTGTCTGCTAAGGAATGAGATGTTTGGAAAGACAAACTGCTTGAGATTCTGCAGTCTCTCTGGGATTGACCAGTTGCCTTGCATGACTTCAGGTTGGGGTTTCCTTTCCCTTGCTCAGACACCACTTTGGAATAGCCCCAGTGGAATCAAAAGGGGACCCCAATCTAAAATTGGTGCAGATGACACTGGAATTGTTTTCTTTGCATCCTTGTTAACAAGGTGATGCATTTCCAGAACCTTCTTTTAATACAGATAGAAATCATCCATTTTTCTGACTTTACCCAGCACATCTTGGATGTAGAGTGGGACTGAAAAGTCCATCACTTGAATTATCACTTGAATATCACAAACCTTCCATTCTTGGCAATTCAGCTAACAGGGACCTCCCTCTGCCATTCCCCTCTGAGATGCACTAAACTCCTCGGTGCTGCTGCTGCTGATCATCGAGGTTGGGTCTCACCTTGCTCAGAAGGTGAGAAGGGAAAGATGCAGAGAGGAATTAGCATCCATTATCTGACTTAGCTACACTTGAAAATGCTTCCAAATTGAACTGATGGTCTGTAGACATTTAGAAAGTGATTGGAGTATTTCCAAATGGCTGAGATGCATTTACTTCTTTTGTCTTAAAAAAAAAAAAAAAAAAAAAAAAAAAAAAAGAAAGAAAAAAAATTAAAATTAAGGGAATTAATGTGATTTGAATCCCCTCCTATCCCCATCAGAGTTTCATGTTCATCACATTGCAGTGGAGGCAATGCACTTAAGGTTCACCTTTGTGTCTCAGACAGACTCATTTTTTTTTTCTCAGTAAATGAGGTCCTGGGACACAGAAAGGCAACTCCATCTCACAACCAGCAGTTTCACTCCACAGCCAACCCACAACAACCTGAAGCCTACCAGCACTGTGAAGCTTTAGCCCCCAGGTCAGCCACAGCTGTTGCTGCCATATGAGAATTTGTCACAGCTGGGTGTGTTTGGCTTGGTATTTTCTTCATATTTTGGCATTCTTGGTGTGATGTTTGCTTTATTCTTGGCAGGTGATATGGGGAATTGTCAGTATAAAAGACACGTGCAAATGCTTCACTGGACTGATGTGATAACAGCTTTGTTTCTTTATTCACAAGGGTTTCCAGACTTACTCCTGCTCTGCCTTTAAATGCAGCTGTGCTCATCTATCCCCCTAATTTCATGTGAACTCTGTTTGCAGACAGGAGCAGGTTTGTTGTTGTTCTCTCTCTAGATCTGATTAACGTGTGCAAAGCTCACAAGCTTGCTGTGCATAGGGCAGAGCACCCCTGATTACAAGCAATAATACTGACCTGCTCTCATTTGCAACAGGGCTTCTGGCTTTTCTTTCCTAAATCTGGGTTCACCTCTCCCAGCATCCCACACTGCTGCTGTGCCTCACCTGTTTTGTTGGCAGCCAAGATAGAAGTGGTGGGAATATAGGCAGCAGTTTACTAAGATGGGAACCTTTGGTGTGAGCCAGTTCAGCCATGCTTATCTGATGGTGGACACTGATCTGAGGAGGAAAGGACATTGTAACTGAGCCACTCGATGTCTGTGAAAGGATTATCCACCCTTCTGTGCTCCTGGATAGCCCTACCTCCACCAGACCCATGGTTTGTGGGCGTTTTCTTCCAAACTGACCGTAAGCTTCCTTTCCCTAGCCACAGTTCTTCCTTCCCCCCATGGCAAAGCACAGCTTGGCTCTACCAAGTCAATACAAGGTATCCAGAGTTACTGGGAGGCATTTAAATTTGCCTGGGATGCCAGCAAGTCTCACTTAGTTTTACATATGTTCAAAATGTTATCGTTTGTTCTTCTTATATCCCCTAAAATCTATAACTTCTGGGCTGCAAATGATGTTTTCTATCATTCCACTGACATTTCTAGCCAATTTGAGTCTTAATACAATTGCTTTGCTGAAAAATGGCCTCTCAGCAGTTCTTAGACATGAGGTACTCCTTTATTAACTAGTGATGCCAAGTAAAATCTGTGTCCATTGTCTGTTCCCTGAATTCAGGGGAGCAGAAGGAGGCTGTGCCTGCCCAGAAGCAATACTGATGTTTCCTGGGGCAGAGTGTGAACATGGACTGCTTTTCTTTCAGCTTCAGTGTTGCCTTGGCTGCTTTGCTCTGAGCAAAGTCCAAAAAGACACAGGAAATTCAGGAGAAGCCACGTGGACAGAGCAGTCCATTTAGATGGCTGCCAGAGTAGGACTTCAGGATGTTTGTAATGTTGATGTCGTTTTGCTTGTCAAAGCTTTGCTTCAATCTCTATTTGTTTGATGAATGGCGTGACCCCAGGGATGGGGTCTTTGGGATGGGATGAGTTTGTGATGTTTCCCCCATTTATTCAGATTAAGTGTGGCAGAGCAGGGTGTCCAACCCTGAGAAGAAAATGCTTTGTCATACCCTGAACAGTTTGTAGTGCTGGACTTGTTCTGCACGAAGTTGGTATCTGCATATAGCAAGAAGCAATAAGAAACTTGTCAGCTGCAACTCGGCAAATAATTTATAGCAACTTCACACATTAATTCTCCCTTTTATTTCTTCCTTGCAAATTGCTGAGAAAACCAAGAAAATGCCTTCAGTGTATTTGCAAGGTCGTTTCTGCATATCATCTGTGGTCTGGAGAAGTTGGAAAAGCTTTCTTATAATTCACACACAGGGATTTGTTCTGGATGGACATAAAACTCACAGGGGTTATTTCTGCTCCCTGAGTTCCCTAAGGTGGAATTTTCTCATCAGTAAAAACATTTCGTTCAAAAGTATGTGATTAGGAATTGACTAAGAGGATCCTTGCTCAGTGTCAGTGGGCTGAGCGCCGCTGGACACACCATGCTCCAGGACAGCCAGAGTGCTGGCTTCCAACTCACAGTCCATTTCCCAGGAAAAATTTCTCAAAAATTCTTGAAATTCTCAGCCTCTGCCAGTATTCCTACTGGTTAAAGTACTCATTTGAGTAATTGCTGAGAGCAAGCACCAGAAGGGTATGAACCCAGACAGAAAGGAATTGGTATTGAGGTGAAGCAGGTGGTGTAAATTTTATTTGCGATGTTTGCACAGCTCCTGGATCAGAAGCAGAAACCTCTTGGGCATCAAGAGAGTTGCATATGGCCTAATATATCTTAGTTCTTCCCAAATGAATTGCCCATGGGTGGGACAGCAAAAGGCATCTTTCTCTGCCACGGATGTCTCAGCCCCCAAAACCCGTTCTCTCTTGCAGTATGGCATCGCACAAACAGCAGTGCATTTACCCTCAGTGCAAACAGTGCTGTGTTTTTGGTGCCTCACAACTCTTAACTGTGAACTTGGAAGGAAGAAATGAGCCCTGTTCTTCACCTGTGACACTCCCTGCCCGATCAGAGGAGGAGGATGATCCCTCTTGGAGACTCACAGCCCTTTTCCTAAAGTCTTACTGCAGCAGGACCAAATGGTGCTCTGTGATCACCATGGGTGGCCTATTCCCTGTGCTAGGGGTCTGTAGCTCAGCTACAGCTCCACGTTGCCTTCACAGTGTTTTGGTGCAAAGCACGGTGAGGAGGCTGCACATGACTGCCCCTGACAAGTGCTGAGGTCTGCCAGTGGTCTGTGACCACCAAAGTTTTGGAGTCTCCACGTTAGCACGTGAAAGCAGCTTCCCTCACCTGCTTTTGGGGAAGAGCCATCCCAGAGCAGGTTCAGAGGGAAACTGGAGCAGCGCTGGGACCGCACAACAGGGAGCTCACATCCATAGGGAGGAGGGGTGGGATGGAGCAGAGGGAGAGCTGTGACATTTTAAAACCCATAGTGCCTACCACTGCAAATGGAACGCTGTATTGTATTATATTATACGTGACTACCGTGTAAATAAAGTACAATAAATGTGGTGTTCGTTAGGATTTTGATACAAGTCAAATGCAGTCTGCAGAAATGGTTTATTCCCTGCTGTATGTACTTATATCGCATTCCAGGCACGGGGACATTCGGAGTCGTGTGAGCTAACAATGCATAAATGGCATTAGATGGGGCATGTTTGCAGTAAGGCTGTTCTAAAATTCCTTGTGCCCTGTGCAGGTGAGACACGAGCACCATCTGAAATCAGAGGAGAGGGAGTGGGGCAGTTTGCACAGGTAGGAGGAGAGCAGCTCTTGATGTGGTTCATGAGCAGAAGAGACTGCCCAGCCAGTGCTTGGCCATGCCTCATTCATGGTGGAGAAACAGCCAGGTTTCAGTGGCTGATCTCTCTTTCTTTGTTCTGCTGCTGGAGAGCTTGACCAGCAGCACATGCCCTGCCTGTGTAACCTGGTTATTCCCCATGCCTGACAGCCCTTAGTGGCAGCTACAGATGAGCAAACTCAAGAGCTTAAAATTCATAGCATATAGGGTAAGAAGTTCTTGACCAGCTGGCTCCTCTGTGTCTCTGACAGAGATTGAGGGGCTTGGGGTTTTGGCTAGTATTAGGAACCTACTTTATTCTTTAACTCACTCCCTCATCCATCCTTCTCATTCTCCATAGTGTAAATAAAGAAAATAACACACACACGAAGCAGGCCTGCCATGTGCCCTCCAAATCCTGATGCATCTCTTAACTGGGTTGTTGGTGGGAGTTTCTCTGGGCTTCAGCAGCTCAGGACTTCTCTGACAAATGTTTGCAGCTGGTGTGTGGATGCAGTCTTCCATCAGTGCATACAGGGTGCTTCCACACTGATTGTCTTGTTGGAAACCATGAACCCCATGCAGTTTGTCACACCTGTGCTTGAAACTCACCTGCAGAGCTCTGTGCAGGGTGCACAGCTCTGGAGGAGTATTTACCTGCCTCTGCAGCAGACCAGTCCATGGTGTTTGTCCCTCAGGCCATTGCTGTCCTTCACAGTCACCTGGGCAGAGCAGCATTTGTGGGCTGTGGAGAAGGTCCTTCCTGCACAGAACATCTCCACAGATAAGTCTGTAGCACTGCGGGACCTGGATGAGCCCACGTGCCACTGCCCCTTCACAGGCTGGGGGTTACTGTTTTCCTGCAGTGCCCAAGGGAAAGTGGTCCTCAGAAAGGTCTTTGAACTGTGCTGGTAATTTGACTGCTGGTAATTTTTCAGATGTTTAGCAGCACTTCCAAAATAAACCAAAACCTGGTTTGGAAAAGGAAATGTTTCACTGTACAATTGACTTAAAAAAAAAAAAAAAGAGAAGCCACATGCTCGATATATTTTGAATACTGTGTTCTGTATTTTTGCAGCTTATATTTTCCAGATGAGCAGTTTAGAAATATGTGATGTGAAATACATACTGTAAGTTTGCTGTAAATGATATTAAAAACACTATTTTCATTGTTGTCCTGTCTCACTGGATGATCTCTTTGGTTCTCCCAGGTTGGCTGGCTGGGCTGGTGCTCTGACTGTTCCAGCAGGTTCTCAGTCTCAGTAAAAGCAGGGTTGAGAGTTCAGGTTGGAGGTTTGTAGAAATGACAGTGGGGTGAATGTGTTCTGTGCATGTGCAGTGCCTTCAGAGGGGAGGTCCAGTGAAGCAGTGGCTGTGGCAGAGAAGGAAAGGCAGGTTTTGGGGAAGGGCACAATGAAATTTAATGAATGGAGAAAGAAAAGCTAGAACAAAGGCATCCTAAATTCTTGCATAACAGAGGAACTTGAACACCTGGAAGACACTAAATTGATGAGGAGCTCAGAGGAAACATGATTTGAGCAGGAAAATTCTGTATGTGTCTGTGGTGATGAATATGTCTCACACTCTTTGTGTCAGTTCAGCTGTGGAGGGAAAAAAAAAGAGCTTTTAGCTGAAATAGCAACAGCTGAGTGAAGTGGCTGAGCCCTGCCATGCACCCTGAGCCCCTGCAGCTGCAGAAGCTTCTGCA
Organism: Vidua chalybeata; assembly: GCF_026979565.1. Lineage (NCBI taxonomy): Eukaryota > Metazoa > Chordata > Aves > Passeriformes > Viduidae > Vidua > Vidua chalybeata. Next base: position 14,690,544 of record NC_071542.1, read on the forward strand.
TCTCCATCAATGGGATCAGGCCCAGAGGGTGACACATTACTGAGGATTCAGTGACACACGCTTCCCCTTCTTCCAGCTGCTGTACTGGTCAGAATAAAAGTAATCACTTCTTTGACCCTTTATTTTTAAATGCTTCAAATGTGGTGTATCAAAGTTTTCTCCTGAAGCTTCTACAAGATTATGCTAAATGAGGCAATTGCATTCCAACTGAGTTGAATATTCACTTATTCCTTGTTTGTTCCATTTTTTATCTTTCCCTGTTCCAATTTCCTCTTCCAAAAGGCAATGAGCAAAACAAAGATTAAAATTCAGAAAACAAACAAAAAAAAAAAAAAAAACCAATTTTGTTGCACAGGAGTTGAATCCAACCACTGTTGTTTTGAATTCACTTTCCAACAATAGGGGCTTTGGAGAATAGTTCAGGAAGAATGAGGGAGGAAGTCTGGGAAAAAATGTTTTGTTAAATGTTGATAGTGAAGAATCCTTGTATTTATTTCACTTCATTGCTTTTCCTCAGCCCAGCTCCTGGTAGTGCTGAGGCCTGTGCAAGCTCCCTCTGAAGGCATCACTCCTGCTTGCTCCTCTGGCCATTCCTGGCAGGTCCCCTGTCCCCACAGAGGGTGAACTCACCAGCACACATCACACCCAGCATTTCAGAGCCTCCCTTCAACCAGCCTAGACCTTTCATTTTTGCTGCTGCTCTAACAGAAGCTGGTTAATTGGGTATTTACCGAGCTGAATTCTGTTGTGGGTGCAGACTATTAACCTTTATGTCACCTAGAAGATATTACACCTGGTAGAGTTAATGTTTTGAGACTAGGAGGTTAATGTGTCAGTCAGTGCTCAGTCCTCCCTTAATTAGCAACAGGGCCCATGTGTGGCTGTGCTTGAGCCCTGCTTTAATTGGAAAGGACTCACAGTTAGGTCACATCAACAGCATCAGTTTACCTGCCCCTTTCAGCCTTCTCTGATCCTTCTCCTCCTTGGTGTTGTAGGGCTGTGGGTAAGTCTTGATGTTATGATGCCCACTCTGGGAGATTGTGATGCTGGAACCCTTCCTAAGGCCACCCTGAGCTGGGTCTAGGGCAGTGCCTGGTGATGAATCTGGGGAGCTCCAAGTGGAGAAAGTTGTGGTGTTCCAGGCAGTGTTCCCTGCAGAAGGTCTTAGCTCTGCACCAGCTTTGCTCAGCTCCTGAAGCTTTAGAAGATGATCTGTGTGCTCCTGAGCTGGCTGAGTGGGCTGGAGGGGTTGGGAGAACCTGTTTGGGTTCTGTGTTGTGGTGCTCCCTGTGCTGGCAGCAGCCCTGGGCTGTGTGTGTGAGTGCAGAGAGCAGCCTGGTGGTCTGAAGTGGAGAACGTTGGATAGAATGTTCTAGAAGGATAAAACACAGCATTAGAATTGTCACTCCAGCACAAACCTTCTTAGAAGAGCCTTTCTCAGCCAGCCAGAGAAGAGGGACAGATCCCTGGCTCAGGGCAGGGCAAAGTTAGGCGTTTATCTCATTTCTGTTTTCCTGTCACTCCTGTGACAAATAGGTGTCCTTCCACACAAATGCCTTTGGCTCTGCAGGCAAAATGCAAAACCAACCTGCAACATACAGCCAGTCAGAATATTCCCTGTGAGGGGAAAAAAAATGTAATTTCCTCCAAATTATGACTTTTTGTGGGAATGTCTCCGTTTCAGTGCTATTTCATTCAAACAAAAGCTGATGAGCTCGCAGTATCTTGTTGAAATTGGAGCATTTAGTGCTTTCTTTGGGAAACTGTAGCTTGAAGTTTTTCAGCATATAAAATAAAGTGGAGTATTTGGGCCTTTATCAAAATGAAATGTTTTGATTGCCTTCAAGCAATATTTTCTGCTTAACATTACACTTCTGTGGAAACTCTGAAATTCAGTGTTTTGTTCTATTTTGAGACACAAGTGCATGTAAACCTTCTGGAACTTTTCACAGATGCCTTTTGCTAATCCAGACCCCACCAGAAAAATACTTAGAGTGCCTGACTGGCCTGGTGGTCGCTTGGGACATGGGAGCAGGCACAGCTGCTGTGAGGGAATGAATGCAGGAGCACAGCCACCAGCAGAAGGCCATGCTCTGGCAGGCAGTGTGAGGATGAATCCTACTTCTAAGCAATTAAAGGTTCATCCATTGCTCAGCTTCCTTTTTCCATTGATCCAGCCTTTGAGAGAATAACTATTTAAAAATCAAAGCTAATGGTGCTTTTTTTTTTTTTCTTTCCTGTTAGTTTGAGGCCAGCGTTGGTTTTAAAATTGGCTTTGTGTCTGCTCTTTTGCAAATTTGCATCTTCCCTCCCTGGCAGGGGAAGATGCTTGAGCAGGTCTCATCCTCAGACTGGGAGCTCCATGTTCAGGGGCTGAGCCCGCTCATGTCCCACAGGCTGCAGAGCCCCAGCCTGTATTTTTTGGAACACAGAGTTCGCAGTAGGAGACTCCTTATTTTGGGAGTGAAAATCCATAAAGCTGAAGGGCAGCTCTAGCAATAGGGTGTTCTTACTGGCCTTGTAGGTGTGAAGGAGCTGCTTGAGGAGAACAAAGTGCAGCTCAGGGGAGTTTGCTCCCTGCCTGAGGTCCATGAGGCTGCCTGGCTGTCAGGAGCATTAGCCCAGCACAAGGACCTTGCTCAGTGCTTTTCTGCAGAGCCTTTCCTCCACCTCTCAGGCTGTTTAGTCCATTAGTCACCTCACTGGCCTTAAATAAAGGAATTTGAGGTTTTCATTAAAAGTCTTGAGCCTGGGAAGCTGATGCTCAGCAGAGGGCCCATTTTCACCTTTAGGAGATGGCCAGAAAGAATAAAAATGGTCTCATTATACAGCAGGTTAGGAAAATTTCTGCTGAGAGGTGGGAGAGCAAAGGGGATGGAAAGTTTATCTTATTCTCAGGTGGGCTCAGGATGGCAGTGAGGAGTGAACGTGCCCCAAAGGCTGCAGGGCAAAGTGAACAGGGGTCCTGGGGCTGCTGCCAGAAGATGAGTACACAAACTCAGTGAGCAGAAATTCAGGAGTCTAAGAACTGCTTGGGATGGAGTGGACCCTCCTCCTGATTTTCTGTCTTACAGATGGTTTCTGGAATTAAACTTACCTCTCCAAGCCTCCCTTCATATGCAGGAGGAAAGGAACTGCTGAGCCAATGATATGAATGATTGATAGGCTGATGTTTTTGTGGCAACCCTTAGAGCATGCTGGAGCTACCCTTCCCCTTAGGTTAATTAGGAATGCTTTCACCTGAAATCCTGGAGGCCTTTTCCTGCAAGCCTTGAGTGTATACAAAGGTTCTTCTCCATTCAGGACATGTACAGATTCCCCACTGAAATCCCCACTCATCCAGTGCTAACACCCACACAACTTCCAAATGTGTCTGCAAAGGAGCAGAGCAGCTTGAGAAACATCTAGATTTCTGTATGAAGCCAGAATATAACCCAGCCTTTGTTGAAATGACACAGAGGTGTTTGACTTATTTTATTTATTTTTTTTCCAATATTGTGGAAACATGCTGCTGGACCATAAATGCCTCTGGAGGTGCAGAAGAGGGTGCTGAGCCGCAAACCAAAACCTGCTCAGCACAAGAACACTCTTTGTAGCTAAAGATAAGGTTTTAGGGGGCTCTCTTTGCCTTTGTATTACTACTAATCTGTTTCACTGCGGGTTATAAAGCCTGGTGTGCTGAGTTTTTCAAGTGCCATTAGTTTATGGGCTTATTAACAGAATGGATTTTGTTGGTCTTTCATGGTCTGAATCTCATTGAACTGGAGATCCCTTGGTGTAATTTTGATGGCAGAGGAGAATCAGGTTAATAACATTTAGGATCATCTTTCAGAAAATATTATTTGAGCTGGTCCCCTTTTCAATTCCTCCTTTCCCTGCTCTCTTACTGCCATTGCTGGTGTTAGCTACCTGGTATCACTGGAGCTGCGTTTCTGTGGTCATAGCTTGGGTTGAAGCTTTAGAAGCATGCAGGGCAGCCACCTTTTGGGGGCTGCATGCAGAAGAAGGTGAAGGAGTCTGCAAGAAGCATGTTTGTTTGTTTGCTTTTGCATGTGTATCTCTATACAAAGCTGCAGATGGAATGCCAGGATGTTTAAAAGCCAGGGGACAAAAACCGAGTTAGACTTTTTAAAGCATTGTTAGAGCACAGCAGGCCCAGTGATAGCAAGGATGTGAGACAATAAAAGGGTGAATCAGTTAATTAGGATGTTTGGTTAATATACTGCTGCAGTCAAAACTCTTCTGCTGGCAGTGCTGCCTTCCAGTGTGAACAGAGGAATTGTGAGACCTGAAGAGGACAAGCAGTTGTGGGGGTTGGAAATAGAACTGTGTGTTTCAGCAAGGGCAGGAAGAAATATCCAGAGGAAAGTCTTCAACAAAGAATGTAGCTTCCAGAAGGGTTGGAGTTTGTAAGTAGCTCTTGATCCACATCATACATTCTGTCTTGAACTTTTCATAATGCTACTGCTGCTGAAGGAGCCTTTTGATGGTTGAAACTCAGAGACAGCCCAGCCTGGCTTCCTGCACCTTTTAGTTCTTCTCCAGTTTTCTAGTTAAGTGCAAACAAGTGCGATGCACCAGGAAGAAAAGTTTTGGGTTATTTCTGGGGAAAGCAGTCTTAGAACCTACTGCCTGCTTTCATTCATCTCCTTTTTCATAGGAGAGAGCAGAGACCTTGCTGATTTCAGTAAGACATTTCTCTTAAAAGGTAACAACCTTTGCAGCAGCCTCTGTTTTGATGGGACATTCTTAAGATCTAATGCAGACACCTGAGACCTTTCCTTTCTTTAGAGAGGTGAAAATGAGGTTTTGCCTTCTGGAAGCTCTGTGTATAACTAAACAACCTATTGACTTGCCTGCTACAAGGTGTCTGCTTTCTCAGGATGTATTAAGCATGACAGACACTCCTCTAGTCCTCGGCAGTGCAGCATTAACCATGTCTGTGCTCTGCCTCTGCTGCAGGATGCTCTTCCCAGTGACCAAACTGACATGAAGGAGCAGAGGGACACTGTAGCTACACACACTAGATAAATAGGTCAAAAATAAATGCTTTAGAGAACAGAGTAAATGACTTTGCTCTCATCTCATCCATTCTGCCTCACACACCACGATCTCATCAATATCTTCCTCTCTATGACAACCCTGAGAAAAACAAGGCAATTGAGGAGCAAAAGAGGTTATTTAAACAAGAATGCCGAGTGCCTTTCTGAAGTAACTCTTGTTCATTATTGATCTGCTGGGATTTTTTTTTGGAAGCACTTTATAGAGCAACAGGTTAAAAGAAAAAAAAAAAATAAACCAATAAATAAAAGACCATGCTGGAATCCTGAGCAGCTGAGCTGTCCTCCAGCTCAAGTTGCACAGAGCTGCTTGTCACCATGGAGGAGCTGACTCAGGTGAGGTGTTGGGAACAGGCTGGGGGAGGTGTGGAAGGGTGTAGCCAGAACCCAGAAAAATGTCTCTTAGACATCTTGCAGTGCAGATTTTATGCCACCTTTAACAAGTGCTAATGCTGGGTGTGAAGGTGCTGTGTTTTTAAGAGCTGCTCTCTCATCAGCTTTGGGTCAGACTGGCTTTGGCAGACAGGTCTCCATCCCATTCTGCAGGACCAAAGAAGTTCCTCTTCAGCTTAATCAACTTTATCTTTTCCTTTTTTTATTTAATAGGCTGTGTTTCAAATGCTGCAACAAGTCCAGACAGGTGGCCATTTCATAGTTACAGTAAATAATTTACATGACAAATTCAGACCTGTCCCCTGGTCCTGTATTATTCATGAATGAACAGGGTTAGTTTTTATGACAGTGTTGCTTATTCAAACACAATCTGTGATGTATCTCAGTCCTCGAGTTCATTGCTCTGGCACCTGGCTGTTTGCCAGCCTTTTGTTGCTATTTTCTGGTTTGCAAAATGTATTACCTAGATTGCATTTCTTCAATTCACTCTCTGAGAGACTGAAACTTTTATACACCACAAAGGTTTCTTTGTAGTGAAACTCAAATGCATATTTCTGAGCATTTTCCTTTGTACAGTTGGTCTTGCACACAAAAATATCATTTGTATGAAGATTCGTGGCAAAGGGCAGCAATGTCCCCAAGGAAAACGCTCAAGCACCATTTATATAAATCCTCACAAACACTTCACTGTTGTTTGCTCATTTTGGCTTGTGCAGCTCTCACCCATGGGGTTTATAGAGGGTTAGGCTCCCTGGTGACCTCTGGGCCACCTGTTGTCTCTGAGCATCTCTAATCCTGTTCATTTTGCTGGACGTGGAGAGGACACAGCTGCGGTTCCCCGGCTGCTCACTGAATTTCTGAGGTGTAGATCTTCTTGGGAAGATGCACACTGTGGCTGGACCACAGGAGTCACCTCTCAGTCCTTTACACGCTTCCACTGAGCCTTGTTTCCTCACACCTTCACTCTTCAGCCATAAAATGGGGTGATAACAATCCCTTTCTGCCAATATCCCTTGTCATATCGGCTCACCCTGCAAATGCTGTGAGACACAGATCCAGGGTCATCTTTACACCCATTTGTACAAATGACCCCTCATCCCAACAATGACAAATAAACATTAAATATCTGTGTGACACCAGGCAATGTGAGAGCACTGAAACACAAATCCAGCCTTTTGTATTCATTTATATACTGCAGAAATACCTTATATAGGGGGATAATTTACCCTGGTTGCTCATACCCAGCTGATTTGCTGCCTCCATGCTTGATTGAGTAATTGATGGTGCTTTCTGTGTGCATTCATCCCCTGAAATAAAGTGTGTATAAAAATAAATCATCCATCCCCTGAAAATAAGCCCATTGTAAATTAGTGAGAAATTAAAGATAACGTTATCTATTTCTTCTTCTGGGAATGTGTGGTCACAGCCTTGAAAAAGTTAAAATTCAAGTGAGAAAACTGGCCAAGCATGTTATTAATGCCCTCTATGTCTTGAGAAAAGCATTGATTAATTTGCTACCAAGATCCCTTTGGATGAAAAGGGTCATGGGTTATTTACAAACAAGTGCTGTTTCTCCAGCTGTCATTATTCAAAATTGTGATGGAGGAAGCTCTTTGTTTTCTTTACATTTCTTTCTGTATTTGAGAAGGCTCCAATTTGTTGGCTCTCTGTTTTTGATACAGAATTCCTTTAAAAGCCAGAGGATTCACCAAGCCCCTCTCAGGGGGTGATGAGACTGCTGATCTAATTAGGAAAGGATTGGAGCATTGCAGTCTCCTCAGATGACTTCACTAGAAATGGTGGGAGCAGAGATGCTTTTGAAATTCAGTCTCTGCATCCTTTATGTGTCTCTGGTCCACAGACCTCCAAGGAAGCCCCAGGACACCACAGAAAGTGGCAGCATCAGCACAGGATTAGCAGAATTTATGGTTTCTGGAGATAGTTTCAGCTTTCACATGAGACCAAAGCAAGTGCTTTGATCATTTAACATCATGAGCCATCCTCTGCCATTTCTGACAAATGCCAGGTGCTAATTTTGCCTTAAAATGCTCTGCAGTGGAATCTGAATATTTTATCTCTGTGTACATATTCTTCTTTATACTTTTGGGCAGTGAAGCTACTTTGGTTATATTGGTGGCAAATTTATTTTCTTTTCCCCCATGGAGCTACTCCCCAAGAATGACCCCCAAGAAGAAATTTGGGATTATAACATTGGGGTTCTTGGAGGAAACGTTTTCTGAGAATCTCAGCTGCAAGAGTCAGGGCATCCTACCCATTTAGATATTTTGCAGATCAGAGGAGCCATGCAGGGAAGCTGAGCTCAGCAGCACTCTCCTTTTGGGCTGTGAGGGATGGGAAGTCAGGAGTGAAGGGTATCAGTAGGGACTTGCAGAATCAGGTCTGGAGCAAAACTAAGGCATGTTGATGGAGGTTTTGGGGGGATCTTAGAGTTGAATGAATGCAGCAAATAATTTTGCCTTGAATTAGGGAGTGACCAGAGCTCCTGCAGTGCTCCAGGAGTGGAGGAGAGAGGCACCCCAGACCCGAGGGCAGGGACAGCCGGAGGGTGCCTGTTAGGAGCCAAGTGCCTCTGCAAGCTGTGCCAAGGGGGTGATTTTACACAGAACTTTATATATTCCAGCCTGGGCTATTTCTCCCTTCATACACAGCATCCAAGCAGCAAGATCAGCAGGAAGGTGTGTTTGCCCAGGGCCAAATTCAGCTCTGCTCTCATCACCAGCAGTAAGGACTGCCTGCCAAATTCATACCCAGCTGCGTATCCGCAAAACCAAAGCTCCTGTGGATTCAGCACGGGAAATGACAACCCAACGCTGTACTCAGGCATCTTGTGCTTTCTGCTGCTGCTCTGCTAACCAGATTAGGTTCCCCTGCTGCCTTATTCATTTTGCACTCATTAAATCTAAATTTAGAAATGAAGGCAACTCTTCTCCCCTCTGGGAAAGGTAGTAGGGAGAGTCCTTGTTGCAACAAGCCGTGAGGAGGAAAAAATAGCATCTAGATTTTCTCTCCTGTGAGATGGAAATGTAAGTGTTTCTGCTGAGGCAGAGAAAGAAACTTGTGTCCAGTTCCCTTCTGCACAGAGCACTTGTTGGACCCTGGATCTAAAGAAATTTCTGCTAATTGTTGCAAGCATGCAGCAAAAGGTTTATTTGACCCAAATCACAGGCATGTAGCAGTGGCAGGAGCTGTTACTTGCTCTGGCCAGATCTAGAGGAGCTGTAGCTTGCTGCTGAGTTTGGAGTTTGGGCTTGTCTCCAGCTCTACACTGGCAGATGGGCAGTAGCTCCCAGATTTCAGCTAAAGAGGCAAATGCAAAGATATTTCTTCCTCTCACTGACCTTTAATAATCAATGATGTCAGCTTTTTGTGGAAAAAAAGTAATTGTGGTGTAAAATCTGCCTTCGGGTTCTTAGAAGCAAGAAGTGGTGGACAGGAGGGCTGAGCTCCCCCAATGCCCATCCCAGCTGGGCATTGCTCACAACACAGCTGGAGTGAGGGGGAAGAGCTCAGGTCTTCTGGGCAGGCAAATGCCATCACCATAGCAGGGAACCTCTGAAGAATTTCAGAAATCTGTGTGAATAGGTAAATCTGAGTGTCAGTGTAACTGACCATAATGAATGTGGGGAGAAACAATCTGGGCCATCTCTGCATGTGCTGAGCTTGGACTGGGCATAGCTGGATTCAGTTCTGACACTTCTCCAATAACATTAGCTCAATGGGCAGTGGCAGCCAAAAAAAGCTTGTGAAATACCAGGGAGTCCATTGAAAATGAGTGAGTTGTTTTGCCTCCATATAAAATCATGGGATACCCCCATTCTGGGGGTGATATGCCCCTGGCTGGGGGTATGGACTCCAGATATTTAGCTGTGCCTTGCACATCTGGCCAGCTGCTGAGTGCTGCTTCCACATGGAAAACTGAGAAAAGGAAGGGTTAACTTTGGCTGTGGGAGAGAGGGCAGCCACAGGGGCTCTGACCAGCAGCCATGGGCTGTCACTAGCTGTTAAACCCAGAAGGTGGAAGAAGCTTGTCAAAAAGACAGGCTCTGTCTCTGCATCTGTACGAGGTCCTGGCTGGGTGTTGGGAAGCACTGCTCCCTTCCCCAGAGGTACAGACTGAGCTCCAGAGCCTCTGCCACTGCTGGGGCCTGTGTGATGCAGTTGTGCCTGCAGCATTGCAGGCAATGTCTTTCAGGAGCAAAAAATGATGTGTTTGACCCTCATGTGGGAAAAAACCCAGTGAGAAGGAGTGTCAGCACTAGATTAATGAAGTATTCCCCTGTGGAAGGATCTGTGCACAGCTTTCTGCCAGGGACCCTGGCAATGCCAAGAATGAGGCATGGGATCAGCACCCCTTCCAGAGCTGAGAAATACAAATCCAGCACACAAACAGAGCCAGCTTCACTGATAACTGCCAAGGGAAACTGCACTCACCAGCACAGCTTGTTAGGCAGCAAAAGTTAGGGCAGAGAATATTGCTGGGGGAAGAGTGTCTCAAGGTTTTAATAATTTCCAGTTTGTTTCACGGCTGTGGTGAGGAGGCTTGTGCAGACCATCTTGTTTAACTTATTGCAGCTCACCTGAAGGTGCAGGTTTTGGCTGAAGTGTAGCAGCAGATTTAAACCAAAGGCAGCAGCTGGGAGCCCTGAGCCTTGTGCTTGTCCTCCCTGGAGGGCTGTGTCTCTCCAGGCAGGGACAGCAGCTCCATGTGTCTCATCTCCCAGCACACTGTGGCTTTTGGCCACGTGCTGATCGCAATTTCAGTTCACCCTCACAGTAAGGCAGAAAATTTCCATGGCTCAGGAGCTGGGCCACAACAGGATGGGAATCCCTGGCTTTGCTCTTTATGGCTGGACAAGCAGCAGCTTCTACCCATCTGGTTTAGATCTGCTGCTGTATATTGCCTGCAGCCTGAAGTTTCCTCTCTGAAGTTCCATGAACTTCCTCCTCCTGGTTCATTTACACTTGGTTGGCACTGGGCTGCACGATGGGCTGCGAGTGCCAATGCAATTCCTTTAGGGAAAAAAAAAATCTGCTCTGACTTTCAGGCAGAGATAGTGATTTTATTTCTGGAAAATAGAGCTATAAATTCGGCTGATGCCAAACAAACACTGCAATGTCTGTATTAAGGTGGGGTAGGAGAGTTCTATCAGAAAAGGATGATATTTGTCACTCACCTGTCTGAGTGCTGAAAATGCTCTTGTCTTTATGTACTGGCTGCTTAATTTTTACCCTGCCTCCATCCTGGCCTCACTTTTTGCTCAGATTAATTCTGATCTTAAGACTGCAAAGCTCAGTAGAAAAATATTTCCTTTTCAGTTCAGCACATAAGTTTGTAGCAAGGAAGAGCTGTGGGAAAAATTGCCAAACAGGCAAATGAAGGAAGGTGCTTGGGGTGGTTTGTGGCCTCAATAGAGCGTGTATGGCCAAAAAGAGAAAGATTAAAAATCATATTTTTAACTGTCCATCTACCTGACAGACACCTGGATGGGGACATTAGAAACCTGATGGATAAAATAGGCAAGGCAGGAGTAGCAGGCTGCTAAATTACATAAAGTGCAGACACAAATTGCAGGCAGAAAAATAAAAAGGAAGGACAGCTCAAAAATTGTAGCTGAAGTATCCATTTCTAGACCAGTTCTTGTGGTGCTAGGAAACAGATATATCATTTAGGTCTGAAGGAGATGAACTATTTATTTAGCTTGAATATTGCCCCCAACAATTGTGAATCGAAGGTTATCTAATGTCTTTGCCATAGGCTCTAAGTGTCTGGACAGTTAGCATATGCAAGGGAATTACTCACAGATAAGCATCCAGTAATTTATACAGAGCATTCCAGATAGAAACCTCTCCCATATCAATTCCTGCCTGCTCTGTAAACTGCACCCATTTATCAAGCCGGATAAATTCACAGGCGGGCTGTGAGGGGGTGCTGAGACCTGTACATGCTTTATCAGTTAATACTCACTGAGGTCCCTTTGACATGATTGGAGTAAATCTTTCTCTCCTTTTCTTTGGTTATGACCAGTCTATAATCTTCCTGGCTAAACACCATTCCCATGAATGAAGAATAATACTGAGAAGTAGGTGAAAAAGTAATATGTAGAGAGAATGCATTTCATCTCACTTTGGACATAATGAGGCAGTTTAGTGTGACATGTCATATAAAACCAGGCTTTTCTTTTTTATAGATTCCATATCCCTGAAGAAGTGACTGACAGATCAGTGCACAACATATTTTTCCCAAGGAAAAAAAAAATTGAGGTTGACACAAAGGGGGAGTCAGCAGAGTCGTGATGATCTTCAGGAAGACAAAAGGATGAGTCTTTCTCCATCACGTAAATAACACAGACCTGAGGTTATGCAAATTAAGATAAAAGCTTCAAAACCAGAGTTTGTTGGATCAGGATGTGGCTGTGGTATCTCTGTCCTCTAGCTGTCATCTCTAAGAAGTTCCCTGACCAGCTCTGCCGTGGAGGCAGCCCCAGAAATGAGCCCTGAGCAGTAAAATCACAAACTCACAGGATGGGTAAGGCTGGAAGGGACTTGAAAGGCACCTGGTCCAACCTCCCTGCTCAAGCAGGACCCCCAAGAGCACTTTACTCAGGATTGTGTCCACACAGCTTTTGAATATCCCCAAGGAAGGAGATTCCAGCTCCATTTGCCCTTTTCTTGGGCGTTGCTGGCCACCTGCTGTTTGCCAGAAAATTCCAACTCTGCGCCCTGTGTTCCCTGTGCTGTGGCTGCCACAGGAATATCAGCTGAGGGAGCATTTGAGGTTTGCTTTGGCTGGGAAGATCTACTGAGGCTGGGAGTGTACTGAGGACTGGATGGATCCCAGCAGCTGCATTTTGTGTTGGCTGCCAGCAGCTCACTCCAGGCTACCCGAAAGCAATGCACAGCTGTTTACTCCAACCAGACAGATGCTTCTCTCCCTTCGAGTGTGAGTGAGGACCGTGGAGCACATCACACACAAGACACGCCTTTGTTGTACAAGAAAGGAGCTATCACCATGATCCCAGATGTGAGAGATGTTGCCACATACTTGGACAGAGTCCATACACAGCTCTTAAAAAATAAGAAAAAAAAGAGGTGCATAATGAGTCCTGGCACACGTGTACTCGAGGCCATCTGTTAATGTGATCCGGTGCCAATTTGTGGAGCTAGGAACCAGTCTCTGCAGGTGGTGGATGCCAAGAAGAGATGGGCTTAGAAAAGGCACTTGCAGGATGTGCTAATGGCCAGTGTTTATCAGAAAAATCTTGCTAGCAATGAATGCCATCAAAGGAGACAGTGTTGCTCTTTGGTGTCTGGGACCACAGCAGCCCACACAGATGGAGCGTTCCTGCCATGTCCTGATGTCTCTGCCCCTGCAGTGAAAACAGGAAAGTTCCAAACCTTTGTAAACACAGCAAGAAGTGAACATTTAACCAACCTACTCTGTAAGTTGTTTCAGTATTTATCCCTCTGCTGCATGACTAGGTGCACAGGAGGAAGGCTGGAGAGGAATTGACGTACGTGTGAGCATCCTTAGGAGCAGGAACACAGATTACAGGATGTATAAAGAGCCATTTTCCCTGTGGCAAGCACAAAAACCACTCTGGCCTGTTCATCAGTCATGCCTGGAGTCTCACTTGCAGGACACCCTGAGAGCAGGAGCGTTCCTTCCTCTGCTAATTTCCAAATGGCTGGACCTCACCTCAGGGGACAGCCAAATACGGAGGAATGAGCCAAGGTTACAGCCACCAGACACCTTTTAAAAAACAGTGGATTGTTGATAAAAAGGGCCCTAAGCAAATCAGATTTATTTTCTAATCAGCACCTGGTAATGTCATCATCATACATTTGCATAAGCAGGATGTTTTATGCATTGTTTTCCTTTGAGCAGGTACCTTCTCATTTGTGTGAGCTTGCTGATGTGCTCTCTTAACCTGCCACAGACTTCCCCAAAGCTACTGTCTGTGAATGCTGCTCAGATAATAATTAGGAATATTCACCCTCTCTACATCCTTTTTCCAACAAAGACTTGAAAAACACAACATGATTTTTGTAATATATTTTTTTCCGTTTTCTCTCTCTTTGTCCTTGTTCAGGTAGTGGCTACATGGAGGGCAGGTGCCTTTCATCAAAAGATGAGGAGTCATCTTCTCCTTAGGAAATGTTTATGTGCCTTCCACAGCACCAAATTGAGAAAACAGATTACCTCTCAGAAAGCCATCTGTTTCAGCACCATGTGAGCTCTCAGGTTGGTTCTTGCGTTTTATGAGACATGCGAATCCTCCTGTGATTTCTCCCTTTCACCTGTCTGCCTGTTACAGAAATTGTTCTGAAGGCACAGCGCACCCATTCAGATATGTCAGTGCCTGATTTCCAAATGTTCTTGTAGGGTTGCGTTGTAAAAAGCCAAACTCCACCCAAAAGAACCCTTCTGTTGTGCTTTAGCGTGGATGATCACAGACTAATAGGAACTGGATGAAAAAATGAGAAGAGGTGGGAATTTGGGTGGTTTTTATTATTATTTGAGAGTAAACCAACCTTTCCCTGCCCCTAAACCACAAATTATGAGAAGAAATTCATTTCTATAAGCAAAACTGGGGCTTTCCAATGAAAATTTGAAATCTTGGGAGGGTGGCTGATGTATTGTGTGGAAGGAGATGTTTACTGAGAACACAAAGGATTTTCCAGAGAAGGGCTTCAGCCTGACACAGCTGCCATGTGCTGCTTGTGTACCCATCACTAACTGTGGACCTACAGCCTTTTTCTTGGTCTACATTGTTGCTGGGAAATGTGAGGATTCTCCAAGCTCTAGAGTGGTTCTTCTTACTCCTCTTTGAGTCTTGAAAAGTTCATCTACTCCAATTATGCTTTCTTCCATTTGCTCATCCTCCTCTACTCATGTCAGAGCCACTTAGTCTCTCCTTAAAATCCGAGTGGGCATAAGATGGATTAATGCCAGAAAAGCACTCATTGCATACCAAAAATACCCAATAAAAAGCTCTCCAAGCTTTAGCACAATACCTTTTCTGCATAAAAATAGGGAGTGTATAAGGACTGTATGCTGGAAAGAGCGTTGTCACAAAGCACAGATAGAAATTACTATTAATTTAAACATGTTTATCTTTGGAGTCATTAGCTGATGCAAGGGATATGGTAATGTGGTACAAAACATTTCCCCTCTGGGTCGTGGGTTATACTGCGATACAGAGAATTAGTGGCTAAAATAATTAACAGCCACTATCTGTTTGGTAGCATAAGTGAAATCAGATGAAGTTTGTCCATCCCACTCCAAACAGGCCAGTGTCTCCATTGCCAGGGTCACCAGCACATTTAGCACTAATGGACATCTCCTCCTGAAGAGATACGGCACGTCTGCAGCAATTTCCTCCGTAGAGAAGTTGTTTAATTGGTAAATATTCATCCTGGGACATAATTGGGTCGCTTTTCACTGCACAAGAGGCTCAGAGTAATGCTCTGTAGTGCTGTGAGGAATAACTGTGGGTGGGGAAGATATTGGAGAGGTTTTGTGCTCTGGGGTGGCCTGTCCTCCCATGAGAGAGGTTCCTACCTGTGGTGCACAACCCTGGGCAAGCCCCACCATCACTCTGGGGCTGTTTCCCTTTGTGGCCTTGCTCTCCTCACATCACACTGGCACTTTTTGCAAGGGAGCCCCTCACACCCCACACACCCTTCCTCCCAACACGAGAACTTTGCATTTCACCTCCCTCCTGCCTGATCCAGCAGTGACCACCTAACTGGGCCATTATTTTCATCCCTAATTGAATGGTTTCTTTCTCTCCCTCCCTCATTTCCCTCCCCCCCCCCCCCCCCACCAAAAAAGAAACGTCAGTAAAATCAGCTCTTTAAAAAAGAAAAATAGATGAACTGCAGCATCCAGAGCAGAAGTGCTATTTTTAGCAGGGTCTCCCAGGGCTCAGAGCCACAGCAGGCAGGAGGTCCTGGGAGGTGACCCAGCAAATCCCAGGGGTGGGCAGAGGCTGCTGCTGGTCTGGCAGGTAAAACGACCAGTCAGACAGCAGCGTTTTACCTGGCTGCAGATAAAGGAGCCACGGCACCTCTGCAGCCAGGGGAGATGCCAGCACTTCGATTAAGCCATGCTGCGTGGTGCCCACATGATTAGCTGTTTTACAGGCAGGGAAACTGAGATGCAGGGAGATTAATTGACTTGCTCAGATGAGGTGAGACGAGAGAGAAACCCCAGAAGTGTAATTGTCTGTGCTAATTCTAATTGCCAGCACATATATTTCTGTCTGGGAGAGGCATCCCCAGAACAAAGCACAAAGTCATGACTGAGGGTACCAGTGAGGCAGGAAAAGAGGTTCCTCTTTCTGTATCATGCCATAAGTTTGGGACTGCCTGAGCACTGTTTAAAGTATGGAATTAACAAAAACCAGATTTATTTATTTATTCATTGTAACTAAACCCCATAGAAACCATTCTCCCTCCCCCCACTGTCATCTTTTCTTTGACTGTTTTCATACTGGGTATTGTCCCTGTTACCTTTCCACTGCTTTTACAGTTCCTGCTTTTCAGTCATCATTTTTTAACTTAAAAGAAAACGAGCCATCAGTGGAGCAACCAGCCCTCACCCCATCCTGAGCCCGTGTTCTCCAGGCTGGATGCACTGCTGCATCGCTTCTTCCCCTCTGGAGCAGCTTCTGAGCCGTGTCAGAGTTAATCTTTTGACTCGAGTGTTTTGCCTCCTCCCAGGTGAAAGAGAGGAGATATTGTTACAGCGGCAGCATCCCACTGAGCCAAAAGTAGCGTGAAACCCGCTGGCCTTGTGCAGACAGCACAGCAGACTCCAGGTGTCCTTTTGGGAGAGACCCTGAGCCCCCCAGCACTGCCCCTGCCACCCAGCCCTGTGTGCAGGGCAGGTTTTGGAGCTGCTTTGGCAGGATGAGCAGCTTTTGTCGCCATTATTAAGCAAGTCACTGCACTGCTGAGCATCTCGCAGGCTTCAAACGCGCCTTGGAACCCACGGGGTACCCACATTTATACCTCACTTAGGGAAAGCTCTGTTCTCCGCTGCTCAGTTGAGGCAGAAAGAAAGGAGAGAGGTTTTCTTTTCCCATTCAGCAGCGGATCATGGAAGAGGCAAAATTGAACAGGAGTCCCCTGTTCTGTAGAGATCAGAAGTGATGGAGGGCAGCCCCTCAGTGTCCCAGGGGAGAGCTGGAGTCACTGGGAGTTTCACAGAGGTTTGTCCCCATCTGAAACCCTGAGTTTTGCTGTGCAAAATGGATTTGGCGAGAGCTCTGTTGCTGCAGGGGCTGTGACAATGCAGGAGTGTTGGTTTCCATTGTACAGTGTTATAATGAATGAATGAATAAATCAATACCAATTAAGGCAGATAGTTTATTGATTGACATCCCAAGGCAAACACTACATTTATTGCCAGGAGTAAAACACACTCCACCATATACCCCAATAACCACAGAGCCATAATTTGATACTATTGATGTATGACACAGTAAATCATGGCCCTGTGTCCTGCTCCATCCAGCTCCATCCCAGCTGATAGAAATATACAATACAAAACCTCCCAGATGTTTGTTTATCTGAATACAGCAGCTGAAGCTCTGTATGAAGCTCCCCAGAGACCTTCCAAGAGGTTGAAACATTTCATTATATCTTTGATTATGATTTTTGAGTACAAAACTTTGCAGAGGAACTTCCTTTTCACCCTTGCCAACAATTCTCCCTTCCACCTCTGCCAGCACTTTCTTTCTTTCCCTGTTTGTCATATAGGATTTTGTCCCTATTCCCCTCAGCTTCCCTTTCCACTGGTTTCAGTTCCTGATTTTCAGCCATCATTTTGTTTAGACAATTCTCATCTCTGTGTCTCCATTTGCCCAGTTTCCCATTTATTCACTGCAAAAGCAAACACTCAAACGTGTTGTTTTTGTGATGTAGCCCCTAGTCTATCCATCTGACACCTCACACTCAGTGAATGCTGTCTTCTTGTTTTTATTTTCTGCCCACTCTCTTTCCTCACTGTCTATCCTCCTTAGCCTGATAGATCCACTTGATGAGAAAATGAAATCTTAACTTGCATTTATTAATTGGAATTAGCCATTCATGTAAGCAAGCAGTTTTCAGCTCCAGATTTCTATGCAAGCATCTCTACCACTCTGTCATATCTCTTTTGTTTGTTTTTTTTTAATTAGAGCAAGTCTTGGCATTTTCATTTATTATCATTTACATTCTATTTAGTGAAACACCCTTTTTCTACATGCCAATATCCTTCACTTACCAGAGAATTTTCTCCCAAAGACCATTCCTCCATCTGTTCTTCCACTGTCCTGCATCTTTCTTTCATTCCTTCTCCAGATTTCTGTCTTCCTCCATGGACAACAGTTTTGTTGATGGATGCTCCTTGGGACCGTAACTTCTTTATGCTGTTGAAGCAGCTGGGTTTTTAAAATTATTTTTTAATGGACACACTTTATTTCTAACTTACTTTTAAAGTCTGGTGACTCAGAGGTCTTTTGGTAATTTCTTATGTTGTGGCCCCACAGCCACTTGAGCACTTGAGATGGGTCCTTATTGGATGTACAGGAGGTCATTTATGGTCCCACAGCAACTTGCAAAGGCTTTTTATCTAAATAATGTGCCAGCAAGGAACAGATGTGGCATGGTACACCAGTGAAATTCAGTTCTCCCTGCCCATCTTCTCTGCTCTCTGGGAATCCCCAACTCATCTGCCTCTGGTTATATTTTGGTTTACTCTCTCAGGTCAGAGATCCTACTTACATTTCCGTTTCAGCAATAAAAGTTTAGAATAAATGTCTGCAGCATTTCCCCTGTAATTCCCTGAGCTGGTTCTTGCTCAAAGCCACAGTGAAGGAAAAAGAAAGAAGCACATTTCATAAGATTAATGCCAGATTTTATGTGCTCCAACAGCAAACCCCACCTTGAAATTTAATTCCAGCCTTCATCCAGGGTATCCTTTCAAGTCTTGGTTGAACAACTCCAGCTGTGAACTTGACTCCCTCTCTCCAACTCAGACTGACTTTGGGGCACTTGTTACACTACCTTAGATCAAAATACCAAGTTATTCATCCTATCCTTATGTCTAAACATTGCTCAGGTTGTAAAACAGGTATTCTGAGAGTATTCAAAAACTCTGTTGGAATAGAAATAGGGCATCACAGTAGAAAACTCTCAGCACAAAGCTGTAGCTAAAGGGACAAATATGAGCCATGAATGAATAAGGAAGGAGATTAAAAGTAGTGCAGAGATGTTACATTTAAATGAAATGTCAGTGAGATGAGTTTGGTTCTTTCTTCAGTTTGGGCATCTGAAACTCGAAGAAAGATGCTGGGAAAATTGGAGAGAGTTCCCAGAATGATTTAAGACCTTGAAAACCTTCTTTACTGTGAGTGGCTTAAACCCTAATCTATTCAGTTTATCCACCAGAATGCAAAGAGCTGGCTGCAGCCTTCCTCTTGGGTTAGAGATTGCTCACATTTACAGCTCTTTAATCCCATCACAGTGGGAGCCCATCCTGGGTATGCTCAGACTGGCAATGTGGTGTGTGTTAGAGAGGCAGGTAAATAAACCTTTCAACAGCAGACCTGCAGGTGTGATGAAGTCTCTGTCACTTGAGATGTCTAAGTCAAGACTCAGCATCTCTTTAGATGCACAGGTAGGACTCACAGGTGTGCCTGCAGTGTAGATACTGCTGGAAGAGGTTCTGCGGTCTAGTTAACAAATGCTGTATAAATAAATTAGCAGAGTCATTGCCTCAGGCCCTAAAAATCTATTAATACTTTCAATTCCTGATTTTTTAAACCATCATGCCTCCCTCTTACAAACCACATGCCCGAAACTGCGGTCAGATAATGAGTTAATTATGCTTGAGTACAGCTCTGGATTGCACAACTGAGAAATCCAAGGCAGCAAAACTTAATTGGCTTTTCCAAGGGCATCCAGCAAATCACTGGCCAAGCTAGCCACTGAACCCAGGGGAGCTGGTGCTTTCTCACTGCATCTCACACTTCCAGCTGCTCATGGCAGCGACAGCATCGGGCAAGAAGTGGAGGCCTTTGAAGTCTCCTGAAAGCCGTGGTTTGACTCAGCATTTCTGATTCTGTGTCACGGGGAATATCTCACCACTGACAGCCCATCAATGGCAACTGATGAGCCTGACTCCTGACACAGATGTGCCACCTGTGATGGCCCCACCCCTGAACCCCAGCGCTGATGGACAGCCTTTTATCTGGGTGGAGGAGAGAGGGTCACGTTTGGCCCCTCACCCTCCATTTCAGCAGCTCAATGGAGCTGCCATTGCATTCTGCTCCTTTTCGACCATATAATTTGTTATGTTTAAGATTGTTCAATTTATTTCCCAGATCTGCTGTCATCAAAGGTTTAACAGCCCTTGGTTGATCCATTAGAAGTGGCAGCAATTAGTTCCCCCACGCTGACTCTTAGTGAGAGCTGGGAGGGAGTGAAGTAACCTTGTCCCCAAAACTGCTGTGAGAGGATGGCACAAACACCCCAATGCCTTTGTACAGCTCCACAAGGATCGCCCACTTTGGAGGAAGGGAATTTTTTCCCAAAGTGCAAGCAGTGGAGTGAACATTCCTAAAGGCCCTACAAGCATCTGCTTTGGATAAAAGCTGAAGGAAAAAACTGCAAGTCTGGCAAACACTGCTGCGGCCCAGGCGAGTGCCTGGGGGGTGCTTTGTGCAGAGTCAGTGCTGGGAGCTCGACTAGAGCAGGTTGTGTCACCTCTGCCTGGCGAACCCAGCAAAGGAGAAATGTCAAAATGACAAAGCTGAAAAAGCTTCCATGAAGCCAGAACAGTGCAGAAGCTCAAGCTGTTGACAAAATGCTTGAAGGAGCCTGCTGGAACCAGAGCCCACGAGCACACCAAAACCTAGGTGAGGAAAACATTGGTCCCACCAGCAGCGCTTTGCCTGGCCTGGCCAGGGAAGTCCCTCCCACAGATTTGGGGATTTGTTTGGGCTGTGTTTACAGAGTGATTATTACAGTGAGGGTCACATGTTGGCTCTTCTGACCCCTCTGGAGGCCATTCCTCAGCACACCACAGCTTCCTTGCTGAGAGGTTAATTCTGCCAGTGGGCCCACACTTCTCCCTGGCACACTGCCAAGCACCTACCTGAAACTTCCATCTTTGCCCTTTATATTTTGTACTTTTTCAATTAGAGATGCATTGATTTGAAATGAAAGTTGTCCAGGAGGTTTAACCAAAAGCATGAAGCTCTCCAGAGAGTCTCCGTGGCTTGGTGGTGGGATGGGATGCTACAAGAAAGGACAATATCAGTCATGCACAGAGAATTGAGGTGAGTGATGAAATGTCCTGATCTGAGTTGGGCTGGGTGATGCAAAGCTCCTGTCTGGCTTTAAGCACTACTCCTCTGCAAATCTGCAAAATGGAGCAAGCAGCCATCCCTTCCCCACAGGGACCTGGGAAGAATAAAGACTGCCAGGCAATGGATGGTAAAACAATCAGGGCTGCTGTAGATATGTGAGATGGTTGGATTGACTGCCCTCGTGAAAGCAGCAGAATCTTTCTGTGCAAGACTGGTGATAAATTGAATGAGAAGGCTCATGCAGCCCATCTATTAACAGCTGGCCTCTGCAAGGGCTCCAGCAAACAAATGCTGTTGCAGGATGATCTCTTTTCACGGGAAAAGAACTCATGTCTTTCCCTTTTTCCCCTCTTTACATCGAGAACCACCAAATAGCAAACACATCACCAGCTTTTTTTAAGTGGTTGTTTTTCAGAAACACTATTGGCTCACCTGTTGGCTCTCCAACTTGCTGGAAATGGGGTGAAATCTAGGAGGTGAAAAAATAGAAAAACAACCTGAGAGTGCTGTGCATATGCACCAGGATGAATGAGGAGAATCAGATGGCAGAACAGACGACATGCGGTAGCTCTCGGCTCTCCCATCCATCCTCTTTCCGAGCCAACCAATTCCCTCCAAATGACAAAAATACATGCTATTTTTGCCTTCCTGATTAGTTTGTTTCAGTAAATCCCACTTCACAGATAGACCCAGCTCACTTTAATTAGCTTTGGCACTTTGACAAGGAGAGGAAAGAAAACACCACAGGACAGTGCTGTCTGGACACACATCGCCAAGCAGTGACAAAAATAAACCATTTTGCTACATAACAGCTAAGTGCTTCCTGACTGCCTGCTTTTATCCTCGTAAGCTGCTACCTAGCTGGTGAAATCAGTCTGACCAATCCAATTCTTTACTGAACAATACCTATTTTTCATCTCTTACTAGTAAAAGGTTCTAAGCCCAGCAAAATCAGTGCCCATTTGGAGTTGGTTTTATTTTGATTCTTCCCCCCCACCCCCTCCTTTCACAATCTCTCCCATAGTTCTTACATCCCATAGTATATTTCATCTCCTGCCTGTTCAGGGCAATCTGGTCATTGCTAGGCAACATGTCATCATAAATATTTCATCGGCAGAGGAGTGTTCAGAGATGCAGCCAAAAAATCTTTGTCTGGAGCTGCCTCCATGGTTTCCTTTGCTCACATTCCCTCAGGGGTGCAGCAGCACACACCAGCTCTGGATCCCACACAGAGAAGGGATGACCAGGATCATGCAGGACAGAGGTGTGGGCTTCTCAGCCAGCATCCTGCCTTGACTCCGTGCTCAGCAGTTTTTGCAGGCTGCCCTTTAGTTGGAGCAGCTGGAGAAGGTTGGTGCACCCTGCCCTGTCCAACCTCCAGGGGTTTGGACTTAATACTGTCCCTCAGAAGCAGGTTTTGAAAATTTGTAGAAAATTTTTTGCATGGTGGGGAAAAATGGGGTGGGAAGACAGAGGATGGGTGCTTGTAGATGAGCACCCTGTTCCTGACCTCGCTGAAGGTGCACTTGGCATCTTCCAACAAAGCAAAATACAAATCCTAACCAGATTTCACGGTGCCATGGGCATGCTCATCCTTACTTCCAGGATCTCCAGAGCTCTCTACCCCAATATAGCCACATCTCTCATAACTTCCACTGTCTGTATCCTTTTCCTTGGAGAAGAATCCCACCAGGAAGGTCTGAACTGAGGAACGCCAGCAGATGAAGCTTTGGAGGTGACTGAGCAGCTCTTGCTGGGAAGTTGCAGCATTTTGTCAGTAAAGCCTTAACTGTGTGAAGAGTTCTCCCTCGTGCAGTTGTCTGTCATGCTGTCATTTTTCACAGTTCCCTTATCTAAAATGAACCTGGCCTGCCTGTCTTTCCAAGGCTCTGTGGCTGATTATTGCTGCTGTAAGAGCTACAGATTCAGTGCTAGGAGCCTGACATAAAAGTGGAACCACTCTGCCTGGTGGGCTGCCTGTTTCTTAATCATGCATTTGCCATGGGCACCCACCATTCCCTGGTGACCCCCAAAAGAGTTTGTGTTGGCTGGTCAGAGCTCTCTGGAACTGTGGCAATGGATATTTCTAAAAGAAAGCAGCCACACATTGAGCACTTCATGGCAGAGGTTACCTACAAGTGCCAAAAAATGCCACGCTAGGAGGGTGGCAAAGATCAGCCTGGGAGTGAGAATTATAGCATCATGGAAAGCACTACAATAAAACTGCAGCTGTTTTCTCCTACTGCTGATTTTTGCAAGCAGTAAAGGCACCCAGCTTGGGTCCCACTGGGCTATGACCCAGTGCCTTACACAGACATATCCTTTATAATGTTTATAAAGCAAAGTCTTGCTGCCCTAAAAAGCAACCTATCCACTCACACCAGCCTGAGCAGCTTTAACTTCACCAGTCCTTCCACTCATGATTTGGAGAAAGTTTTTGTGATTGTGACACCCTGAAAGGTCTCAGCTCTGCTTCAGAAGAAAATTAGCTCTTTCCTCGCCTGCTTCCAGAGGAGTCCTGGCATGATCTGCCAGGACCTTTCCTCTGGGCTGCTCTGCAGCAAAGCCTCTGCCTCACCTCCCTGCTTCACCTTTGAGGCACCAGCTCATCCAAGATTTGCTCGATGCATGGAAGAGCAATGGGAATGTGACAGATTAACTGAGTACTCTTCTGTCTAGACTCCCTGTCAAGCCAAATACAATCTTAAAACAAATGACCTACTGCAACAGGCTACTGCTCACGCCTGGATGTTAACAAGAGGAAAGACAAGTGCAGGGAGGTATTTTGAGCTTGTCTATTTGCTTTCTTTAGCTCAGTGACATGAACTTGTAGCTGTTTATGAAGGTGCAGAATTTTGCCTGCTAGAAGAGCAACCTCATCACTTGGTACGTGCTGTGCCTCCTGTGGGCGTGGGAAACCCATTACTCAGACACCAGTGTTGTGCCTCTGATTGGAATGCTTTCATCGCGTCTGCCTGCAGATCATCAATCACGTTTTTTTATTTCTTTGCAAGCCAAGAAATAGGTGATGTTGGAAGAACCCCTCTGGAGATACTATTAGCTGGAAGAAACGAGCGAGAAAAAATATGAATACGTTACTAAGCATGTGGGAATGTAATGATTTCAGATCAAAACCTTGGTGTTTTGTAACTCTGTGATGTTTATATTTTAAATGCTTTATGAGAATTGTATTGCCAGATGAAAGAGCCCAACCCTAGAAAGGTTCTGATGCAAAGCCATGTTTTAAGTAAAAGTTATGGAGACAAGAAATTCAACTCTTCCCAGTTTCTTTCCTAAGAAAAGTGCTAGTGTTTGCTACTGGGTGTCCCAAGCTAAATGGCACCAGGTGATCTCAGTCTTGGTAAGAAGAGGTAGCTCATTAGTGAGAGCCTTGGAGGTGAGAAAGGGGAAGTTAGGCCTCCTCACCATGAGATTAAAATCAAGCAGAGGTGCAAGAGACACCAAAGTAGCCCTGTGGGTAGAAATATTGGTGGGAAGTGCCGGGGAGCTCTATGTGCCTGCAGCTCAGATGCCAATAGTGCAGATAATGCCTGACTGGAGCTGGCTCACACAGCTCTGCAGAGTGCTGAATTATGCTGCTAGACACAGCCACGGTGACAGCAGAAAAATGTCAGGGACCTGGGCAGCTGTGAGACTGAGACAGGCTCCTCTCAGTCTGCTGGCTCGAGCTGAGGGACAGGGAGCCTGAGTGTGAGGAGAAGCAGGCACTGCTACCCTGGCCCTGTCAGGACATGGATGGCATTGCTAACGTGGGGCTCATCTATCCTGGGAGAGCTCTGCTGGTAGGAGATGACCTTTGGGAGTCCTGGTAATCCATTAGGCTCTGGAGGGGCTCTCAGGATTAATTGCTATCAGCTAAGAAGATGCTCCTTGTCCAGCATCAGTCAAAGGCATATTTGATTATCTGATTAGTTTCCAAAATTTGTCAAAAACTATATCTGCAGATCCCGACCTTCCCTGGAAAGGACAAATCCATGATCAGAACTTTTTTTTTTTTTTTCATAAGGATATAAAAATGGCTGTACTCATCTGAAGCAAACATCAGCTTTGCTCTGGTTTTTGTCTAACAGTGAACAGCAGCAGAAGCTTTTTGTATTGGAAGAGAGGAAACATTTCTCTGTGTCCTTTCACCTTCAGGCTGTAGTATTTATGCACTTCTTCAGGCAATGTTTAAGTCCTTCTTTTTAATGACTCTTGACAGGTTTTTCTGGCCATGAATATTTTCAACCCCCACATTATCCTGTGGCAGTATATTTCAGTTTAACTTTGTGTGCAAAATGCTCATTTGCTTGACTCTGCAATTTCAAAGTTTCACATAATGATCCCTTGTTCTTCTGCTGCAAGAACAGCAAATAATTGTTTCCTACTCACCTTCCCTCTGGCACACTTTGCTACTATTCCAGTTCTCCCCAGATTTTTTGGTGTAGCTGTGCTGTCATGTGAGCAGGCTGATTGAGCTGTGCTTAATCTACCTAGTGCAGGTCCCAGTGAGCTGTGACAGCGGAGGGATGTGGATGGTGCCATGGGTCAATAGACTGTGAGTTTGTGTAGCTTACACAGCTGTCTATTCCATGGAACATCCCCTGTTGTTGTATGTGCTGGGTGGATCAAATCTGGCACAGATGTGCCTCCCAAGATTACAGCCTATCTTAGATGGGACAGCATTCCAGTTCAAGGAGTCACCAGCCTTTCAGTGCTGGTGTCTGGGCTGTGAATGTCTATTAGTGTGACTAAAGTCGTGCTGAAGGCCCAGCTGATATTTGAAGACTTGGGCTGGATATTGACTGCAAACAGCATCTCAACATGGGAATTGGATGCTTTGAAAACCCCTAATTTTCAGAAGTCCCTGACAACTCCGAGCTAACCTCCAGCTTACTTTAAAAATGAATCCAGCCTGGAAGGACTCTGCAAGAACACAGCCTAGTGTTGCCACCACTTTTCCTTCCTGTACAATACCAAGAAGAATTAAAGACCCTGGTAGGTTTTTTTTTGCCCCAATCAATCATACATAATACATAGTGCAGGATTGAAATTCTGCTTGTCTGCTTTGGTATTGTCAGAAACACAGCTGAAGTCAACGCTTACTTTGCCACAGAGCAGAGTCAGCCTCAAAATACAGCAATCTGTGTTATCACCCCTGGAGTTAAATGCCTGCAGACAGTGAGGGCAGTTCAGGGCTGAACCCATCCTGTGTCTCAGCTGGAGAAGCCAGTCATGAATCATCAGGGCTTTAATGATTGCTGCGCTGAGGATTTTGCATGGATGCAAGAGGCAGCATCCAAATTCTTCACCAGAAATGAGCTGATTGCTTTCAATTTTTCATTCTTGTTTGTTGCATTTTTTTTCCTTGAAATATGCAAATTGAGGGAGTTTCCCCAGCCTCAGAGTTCAGGGAACAGTTTTTGTGTTGAGACCTTGGTTATGACATTTGATTTGGGAGGGGAGCCTCACCTGATGCTAAGTTTTTGTAAAGGCAAAATACAGGCTTACAATGAGGTCACTATGCACTAAAATTTCTGTTTAACTTGTCACCTTTAATTAAATCATTTCATGTATTTGGAGGAATAGCCAGTTCCAGTACAGTCTCTTTGAAGGGATTTTTTCCAAATACAAGACCATTAGACAAATGGTTTCATTTTATGCCAGCTGAGCTTAAACAAACACAAGAGAGCTTTTTGTTTCTCCTAATTATGGGCATGGGAAGGCATTGGGAATGACGTGGTATCACTGGGCAAGGCATGGCATGTGAGGCAGGCACCTCAGAGAGGATGTTGGAGAAGGACATGGTCTCTAATGATGTAGCACCTTTTTCCTTTGAAAAGAGTAGAGAAATTGTGAGTGGAGAAGTTCCCACTGTTTCTGTGGTTCGTCTGATTCTGTCTGGTCTGGAGTCATCCTGGTATAATCTCCAGTGGTTTTGTCCCTTCCAGTTGCAGGGTTTTGCCCATTTCCATCAGGTATAAGACTATCCTTTCATTGACTTCTCCCATTTGTCTCAGATTCATTTGATTTCATCTTACCCTGACAGTGATTATTTTTCTTCCTTTCTCTAAAGAAAAGTCCAATCAGAACCATTTAAGAGCCCCTATTGGCAGAGAAGATGGGATAAGAAGGGTATTAAAGCACTGGAATAACCAAGGAGAGAGCTCACAGCTAATGTCAGGGGAGCAGAGAGATTATTCCTGTGACCTTCTCTCAGGCCATCTTTGTTTGGAGTACTTCCCAAATTCCTCTCAGCTGTGGTGGACGAGTCAAACATCAGCAGTGTTTACCAAGGACCAGTGTGGCTCAGACGGTTGGCAGAAGGTCTTGGAAGTAAAACAGCTGTTCTCCATCACAGCAGCATCCTGGAGAAGGGGTGGCATCCTCGATGCTGAGGAGAAGTCAAACAACACTGACTTCCACCAGGAGCAGAACATCCTTATTTGTTACAAGAAAGAAAAAAAAATCCTCTTTAGCCACATCAGCGAAGTGATGGCCAAGTGTTCTCTTTAATCCTCCTTAATCATGGTGTTGCTGATTAACATTTGAATAGAGCTTCTAATTGGAAAGAAGACACACAGACAATCTCACCCTGCTGAGGAGGTGAATTCTCAGCTCCTACCACTCATTCCTGCATATGCTGCCCTGATTAGGGCTTGAATAGGACAATGATTAAAGAGGCCACTGCCACTGTGCAACCTCTCAGTAGCATAGCTACGTTCAAGGATTTATTTTCGGCTGAGACTTGAATAAATGTTTTGCAAATGTGAGCCACTCCTTCGGAATGGGAAGAGCTTTTAAACACTTCTGAAGCACTATTCCATCTTGTTCCTGGTTTTATCACACTGATCTTTGCCTCTGTAGAACATGCCCTATTTGACCATAATGTATTTCAATTAGGATTGTGGTTTAAGCATATGTATTTTACTTGCTCATCTCTTTCATTATTCAAAAAGCAGCTGAAGCCTGGTGAAAACCTGGACAGTGTGCTATTGAAAAATCACTTCTACTTTCTTGAGTGAAGTGTTTTTTTCAAGTTCTTCCATCCATTATATAATTTATTTTGCTTATTAATTTGCATTAGGGCTAACCAAAGTCAGGGCTGCTGTGCTAGGAACTATTTGCATTCAAAGAAGATCATACTCATAGTCTCCCAGGAATTTTTGATGTCTGCTCCTGTCAATTATATCAATCCACTCAGAAAGACAGCTTTTCTGTGCCTAACCACGTTACAGAGCTGGGGAACAAAATTATCACAGTTGACCTAAGTCTTGCTGGACATGGGTGTACAGCCACCTACTCACTAGGACCTCGTGGTTACAGAGCATTGCCAGGTGAATTCCTGCTGCAACAGCTTCAGACATTACAGCCCCTGGCTGTTCAGCTGCCTCTCTGCCAAAGCTCAGCACCTCAGCCTCTTCTGCAGCAGGTCTGTCTCACACATGGCAGTGGTGGCTTTGAAGGGTGCCAGAGCCTGCCTGGGTGCAACTGAGGTCCAGGTCCCTGTGCCCTTCTGAGGAGGGGGCAACACCCTAAACCACCACAGAAACATTCACATAAACCCATGTTCAGGTACCTTTCCCTCCTAGACATGCTGACTTCGGAGGGTGGGAGACCTCCTGCAGCTCAGTGCACTGTGAGCTTATTCTTTCCTCTAGACATTAAGTTAGATAAAGAAGATGGAGAGTGTTTTGTGGCCTGCAGCATGTGGAATGGATCTTTTCTAGGCCCTTCTGCACTAAATTCCCTTTGTTGTCCTCATTTTTCCTAAATAGGGCTGCAAAATCATCCTTCTTTCAGAATTAAAGGCATTCTCATAAATGGGATCTGGACAATATTTTCCATCCAGGTACCCAAAATTAGGCTTTGTGACAGAAGTGGACTCATTATGAGGAAGGCAGTAAGCTTTTGTATCTTGGAATCATTACCAGGCTGTGTGGAACAGAGGCAGGAACAGGTGAAAAGGGAGAGGCAAAGCTTGCAGTGTAAGATCAATGATCTGATTCAACTGTGGGGAAGAAGCAGAGAGATTTTACATAAAGCTATGGTAAAAAAACAATCTCAGAGAGACGCTTCTCTTCAGAAAAGCCTTTTCTGTAGAGCTGGGCCATAGCCACCTAAATCTGCAAAAAGGCAATTAGGCAGGGTTTATTTATTTATTTATTTTTCATCTCTTCACAAAAGCAGAAACTGCTGTGGTGCTCACCAGGACCTGCCAGGTACACACTTAGGGCATCAGAGAGGGAGACACTGGTCCCTTGGCCTGGTTCATCTCTTGGGGATAAACCCAAGGATCTCCAGATGGCCTCAAGTGCCTGCAACTGTCAGGGCAAAATGGAAAATCGTTCAATTGACATCACATTTAATGTCCCACAGCAACAGCAAGGGGGAGAGGAGAGAGGAGAGAGGAGAGAGGAGAGAGGAGAGAGGAGAGAGGAGAGAGGAGAGAGGAGAGAGGAGAGAGGAGAGAGGAGAGAGGAGAGAGGAGAGAGGAGAGAGGAGAGAGGAGAGAGGAGAGAGGAGAGAGGAGAGAGGAGAGAGAGAGGAGAGAGAGGAGAGAGGAGAGAGGAGAGAGGAGAGAGGAGAGAGGAGAGGAGAGAGGAGAGAGGAGAGAGGAGAGGAGAGGAGAGGAGAGGAGAGGAGAGGAGAGGAGAGGAGAGGAGAGGAGAGGAGAGGAGAGGAGAGGAGAGGAGAGAGGAGAGGAGAGGAGAGGAGAGGAGAGGAGAGGAGAGGAGAGGAGAGGAGAGGAGAGGAGAGGAGAGAGAGGAGAGGAGAGGAGAGGAGAGGAGAGGAGAGGAGAGGAGAAGAGAAGAGAAGAGAAGAGAAGAGAAGAGAAGAGAAGAGAAGAGAGAGAAGAGAAGAGAAGAGAGAGAAGAGAAGAGAAGAGAAGAGAAGAGAAGAGAAAGAGAAGAGAAGAGAAGAGAAGAGAAGAGAGAGAAGAGAAGAGAAGAGAGAAGAGAAGAGAAGAGAAGAGAAGAGAAGACCCTTTCTGAAGGAAGAAGCAAACTGATGTGGCACCCTCCCACACTTAGAGCTTATCTGCAGGAGCTGAGTTCACACCCTCCAGTAATGATCATCGTATAAATGCAAAGCCATCTCTGTCATTTAGCAGCTGTTTCCTGGATTTCAGGATAGTTAGTTCCTATGGGCTAGAGAGTGACAGTTCCTGTACAAGTACAGCAGAAAGAAAAGTAAAAAAGTCTCTCCTCCATCCCTCTCTGTGCCCTGAGAGCTTCCCACTCTGCTCACTGGGTTTGCACCCAGCCTTCCAGCTCTGGGGCTGCTCTTGCTCAGTGGCCAAGATGAAAATAGAGTTTAGAGAGACCACAATACACTGGAAACACTCTGACCCATTCCAGAGCTGCTCTTGGGGAGTAACATGCATCAGCACCTCCCCTGCCCAGAGAGGTCCTAATAACCTCCCTGAGGCAGGTGAATCCCCACTGTGATGTGTGAGGGCAAGAGCTGCTGAGTTCTGTGCTCAATTCCTCAGTACATGTGGCTTTGGGAGCCCTGGTGTCCCTGCTTGAAAGTCAAAATTCTCAGTGACTCCTTTCCCTTCTGCTAGCTTCCTAACATCCCAGCTATTCTGGGATGATGCCCTGTCAGGACCAGGGGCTATTCTTGGACCACTCTGCTGATCACACCCAGCAACGGCAGCCTGCACTGACAGCTCCTGCTGTTCCAGGGCATGGAAAGGCAGGCAGGAATAATTTTCCAAGGCAAGGCAACTTGAGGAGTGCCGTGGCTCTCTCTGTTCAGCTCGTATAACTCCAGAGAGAAGTAGCTCAGATACAGCAGCAAGGCAGGGAGAGTGAGTCTGGAGTTTAATGCCTCTGAAGGAGAAAGCAACAGCAGTTGAAAAATTGATGTAGCAGTGAAAAGTTCCTTGCTTCCAACTAGAAATAAGGAGTTTTTCAGGCATGTGATGAGGTGCAAGGTCTCTGTCTTAACTCTTCTGAACCCACTATGCATGCAAAGATATTTTTAATGACAAACTTGCTCACTTTAGAATGAAATATATTTCCAGCCCATGCTAACAGGGAACCAAATTACTGCCCGTGGCAGCAGGAGGAGGTATGAAATAAATTGGTCAAGGGAAACCTTACTTTTAAAAGCCAAAAATAACATGGTATATAATGTAAAGTTCAAAGTTGAGCATCGAGGCAAGGGACTCCTGTGCAGTATAAATTCAATGTCATAAAAGAGCAAGAGTGGAGCAAATTGCTGCAAAATGCAAGACCTGGTAAGTAGCAGCAGGATATTGAAGACAAAGCTCACAAAGTGATTTTAACAGGTTTTGAAACCTGCTGCCATAGCTTGTTTTCAATTGCTGTGATTTTATTTGGGCTCGTTAGAGTGTCAGATGCTCAGGCTCTCTGTGGAGGTAAGGGGTGTATTCAGCTTATGCTCATGCTACAACCAAATCAACAATAACCTAATAAATGATAACTAATAAAGAGCAAGGTTTAATTATGTGAAACTGTGAGCATGTTATGAACAGAGCAATCCTCCCAGGAGCAGAGGCAGCCAGAGGAAAGACGGAAGTAGAGGATGTGCAACTAGTGTTAAAAAGCTGCTTTGCTGCCATTTCACTGAGCTCCTTGGGTATGTGTGTGCCACGATCTACTTGGCAAATCGCTCTGCACAAGACACTAAAAACACAACAAAATTCCTTATAATGTCTGGATCAGGATTACAGGTACTCCAGAGAGAGAGGAAGCGTGTGCACCTCTACACTAGGGAGCACTTCTGGTTCAATCCAAGTGCAGTGATTTCTCTTGTCTCCAAGCTCCAGGCAGGCTGGATGCATAGAGGAGGAAATGTTCATTTTGCTGGAGACATGCTCCAGGACAGAGAAGGGCATGAGAGCCCATGCCTTCAAATCTCAGCCATGGAAAAATGTGATTGCCAGGCTCTGGAATTTCAATATACCCAGCTATGAAGGGGAAAGTGATTAGAGAAACCCCAGGAGGTCCTGCCAGTCATTCAAGCTGGATCTAACAGCAGGAAAGGATGGAACTAACGTTGTTGTGTCAGGTTTGTCCCTCTGAACCCACTCGGGCCATAGGCTGAGCTTTACACAAGCAAGAAGTAGCAGCTCTGGCTCTTGCTTCATGGCAGCCAGGCTGGCCAAGTGGTCCAGGCTCTCCCTAGCCTGGCTGCTTGGCTTCCATGTGGGAAGGTGATGTTTTTATTCCCCACCACTTTACCAGGGATGCTTTCAAACCTAATTAAGCTTAGCATTATCATTGTTTTTATCACATTAAGATCCCACTTGGCTCTCAGCAGCACAGACCACAAAGTCAACACTGCATCTTTAAACAGAAACAACAGATTTTGGTTCAATTAAAAATTCATTAAAATGTAAATTACTTTGTAGGGTTTTTTCCTTCTAATGCCTGTTCAGTGTGACACTCTAATGGCACAAAGCATTAAGGGGAGGTTAACTGGCAGCACAGAGACAAATTGCTCTCCATATACTCACCTGCTTAAGTGATCTTGGAAAAGAATTTAACCCTTTTCTCTCACCCACAGGGGTTTCTACCTTATCCCAATTGTTTGCTATGATCTTTCTTTGTCGTAAAATAATCACAGAATGACAGAATGGTTTTTGGGTTAGAAAGGACCTTAAGGATCATCTCATTCCAGCCCCCCACCACGGTCAGGGACACCTTTCACTAAACCAGGTTGCTCAAAGCCCTATCAAACTGGAACTGTCATGCTTTCTTATATCTAAACTGAATCACCTTATCCTGCAGCTCTGCTTTCCCTTTTCCTCTGCAGTTCTTCAACAGCTCTCAGGGAATTTTTTTCTCCAAGATGACCTATCCTAAAAGCCAGTCATTTCCTCCCAGACCCCTGCTAGATGCGCCAGAATAAATTTCCTGGCTGTTTCCCTTCCAGTGGCTGCACAAGATATGACGATTTAACCACATGCTTATTAAATCATTTGTTGCTTCTAATGCTCTATGAAACCACGTGTGAGCATTATTATTATTATTATTATTATTTCCCTTATCACAGTAAACTCAGTCACTATTGCAAGTTCATTAGGTGTCGTTAATTGCTAACAACATATTCAGAACGTATGGTAAACGCAATTTAATTGAGAACTAATTAACTTGTTATAGTTATCTCATTACATGCCAATTAAACTTTTCAACATTCCTTTTCAGTAGATAAAGGAACAGTTAAAATCCCAGGGACCAACTTCTGAGCTGGGGTAAGGGGGGCAGCTCTGCTGCCTTCATCTGTAATGCAGTTACTTTGCTTCTCGTGTTTTTGTAAGATTAAGGGAAGCCAAGGGAGTTCAGGTTAATTTAGTGTGTCTCTGAAGAGGCTGAGAACTTGGAAAAAAAAAAAAAAGCCTCTGATGGTGGTTTTGTGTTTTGTGAGAGGAGCTGAAGGACTCGGGTCAGGAATTTCTGCTCTGCAGCTGAATCAATCTGCAGTTTTTGGTAAACCAACCTCCAGCTTTAACACATCTGCAGACTAGAGAGGGGAACATTGACACACTACACCAGACCCAGGGTCCATGCAAAGGTATCCCTGGATCACAGGCTTTGGATTGGCATCTTTGCACGGCATCATTTCAAGGGGCTCTCCCCAAACAAGCTCCAGCTGATCGCACACAAGAGAGCTCATGGCAGTGTGACTGACTGCACCTGCCCCCCACCAGCTCTGTGATCAAACCACATTTGTCCAGCTTAGGTTTCTGCCCTTTCTCTGCACGAGAGTGTCAAGCAAACAAAGGAGAGGGAAGTAATGGAGGAAAAAAGCAGAGCCATGTGAGTAAAAAGTGCTTCCCAAAGCCACAAAATAAGCAGCTGGGGAAAACTGGGAACTATATTGCCTTTAATCTCTAAGATAAACAGGTTCAGTCATTTTAGATATTACAGTAACATCTGTGGCTTTAAAAAAAAATACAAAAATCAGCCTGTAGCTGGAGCCATTAGGTCCACAGTGTCACTGTAATGCTTGCTTCAAACCAAAATGAAAATCTTTGAAAGTGAGAAGATTTCAAGAGGCTCTTATTAAAGTGTGAGGTGACTATTCTGGCACTATTGAAGTGAAGGAGAAAGTCACTGTGACAGGTTTGATGACTAATTTCTGGTTTATTCACTCACTGCAACAACTTTGTGAGAAACTATGGAAAATATGTGAAGGGACAAGTGGGCAAGTCCACTGCTCAGCCACAGAAGGCTCTGACCTCAGCAGCTTCCCTCACATAAAGGAGTTGAAGCTACATGGGGTGGGAGGAGAATTCCAAGAGTACTACTGCCCTCAATGCCACACACTGAGGGTCAGCTGAGATGGATCACAACAGTTTGGGTTCAAAGCAGAGTTAACAGGGACCAATATCTTTTATCAGGGTGCAGAATCATCTCCCTGGTGCAGGACCAGGTTGTTGGTTCCTCCACACTGAGCAAACCGTGCTCTGCTAGAGCAAGGATTTATGGAAAAGTGTCAGGGAAATGAAGAAAGAGCAGGGAGGCAGAACGAGCTGTTTGCATCCTTCAAGTGAAGCAGAGAACTGCCTGTGAAGATGAACTTTAATTTAAACCACAGGGAAGAAGAGTGTTAATGCAACACCCACCTCATGCAGCTTTTCCAATAAGGGCTATAATACAACAAAAGCAGCTGAGGAGGCTTTTCTCATAGGCTATTCTAACTAAATTTGTAAAGCCAGGAAAGCAAAATTCTTCTGGAGATCTTTCATGTTCTTAATTTGCTGAATCCAAACGTTTACGTGCATCTTCTATAACCAGTGCTGTTTGAATAGAGAGCACTCCTCAAGTGGGAAGGGTGAGTGTGATGTAGTGTTATGGAGGCTATTAGTACATACCAGAAGCCTCAAGAATTCTCCAGCATTTCTATCCAGGATGTGCTAAGATGGCAATACTTGCATGGTGAATGTGTTTTTACTGTGTATTTTTATGATGTTTTCATTATATGCTTTTATTATGTGGTTATAAGCTGCTAGAATGGAAAGAGGAGCTATAAAGTTTGATTGATTGTTATATTCCCATATATAAATGGAGATTATTTTTTTCCATTAGAATCTATGAATGACAGACAAGTTTGATTGAGATGCAAGTCCAAGCATTAAGTCCACTCCTGGACTAATCAAATCCAGCTCCTGAAATCAAGTCAATGCTGATGGAATCATAGAATAGGCTGAGTTGGGAGGAACCCACAGGGCTCATCAAGGTCCACAGGATAAGCCCAGTGGTGCTTCTGAGCTTTCCTCAGGTGATCAGACCCTCAGCTTTACACAGCTGGAGAGGCAGCTGGGACACTTGGTGGCCTGTGTCCCCACAGATCTCCAGGAGCTCAGGCCAGGAT
Organism: Vidua chalybeata; assembly: GCF_026979565.1. Classification (NCBI taxonomy): domain Eukaryota; kingdom Metazoa; phylum Chordata; class Aves; order Passeriformes; family Viduidae; genus Vidua; species Vidua chalybeata. The sequence continues at coordinate 14,725,729 of NC_071542.1, forward strand.
TCTGAAATCCCCAAGGCTGAAGCAGGAGCTAAATTCAGAAACCAAAGATGGTGTCACAGGCTCTTGTTTAAGATCCTATTTCTGATGAAGTTTAATTTAGACAACAGAGTCAAGAGCTCTAAAGTGACACTGTGTTCTCATTTAGTGCTTAATATTTTGTGATGTGCAAGGTTTGATGAATGCTACCAAACACCCCGTGTTCCCCCTGCTCTCCCCATGCACAGTGCAGCCCCTGCTGTGCTGCTCCAGGTCCCACTGACTGCACCATCCTGGTGGAATCAGGCTTCTCTCCAGTGGGATGTGAAGGAGAACCCCTTTAATAACTTCTATTTACGGAGGCCACAGTGATGGGCTCTTCCCCAGGGTTGCAGGGTAAATCTTTGTGCAGTCCCCTCGTGTGATACTGTACTTTGTAAACCTTCCAGAGCAGGGATTTGTCAGGCTGATGAACACTGCAACTGGTTTCAGCTGACACACATTCTGCTTTTTTTCTGCTGTACTGGAGGCCTATTCCCTGCAATGCTCCTTTTGTTGTTCACCTTCCCTGGAAAAAGCAGCTCACTGTGAAATACCTCTCAGGCACCTCATCCCAGACAGGGCCTTTTCTTTTACAGATCTCAGAGGGCTATCAGCATCCAAAATTCCCTGCTGAGGCCTTTGAAGTTGCTGGTCAGCCCAAGAGTGAGGCATGATGAGATGTTTGCTGGGAGAGGAAACACCCTGGCTTTCAAGGAAGCAAGCCCAAGAATCAACCTGTAATTTATTTATAGGAAGAAACAAGGGAAATCTTTTGTGTTCCTCCAAATAAACCTCTCCTCTTGCTTGACTCGAATCATTCAAAAACCTTGCAAGGACTGGAAGCATTTCCCCATCCTCTGTAGATTTTGTGCTTTGTACTCTTGCTGGCTAAATATATGCCAGCACATATACACCACTTACTGCAGCATGCAGGCTCATGATCTTTGCATGGCTTCTTCCCCTCTAGGACTGCCATAAATAAATCACTGGGTCAGGGAGGTTCTAACATGCCTGTGGTTCTTTTTCTCTCTCCTTCCTCCTCCTCTGTTTGTACAGAGCACTTCAACCTGCAAGGAGTGTTCCCTGCAGCCCCCCTCCCACGGGTGTCCTGTGCTAGGTGTGATCTGGCAGCAGATCATTCATCTTCCTCACCACACAGAACACTAATGATCCCAGATCAGAGCAAAAATCACATTTTGGCACAAGCTGCACTGAAGTTTTCCCTCCCAGGGAACGGGCTCACTGAGCTGACAAATCAGATTCCCACAGAGGTGGGGTTTTGAGCGTGTGGTGCTGCACAGCCAGGAGCAGGTATTCAAAAATTTGATTTTGGAACCCAGAAGGGAAGTATGATCTTGAAAAATATCCTGTCCTGGCTGCTCCTAATGTGATTGGGATGTTTGCAATTCCTTAAGAGTGTTTTGGATCTATATAAGTGCTTCTTCCTTGGTGTTGGCCACCAAGAAGTGAGTTCTAGCCAAGAAGTTCTGTTCTTGCTTCACAGGAGGACCTAACCTGGGGGCCATGATCTCCCTGCACCTTCTGGCTAGAGCTCTTCAGGGGAAGTCCTTTTGCCCTACTTTGCTCTTTCAAAATTCCCTTTATTTCAAAGCCCAAGCAGTTCCCTCAGCAGCTCTGCCCACCACAAAGGACATGAAGGATGAGAAATATTAGTAGAAAAGAGAAGAAAAAAAGCATTTATTATTGATGGGGGGCAGAACGACAGTCACCGTAGTTACAGAAATCAAGTGCCTTTCTAGAGCTGAAATGAGGCTTCACATTAAAGGCCTTTTGCACAGCAGTTTTTTTAGCTGTTAGCAAGAGGTGGAGAGAAGAAAAAGTTACATTCTTAATGTTACCCTTTTAGGTTTTGTCATCTTTGCTAAATGGAACATATTGTCAGATCTCGTGTTTTCCTGGCAGAAGAGTTCTCATTTGCAAAGGACCATGTGTGCATGTGAATTTTCTTGTTCCTTTTCTTTTTTTGGTTGTTTTAATTGCTGTTGTAACCTGCACATTTTGCAAATATTTCAATCAAAATTTTCCAAAGCACCATAAGAAGGCAGGAAAAAAAGCCAGAGAGCCTTCCTGCAGGTTTTTTCAGGTGTGCTCATCACTAAAGTGATAGATTTTTGAGTGGTTAACAGTGCTGTCTTGGATGGCCCATAGGAGGGTAATAAAGATTTCCCCTTCTTTATCTATTCCTGTGTTGTCACTCCCAGGCCTCTTTTTCACTCTGACTTCTCACAGGTGGGAACAATCTGAAATCTCAAATTATTCATGCAAGAAACCCCCTCTCACACCTTGCAGTACCTATGCAGAGCTTGTTCCTTCTTCCTACATGTGAGATTGTTTATCCAAACTAGGTAGATTTACCCCCTCAGCATGGCTGTAGAGAGTAATTGGTTTTCTGTCAAGTATAGAACAAGACTAATCAAACCTGTCTGTCTGAAAGAGGTCAAAACTACAGTCAAATATGACCTGTGCTTCGAGGGCCATGAAATGCAGCAATTCCGTGCTGGAGGTGCTGCAGAAACAAACCTGAAAGAAATGTCATGTCTTAGCAGCTTTAATCAGAGATAAAACACAAAATCTGAAATTTGCTGAGGTCTCCGTTTGGCATCTGAACCCTACATCTGTTTATCAGCCACTTCAAATCTACAATTATAAGTGAGAATTACATAACACTTTGGACTCATCTCGGGTGGATGTGTTGTTAAGTTCAAATCATTGCTGGTTGTGTGCAAAAAATGTGCATCCTTCATACACACTGAGAACGTGGGCATCTTCTGAATCACTGAAAACACGGCCTTGCTGGCTTAATTATTTCTCTGTGAGGTGGGGAAAAAAGGGTGAAGCATGTGGGTTAGGGTAGAAGCAGGGGACAGGGAGGAGTCTTGTGTCATTTCTTTTCCATGACTATCAGCAAAAGGCTTCTTTGTTCCTCTGGTGACCGTGCAAGACAAACACTGCAAGTGAAAGTTTGAAGAAAAGGCTGGGACAGCTTGGATGGTGTGGAACGCCAGCGCTGGGAGTGACATTTGGGCACTCACACCTCCTTGGCTGCAGAGCTTCGCACATGTCCATGGAGATGCAGCAACTCTCCACGTTCTTCAAAGCTGAAACACCTTTCTACTCCTGCCTTCTGCCCTGGGCATCACAGTGGCTCCACAGAATGAGCAAAACCCAGGCTCACAACACCCCCAAAAAGAGGGGCCCCCATTATGTGTGTGTATATAAACACCCGTGCACACACAGCACTGCCACCCAGTGGCTTGCAAACCACAAAGGGGGGCTGCAAACTTGGTTTAGGGTGGGGTCTTCTCCCCTAAATGCCATTAACATGGTGTACAAATTTAATACAAACACATACCCAGCTCTGCCTTCCCAACCTGGAGGTGCCCAGCTTGGCAGGCACGCAGGGCCAGGCTGTAGGAGTGAGCCAGCTGTGCAGCTGCAGGTGGAAATATCAATTCCTTGGCATCAGGTTCAGGTAACAGGCAATTTGCAATTGTCACACATATTCTGCCTTTTCCCTTTTTTCTCCCTTTTCCGTTTTTTCTGTCTCTGTGGTTAATTGCAAGGGGGAGGATGGCAGACCTTATCTCTCCTGACTAGTGGTGGCAAAACTGAAAAATTGTTTTCATTACAAGGTGGAAGGCTTTTCACATGCAAATTATCGATATCATTGTGAATGTGGCATTTTTATTAATCCAAACCAGCTTATCTGACCAAAAAGAAAAGAAATATCATTCTTGTTTTATATCAAACATTTTGCTCTGACAACAGCGAGTCATATTTGATGAAATATTGCATGGATCGTTCCATTTTTACAATTTAGTGCAAGGGAGAAAGAAATAAAAAGGACTAATGGATGGGGTGGGGTGTGGGGATTTTTTGATGGATTTGGGGTTGGGATTTTTTGGTTTTGCTCTTTTTATCTTTAAGACGCTTCTCCTAAATGCCAGTCAAGTGATGCAAGTTCACATAAACATTTTAACTTCTTTTCTTCAATATCAAAGAAACTGATCTGGTTTTATAGATGTATTTTTATCTCTCTATTGTGTGCACTTCCCCTTCAGACACTGGGAAAATAAGGTCACATTCCCTACCGAGTCCATCCTTTTCTATTGATTTTACTTTCTTAAAATCCTAATAGAGCTTGAAATTAATACAGTTTAATTTTGTTCTCCCTTTCTTGTGAACCAACAAAGCTTTCTTATTGCTGCTACACAAGTCTGGGTACAAGGAAGATGACAGACTTGGCATCCTCCTTCCAATGGCAAAAATCCTTGAAAAGAGAAAATCAGGAGGGTTTTGGCTCTTTATCCGAGGATGTGAAGGCTCTCCCTTCCTGTCTAGATGAGGAGCAGGGGATGCTTCTTTACCCATTTCAATCGGGGATGGATCACAGAAAGTTATGGACCCCTGTAATGTGGCAAAATTCAGATTCACTGACTTTAGGACAGGTCTAAATTTCCGTACTTGGGCTGCAACTCAGTGCTCTCTGCTGATTAAAAAAAAAAAAAAAAATTCATATTCCCCAGCCTGGGACAAACATCTTGTCCTTCAGGAGCCAGGTGAATGCACCTCAGTAATGGGCATAGCCACTTCAGAATCCAGCTGGAAACCATTTACCCAAGGGTAGATGAAGCCAGGTGAGGAGGCTGGCAGCTCTGGAAGCTGCTGGGCTGTTACCAGCACCCTCCATCCATGAGCAGAGCTGCTGGGGTGGTACTGTCCGATCCCTTCCTCGGCATGGAGACCAGCAAGAGCATTCAGGAGAAGATGAAGGGCATCAAGCCTACTGAATCAGCATCCTTCCCTCCTGCCAGTGAACCTGCTGTGGAGGAAAAGACACTTCATGGCCCTTGGGAGTCACCTCTCTTTCGTGGGAGGGTTTTGCTGGCGGAAGCAGCGGGAGGCAGGTGGGGTGTCAGCAGTGACGCGATGGAACACGACAGCCCTGGCCAGCCCGGGCTCCTGTGCCCGTTCGTCACATCAGAGCAGTGCTCAGCTGTATAAAATGGGCTGTAAACTTTGCTCATTTTGGCTGACAGATACGATAAAGGTTATGTGTGCTTTACAGCATTACGAATTTGATGGAGAAAGGTCCCCTGAGACCTCCCGCTGCACCAGGTCCTAGCACTCGGCACAGCGTAGCAGGGACCTCGTGGGTCGTGTTCCCTGCCCCTCCTGTGCTTGTTCAGGAGTCACTACCCACCTCAATGATGCTTCGCACGTAGATTAAAAGCATTTTAATTATGTATTATTTTTGCACTCTTTGTGTATCTGTGCCTTTCGTACGCACATCTTAAATTCATCACCTCTCTGCCAGTTGTTTGTAAATGTCCCCAGGTGTTTAACTCGTATTCTCTGAATCCTCTGAGCTATTGCTGGTGAGTGTGGCTATTACATATTCCTGATATTTCTCAAAGGTCAAAAGAAAATGTAAAAATGCCATTTCTTTTCTCTTCTCCTTACAAAGCAGAAAATGCAATATTGTTCTGGTGTAGTTACTTTAGCTGCAATGCTAACATTTTTTTTTTTTTAGTAGACCATATTGTATTTACTGCAAATGTTCCAGATACAGAATTACTTCCTCAAATTATTAGGAACTAGAAGATATAATCAGCTTTTATTCTGTTTTAGAAGATATTACTCTACCACAACAGTCTATTTGCGACAGTTTGCTCTCATCTTCCTGCAACCCATCTTACAAATGAGACATAAAATTGAGGCTGTGGATGCTTATGGACCCAATCCTGCAACATTTATGCACCTGTTTAAGCTGAATCATGTAAAGATTCATGGTGGATCGAATGTGCAGAATGACTAACACTTGAGGAACTATGGCAATTGCTCCAAAGCAGTCTGCAGTTCTTCAGAATAATGAACAATGCATGAAACTGGTGCATTATCAGGGTGGATTATCTGCTCCTCCTCCAAATCTGGCCAGGATGCTGTAAAGGATGGACTTGGAGTGAATGCAGAGTAAACTGTCCTCTCTGTAGTCAGTATTATGATATTAATTTCCTCTTATCACTGCAGTAAGACTCCTGACCGTGCAGAATTTAGCCCTCAGCAGTGCATCGAGATCTCAAGGTTTTCATCGCAGAGTCACACTTGGTGGTGTTACACAGCTTTATTAATTGATTACAAAATAATTCAGCAAGCTGCACTGTTCCTGCATCTTCTATCCAGCTTGCTGCCTCCTCACCTCAAACCAGCTGCACTTCAAGGTCCTGGTCCCTGTGTCTGAAGCCCAATCAGCCAAAGAACGACCTTTTTTTTTTGACCTACATCTTTCAGAGGAATAAAGCAACAGATGACACCAAGTAGAGGATTCACAGAGCTCTTTGTGTGAGCCCCTAGCAATGGAGCTCTCCAGTGAAGGGCATCAAGCTTACCTCTCAGCTTGGAGAGTTAACCCTGCAAGGAGGATTTTTTTTCAATTTCATTTAATAGCAGCATTTCCATTGACTTACACAGGAGCAGAGCCAAATCCCAGCGTGTCTTTTAAGAAAAGCTACTCCTCAGCAGAAGCAGCATCTCAGCAGAGAGGATGCCCTTGCCCCTGAGAGTCCTTGTCCAGGCAAACCAACACCCACCGTGCACTGAATGATTCCCCCTCTTATTCTTCAGCCTCCATCAAGATTTCTTCTTCTTTCACATTGACACTGTGATTGGCAACTGAAACACAAAGATCAGACAAAAGAGGCTGGAACACCACCTGGGACGGAGCTGAAAAAGATGCAGGAGCAGATATCTCCATCTGTATTCTCGGGGATGTGTACGAGGAGAAGCCAGCTGCGGTGTGGTGCTCCCGAATCACAGGGGACTGGTGCTCTGCCCCGCTGCATCTCGGGAAACCCCAATGTCAGTCTCTGCTCCAGCAAGGTCACCTCAAAGCCTGTTTCCTCATCCTCAGGCCAGTCACACTGCTCTGAAACTCCAGAACAGGGTGGGCAAAAGGAGTCCAAGATGAATAAAAGAGGAGGAAAATGAGGCTTTTCTCAGATTTACGCAGAAGGTAAATTACGAGGCTACTTATGCCACCTAAAATCACTTTCTCCCCAGGGTCCTGAATATGCTCTATTATGAAAGCTGTATACTGGTGTGTAAATTTGCCATATATACACTACAATATAATTGTACCACACTCACCTGTGTTGTATTTTTTACCTATAAATGTAATGGTGATTTGTTTGTCTCCTCTTTCTACAGGAGTTTCAGAATCCCCAGGAAAGCACGTGGGCCGTAACACGCTCCTTCCACCATTTAATCCAGATAAAGAGAGAAGTCTTGTGCTGAGTGTTCCCATACACGATGCTGGTGTTAGGCATCCCTGTACATATGGACAGCTTTATCCTGGTGCAAGGCACCTCGGCAGGAATCACACAACACTGACAGTGTATCGCACTGTACTTCTGAATTGATGCAATAAGCTGTGCACAGAAGGGAAAATGGCAGCTTTCCAAGTGGCCCCAGTTAATAGCTCTGTTTTGCTTAATGGTGCCTCCCATTCAGACTAAAGATGCTGTTTTAAATATGTAAGCAATTAGTATCTCTCGCTCTCAACACATCTGTGCTGCTTCTCTCTGCTGCATTATAAATCTATCGCGTGCCTCTCCAGCTCGGCAGTGCATATATCTTCAGATATTCTGATTTTCAGCAACTTTCTGGTCTGAAAGAGTTGTGCTTGGATTTGGTGATGCTCTGCCAGGCTGGCCTCGCCTAAACATCCAGCCTCTGCTCTCCGTGTCTGTCACTGGACAAACAGATAATAGGGATACAGGGAAAGCACATCTTGGTAGTTTTTTGGCAGTTCTTTGGTCCAGTCAGTACTTTTGTGTTTTTCCCAGCTTTCACACACTTTCTGTGTAGAAACTGCATTTTCTCTCTGTAACAAAACCCAAGGGCGCCTGTAGCCTGCAGGAGGATGTTTGCAGGGGTTGCAAGGTGGTTGAGATGCAGCCAAGCATCTCAGAGGCAGAACACCTACCTTGCAGTTTTGTTCTTAAATAAATTCTGCCCACACAAACTCCAACGGGATCTAGAGTCATGGCAGGACCAGTGCGGTTATGATGGTCAGTATTTACACGAGTGTAAGAAATCATTGTTGCTAAAATAGCAATTGACAGTAATAGAACTGGGTGTCATAAGTTATTCCGCTTGTTTTTTTGTTTTTGTTTTTTTTTTTTTTTTTTTTTTTGTTGTTTTTTTTTTTTTTTTAAGGAGGACAAGGTACAGCCACCGCACCGCGCGCGGGAGTTCCCGTTGTCTGATCTTATTACAGTTTTTGTCCTTTCGGGGAGAAGCCGCCCCGCCTGCGCGGTGCCCACCTCCTCCCCAGCCAGGACCGACCCCGCCACACCGCGCGGTGGGCGCAGGGGAGGAGACGCCAGAGCGGCGAGGAGCGCAGCCCGGTGGCGGGGGCTGGCAGGGGCTGGCAGGGGCTGCCGGGGGCTGGCAGGGCGCGGCGGAGGCGGCGGCTCCCGGCGCCCCGCGCTCACCCCCGGGCCGCGGTGCGGCCGCTGCGGGACGCGCGGGCCGCGGGGACGCGCCGCAAACTTTAGCGGCGGGGGGCGGCGGGGCCGAGCCCGCCCCGAGCGCCCCCTCCCCGCCCCCTCCGCAGCCTCCCCGCGCCGGCGGGGCGGGCCGGGGGCGCCGAGGGGCGGAGCGGCCCCGCCGGGCGGCGGCGGCGCCGAGCCGGGACGCGGCGCCGGGCTCCGCACCCCGCGGAGCGGCGCGGAGCGGCCCAGCCCGGCCCAGCCCCGGAGCCATGCCGCTGCCGTGCCGGGGCTGGACGCTGGCGCTGCTCACGCTGCTCGTCGGTTTCCTCATCTTCGCCGATATCTCGGAGATCGAGGAGGAGAGCGGGTAAATCCCCCCGTCCCCGCGCGGGGGAAGGGGCGCGGAGCGGAGCGGTGCTGGGGACCGGGGACGAGGCGGTGGCGGCGGCGGAGGGGGCGGGCGCCCGGACAGTTTCTTTGTCTCCGGCTCTCCCGGTTTTTGCCGTGCCCAAGTGGGAAGGGAGCGCGCTGCGCTCCCGCGCAGCTCCGCGGGGCCGGAGGCAGCCCCGGGCGGGACCGCCCCGCCGCCGGGCAGGACGGGGCACGGTGGGGCACGGGCCGGGGGACAGCCACGCCGGGTCGGGCAGGGCTGCGGGAGCAGGTACCTCTCCCGCTAGAGACGCGGTGGTACCGGTCCGAGTAGGGATGCTGGAGCAGGTACCGGTCCCTTTAGGGATGCTGAGATACCTGTCGGGATAGGGATGCCAGAGCAGGTACCGCCCCGTTACAGACACTGAGGTACCGGTCCGGGTGGGGGTGCTGGGGCAGGTACCACTCCCTTTACAGACACTGAGGTACCGGTCCGGGCAGAGATGCTGGAGCAGGTACTGCTCACATTAGAGACATGGACATCCTTTTAGAAAGGCTGAGGTACCAGTCCAGGGATGCTCTATCAGGTACAGGTCTGGGTAAGGATGCTGGAGTCTGATCAGAAATGTTGGAGCAGATCCTGGTCTGGAGAGAGGGATTTTGGCACGGGCAGTGCTCAGGTGCTGATGGACGGATGGAACAGGTCCCTAAGTGGGATACTGGTGTGAGTGATCTGCTGGACAGGGATGCTGGGGCAAGTTGCAGCCCAGGGGGCTTAGGTGCCACTGCTGGTCCAGATGGGTGTGGTGGAGAGGGCACCAGCTGATGGGAGTGGTGGATAGCGGACCAGTCTGCAGGTGGATAAGGGACCAGTCTGTGGGATAGGAGAGACTGAGCAAGGATCAGTTGGGTGGGGGTGATGGAGCAGAGCGCTTAACCCACTGGTGTGTCCCTGTGGGATGCGTTAGGGGCTTCATGATCACCCCTTACTGATCACTGTCATGGTCGGTGTTTACCTGCAGGAACCATGTATGGCAGGGGCTAAAGCAGCCCCTCAGTCTGAGGAGCAACACCCTTCCCACCCCATAAACCCCATCTTTGAGGTCTGCTTGGACATTTAGGAGATGAAGAACAAATGCAGAGAGGAGGGTTTGCATTAACTTGAGGAACTTGCAACAGCAATGTGGAAAACCAAATAATTTTAGTAATGAGGTGTGCACTCGGGGCGCCCAAATGACACAAAGGTGTTTCTGTTTGGGACCAGCTGGCTTTGTCCACTGTGTTCCACCAAAACAAACGCCTTTATGAGATGATAAATGAAATGCAGTGATGTTTGTTTATTGTTTCATTGTTATGTTATGCTGCGTGCCACAGGCAAGAAGTCCTTAAAGGTCAGTAGCCTTGTCTAGAAACATCCAGCACCAGACTGTGGGTTACCAGGGTAGATGAATTGTTGCTCTGCAATGAGCTGGCACTATCTATATAATAATAAAGGAAATTAAAATCTTCTGATGCATCCTTCCCATTGGACAGGCTGCTCTGATCCCCTTGCTTTCTTCCCATCTCCTTTTCCGGCTTCTGTTCTTTCTTCTCTCTCCTCCCCTATCTGCTAAATCTACCCACTAGAACTTGCTGTGCCCTTATTGAAAATCTATTCTGTTTTGTTACTTACTTGTCCTGTTTTTCACCCTGGTTCATTAGGGATTCCCAGTATTGTGTCTTTTTTCTCCTCTCTTTTCTATACATTGTATGGAAATTGGCTGTTTGCTGGCTGCTTATCTCCAAACCCTGGCATCTGAGTTTGTTGCTGTAGTTCCTCCAAGGAAGTAGTGCCAAGCGTGCAGTGGCAGAGACAGCAACAGGGTCAGATGAGTTCTGTAGGAGCAGCGAGCAGCTTGTTCCACACGGCATCAGAAATGGTAGTGCAGGAGGGAACCGGCAGAGGAGAGGAGCACCCTGCCCCCGGGGGGTGAAGGAGTGTCCTGGGTCCAAGCCCTCTGATAGACATCACCAAACCTTTCACAGATCAGTGCCCACATCAGCTGTGCTTCCCATGTGAGGATAAACGGAGCAAAGGTGGGACCCTGCTGTATTAATTATGTATTATTTAATCATGAACTCGGACAACCTGAGCCTTTCTCTTGCTTTGTCCTCTCCCACCCACTTTTCCCCATTGCGTCTCTGGAGTGTTTTGGGTTTGATGAGCTCCTGCATCCCAAACACAGTAAGGGACCAAACACTGCTCACCTTGCACAGAAGCCTGGCACAATGGGCACTCCATCCCTGTGTGCTGCCATGGTGCCAGGAATGGTGAGCACAGTGCTCTGACCTGGCTGAAATGTATTGCTGTGGTGACATGGAAAAGCAGAGTGCCTGTTCTGCAGCAGGTCAGGGGATGATAGAGGGTTTTCAGCAGTGGGAGCATTTTTTGTTAACAGGTCCTGTAGGTAAAGGGAACTGTGTGGCAGCAAAAGTGCACAGCAGTGTAGAGAAGAGACCCTTCCAAAGTTTTCCAGGAGCTCTCTGTGTGTCCAGGAGAGCACAGCTACTTTCCATGAGAGGTTTGGGAGATGCTGTACATTTGTGCAGCTTTCCCCCACATCAGGATTATTTGGCTGTTATTTGTATTGTGTGGCTCAGCATCCTCCTTCACCCCCCCCCCCCCAGAACACCCTCGCTTTGGTTGGTGCAGCAGGGAAGGAAGGAGCTGCCCAGATGTCCCCTGGCAGGCTGGTGGCACTGAGGGGCGCTGGGAAACACAGGCAGGTGCAACTCTTTTCTCCTTTTTCCTTGGCATCAAAACGCTCTCTAATTATTGTGAGGAGCGAACAGCTTGCCCACTTTTACACGTACCCTGCCCCCTGCCTGTGATTTGGATTGTCTTTGGAAGAACTGGGAGTGGGGGGGGAACAGATTTCTCTCACCTGCAAACACTGAAAAATTTCAGAAAGAAAACGCAAAACGTTCATTAAGCAAAAGTAAGAGAGAATATAATACTACTGGCAAAAGGACAAAAAAACCAAACCCATGCTGTTTCTCTGGACAATAAGTTCCCCGCCTCGCAGGTGAAGGGAGGTAGGAGCCGAGGGCAGCTGGAGCTGCTCTGCCTGCCAGAGGCTCCTGAGAAAGATGTTTGTGCCTTAAGCAGTCCCGTCTCACTCCTCTAGACATCCTTGTACCACCTCCCACAGCCAGGAGATGCTGAAACAAAGAGGTGTTGGGGCAAGGATGAAAATTCAGCAGTTTCTCGCTCCTGATGCTGCGTCGCTCTTGCTTAGCCCGTTCCTCCCAGCCTGCAGCCACCCCTGTGCGCGGGTTTCCCCCCTGCTACATCCTTGTCACTGTCTGGACGTGCCACCTACGGGTTTGTGGCTTGTGTCGCGGAGCTGTGGGATGCTGGCGGGATGCTGGCGGGATGCCGGCGGGCAGGGACACGCTCGCCGCTCGCCGGCGTGTGCTGCTCCGTGAGGTATTGCTGTGCCGAGTGGTCTCGGCACTTTGTTTCCGAACAGCCAGCTGGTTCCGGGCTGCTGAACTTTTCCTGCAGCCCGGTGGCGCCTGTGCTTCCCATGCACCGCTCCCGCTCTTTGTTTCGCTGGCAGGAAACAAAAGACGCGCTCCCGTCTGTCTTGGGGAGCGCTGATGCCGTCGCAGCCATTTCTCCATCCGCGCCGGGATAGGGCAGCGCGACAGACCTGTCCCCGCAGAGGAAAACAAAGGACTTGGCAGCGAGTGCGGTGACTGTTGCCGGTGGTGAGGAGGAAAATTCTGCTCCGGTTTAAGGGGACTCTCTTTGTTAGTCTGCGCCTGCTACTGCAGTTCTGCAGGGGTCCAGCTGTGTCCTGATTGTCTGTAGAGGGAGCTGGTGACCCGCTGCCACCAGGTGACTTCTCGAATTAGCGTCTGAGCCATATTGGGGAGCACTTGACACTTGGTAATGGGTTGGTCTTAATATGAGTCAACCTTTTCCCTGCTAGCCCAGACCACATGCCTTTCCATCCTGATTACAGGAGGAATTATATTCTGCTCGCTCTAAGTGACAAATAGGAGTCTCTGATACTGCTGGCCTGCCTGCTTGGGAGCTTGTCAGTAAATTGCCACTTTTTCCTCATGTGCCCTTTTCTAACACCTGCCTCTCAAAGGCTCGGGAAGAGAGATTTTGTGTCCTTTATGGAGGCTGCTACACTTGCTGTGAGCAGGCTGTACTCATAACCCTTCTTGTCAGCGTTGGTCCATGGGGTATAAATGTCCTGCTTATATCTTCCAGACTGTGATTTACTGCACCCAGCCCAGAGCTAGTCCAAGACTTGCTCTCCCCCAGAAAGTTTTACTGGAGAAAGTGCTGCATTCTACCAACGAGCACTTTTGTGCCCTCACACATTGGGTGTGCACAAGCCAACAATTATCCAGGTTGGGCTGGAGGAGGAATAGCTCTCGGCAGGAGAGGAGCCCATAGACACCCTGGAAGTATTCATGTATATGGAGCCAGAGGAGACTCCTTGGATATGGCAGGGCTCTAATAAAAGCTCTGTGACACATCAGGCTGGAAAATAAAAGCAATGTTGGAGCACTGATTTGAGTAAGAAAATACTCAGGGTATTGAAAAATACTCAGGCTTTGATTGCAGCTCTTCTGACAATATCCTGAAGCACAAGCAGCCGATTTCAGGCCGCAAAGCTCCCTCTCCTCCCCATGAAACACTCCCTCACCTCCTGCAGCCCTGCAGGGGCAGGGCAGGCTGCCACAAAAACATATCCAAACCCCTGTGCTCCTGCCTGAAGCAGGTTTGGGAAATGAATGTCCACACTGAGCTGAGCTCTGAGGGAATGGTGGGAGTAGTGGAGGGCTGGGATCAGCAGGATGGAAAGCACTCACAGACCCCCAAGCGAGCCCCCAAGTGAAACAATAAAGAAAAGCCAGTGCTACGGGATTTCCAGTCTGTTGAAAAGTTACTCCTCAGCCCAGTACTGGTTGTCAGCAGCTTACAAGACCCCCAAGGAGGAAATTTCTGACCTTGCTGGTGAGGAAAGCTGGGGTAGGAGGATGCAAATCACCAGCCAGCCTTTCTTGGATGCATTATTGCTGTAGCCAGGCCAGTTCATGCGACCAGGGCAATGAAGTCAATAAAGCAGTTCCCAGCAGGGCTTCAGGTTTCCTCTTTGCCCAGATGGGCTTTTTGTGTCCCACCTATAACCCTGCAAGTGCAGAATTCCAGTTGGGAATGCAAAGGAAACCCTTCTGTCCCAGCAGAGAACACAGAGTTGCAAGTGCTGGCTCATTTAGCGAAGGCTTGTTGAGCAGCTAACGGTGAGTTCAGAGATCCAGCCTCAGCAGTGCTGTGGCTGCTCCTCTGGGACCAGGGCCAGCAGTGACACAGCAGATCCTGCTGCTGCACCACCCCTCCCAGCCTTCCCCAGGCACGGATGAGCTCAAGTGGTCGGTTTTCTCTCACATGGCAGATGGGCTTTTGATCTTCCAGGAAAAGCATTTAACAGGAGCGCCTTTATCTTTCCTTGGGTTTTCAGGCTGTCCTAATGATAAGATGAGGAAATGGCCTTAACTAGCACCAAAGGAGGTTTAGATTGGATAGTAGGAAAAAGTTCTTCACTGAGAGGTCTGACAAGCAATTGGCACAGGCTGCCCAGGGAAGTGGTGGAGGAGTCATTAAAAGATGTGTAGATGTGGCTCTTAGGAACATGGTTTCATGCTGGACTTGGTAGTCTTGGGATGACTGTTGGACTCAGTGACCTTAAAAGATATTTTTAATCTATATCATTCTGTGATTTTACAGGTATTTTGCTTTTTCATCCTTGAGAATAGCACTACTTAAATACATCAGGCACAGTTCCTGTAAAAACCAGTTGTTCCAAAACCAAACCAAAATTGGACTTCTTCTAATTGCCTCCCACATTTGTTTCTCCTGGGCCTGGGTCATCCTCAGCAGCAAGAAATAAGCCCAAAGTACGACATTAGGCAATAATTATTTTGCAGTTTCTCTGGCTTCCCTCCCCAGTTGCCTCAGGAAACAAGCAAGTTCCCTGGCAAAGTAAATTCACTAGAGGTGCAGAGTTTCAGGTGTCCTTCAACAAACACCAGTGCAGAGCAGATAGCTGTCAGCTTCTCAGTCCCTTGCAATGCAATAGAAAAAGAAAGAAAAAGGAAAAAAGGAGAGTCTCTTTAAAGCTTCTTTTTCTTCATGTTTCCACTGTAAATCCTTGTCTTGGCTGGCAGCAGCCTTGGTGGTGGTGGTGGCCTTGGGAGATGTATCTTCATCAACAGCAGCAGAATTGGCTCCAATTGGGAAGTGAAAGGATTGATGCAAGGAAACGGGCACAGCACTGCTGAAACCTGCCAGAGCAGTGCAGTGGTGAGGGTGAGAGCTCTTTCCAGACTCAAGTCTGAATACTTCTTGCCATTGCAAATCAGGTCCTTGTTATTGCATGGAGAAATCCCCTGGGAATATCCCAAACAAGCACAAACCCCAGCCTAGGCTCGCTGGTTATGGGGTGTAGCTCTCACCCAAGCACTCCCAGCCCTCTTTGTGTAGGCACCAGGTGTTGTTTTGAGGATGCTCATACATAAGAACTGCCCCAGGAGGGTGTCTCTGCTCAGGAGAGGTCCTCAGCATCTGCTTCAACAGGGAAAGAAGAAACCACACGAGACCGCCAGTATTCCAGTGTGCTGCACAGAGCACTGGGAAAAGAGATGAGAGGGGTGTAGGAGGATGAGCCCAAGGGCCCACAGCCCCACATGATAATATTTCATGTTGTACCATTTCCCAAGGTATGTGGCACCCAAGATGCTGCGGGAGCCACTGGGATTTCTGGTTTCTGGGGCACGGATGCTCAGGATGACAGGTTCTGCTGCAAGCCTGATGCTCTGCTGTTTGTGCTCCCTGAGAGCTCTGCTCTGTTAGCAAAAAAAAATATCTCAGGACAAATGTGTAGTGTAGACATGTTTTGTAAGCAGTGAGGCTTTTGTCTCAGCTACTTTCTAGATCTTCTCTGAACTTTTGGGGTTTTTACCTTCTCCCTTCCAGAAGGGAAAAAAGAGAAAGAAACTAAATTACACAAATTTATATGAAATACACAAACACACACCCTGCCCAGTCTCAAGTCCCTCTGGATCCTTTTTGCCTGCTTCAATGTCTGTTTCTTTGCTGGCTGTTTCATTAACACAGCCAGAGAAAAAGAGCTGGTGCCAGGAATAATGTTTTAAAGATGAAGGAGAGAATAAGGTCCTGCCAGTACACAGGATGGGGAGAGGGGAAGTGTCTGCCAATTGAGCCCTGTCAGTATTTTGTCTTTAGAGCAGTGATAGAATAAGAGCATCTGAGGTGATTGAGTTAGGCCATGCTGATGATGTGGCAAATGCATGTGGGTGTGAGAGCTGACACTCCACAGGTGCAAGAGACACTTTTGTGGCCCAGGAAAAGCTCATCCTGGGTTGGGCCCTTGAGCTCAAGGCAGGGACAGGGATTTGGTTACTCCAGTGCAGAGTGATCCCCAGCAGTGTCCTGGTGACAGACTGCCACGGGTATCTCCCATTGCCTCGTGTCCATTTGTTGTCAGAGCTGCACTGTTCCTGCTGATTTGTCACTGGTTTTGTCTCATAAGTGTTTCAGACTAATTGGCATGGTCCTTATTAAGCAGTAGATGTCTGTTTTGCAAACTCATGTGTCTTCATTCCATCGTGTCCTCAGCAGTCACTTGCAATGATTACACACCGTGGCTCTCAGCCAGACTGAGATGTCAGGGTCAAACCCTGCTCACATTTACTCCAGAGCTGATGTGGAGCCACTGTCACACCTGGCAGGCAGGGATGCTGAGCACCCCCGACCTTCCCATCTTCTTGTGGTCCCTGGGAAGGAGCCTGCAGGGTGGGTGATGTTGTGGAGGTGGCACTGGGGTGTGGGAAGAGGTGGCCAAATTAACAAGGCTGCTTTACATGGGACTGACAGATCTGCATTTCCCATGGCGAGTGCCATGAGCAACTGTGAGGCCATTGCTGGTGCCTCACTGGTGCTTGCTGGAAGATGCTGTTCTGCCAGCCTGGCTGCTCCTCATGCACCAGACCTGCACTGGGACCCCAGCTGGACCAGGTGATGTTTCTGAAAGCCATAATGTGGGCACACTTTCCCAAATGTGATTGTATGACTTGCTAGAATTAAGCTTGGAACACTAAAAGTAGCACCTGATATTTAGGAAGTTTTTGACACTTGGGCTGCCAAGATGTGACAATATAATCAAGTGATATTTTTTAAACACATAGAAGTGTGATTTCAAATATCTCATCAAGATGTATTGCAGGATCTTCTGTCCTAGCAGACAACTGCTTTAGAATCATCTTCCCAATTAATCCCTTGCTTGCCTGGGGAGTGTGGGTACTCAGCTACCAGCCAGCAACCACCACTTCTCTTCATCACAGTCTCCTCCACATCCCAGCATGAGAGAGCCTCCAAAACAACTGGTGGAATGTCACAGGAATGGCCTGCAAGGGTCTGATGTGCCAGCTTCCCCAGTATTCAATGAGATGGGTTGCAGGAAGGCGAGAGGATGCTGGAGCCTGGAAGAACAGCATTCCTGGAGGGGAACAGTGCCAGGAAAGTGCACAATGGACTGTTTGAGTTGCAAGATCTCAAGGTTCAGAAATGCATCTCTGATCCCATCGCTTCTCATCTAGCTTTGGCTTTTGTTTCTGTTTTGCAGGTTGATTTACACGTGGGGCTAACCAGC
Organism: Vidua chalybeata; assembly: GCF_026979565.1. Lineage (NCBI taxonomy): Eukaryota > Metazoa > Chordata > Aves > Passeriformes > Viduidae > Vidua > Vidua chalybeata. The sequence goes on from NC_071542.1 coordinate 14,743,367, forward strand.
CCTTCCTCTTTGAATTTGTCTCTCCTGGGACAGCAGAGCATTTGATAGATATGGGTGGATTTTGACCCAGACTCCACAGTGACCACTTGACAGTCTAGTTAGAAGCCCCAAAGGGGACTTATCAATGAATGTGTCCCTTTTCCATATTTTCAGCCACACTCTGACGTGCTGATGGAAAACCAGGACACAACCTCCAAGGAATCCAGGTTGGATTCTGGGCTCAGTTTCTTCTCACTTTTGGCTCCTGGGACACCTTTACTTGTCCACCCTGCAGGGTAGGGCTTGACAGGTTGACATTTGGAAGCTAATTATTTCTCTTTCATAGACAACTTGGAAATGTGACAATTTTCCCCCAAAAGCCCCGGAGTGCAATTGCTGTCCTGCTGCTCTCAACACAAACCCTGAATTTCAGGGAAGGGGAAGGAAGTGTTGAAGCCTGTGTAGTGTTCCACATTTCACAGCACTGTGGGCATCAGCAGGAGCAAATCTCTAAAGTTTGGGAGGAGGAGGGCAAACTACATCTATATCCTTCATGTCCAGTGGCTGGGCAGTGTATATCCTTTCCCCCAGGACTGTTAGTTACGCTGACTGGGTCTCTGGCCACAGCACAGGAACCTGCAGAGGGGCTGTGAACATCCCCTCCACATCCCCTCCACACTTGGCTGCTTCAGGGAAAGCCCCTGGGTTGGGAGGACAGTGATTGTGGGTGGGTGCTCTCTAGCCAGGCCTGGCATCATGCTTGTGTGCTCTTCAGATAGAAAATAGCAGTTCTGGTCTTGAGGAAAACATCAGAGCAGTCCTTAAAAAGCAAAGTAAATACAGGTGGTGATTTATTGTTTTTTTAAAATAGATACAGACTGACTTAATGGGCACAATCTGCAGCCATCTCAGGAGACTGTTGGCTGCCTCTGCTTTTTGGGCCAGTGAAACCTTTGCAGATATTTCCTGTGGTCCTCTGGGCCCTCTCACCCAGCAAGAGCCATACCCAGCAAGTAAAGAGCAGCATTTTCAAGAGGACAGGTCTGCTGGAAGCTCACAGTGCCTGCTCCTGGCTTGTGGAACTCATTTTTTGGTGTTAAGGGCCAAGCCACTTCATCCCCAGTGTCCCAGCTGTAAAACAAGGATCATAAAATGCACCTAACATAAAAGCAGGTTGTGAAAACCTAATTAATAGGTGTTAGTCTTTTGAACCCCTCAGGTAAAAATTGTGGCACTCTGAACTCTCTTCCTGGGGAATTCAGGTGGATAAATTCAGCTTAATAATCCCCCAAGGGACTATTATCTAACTTTTATTGGGAGGAGGGAGAAGAGGAGGACTTGGGTTGCCCAAGGTCAGGAAGAGGCAGGAGGTTTTGTTCCACCAGGAATGAACTTCACAAATGTGCTTAAATGCAGGAGGGTTGGAACGAGATGATCTCTAAGGTCCTTTCCAACCCAAATCATTCTATGAGCTATGAAATGGGTGGTTGGGCATGGCTGAAATTTCCAGTTAATTCCTGTTTCTCGTGCCGTCTCCCCATGTGTATCACCTGCCACAAATGCTGGGGAGAACCAGGACTTGGGGGTGAGCATTGTAAAATACCCATGGAAAACACATTTTCTAGTTTGTGAGTCTGGAAACGTGGACATGTGGAGTCTGCTCGTAGAGATCTGTGCTCCCAACGAGGCTCTGTGACCTACTTGTTCAGTCAAAGCAGCTTTGATTTCACGTGTCCAAGTGGAGCCAAGCGAGACTGAACTTACCTAGCAACAATTAAGAGAAGCATTTAAGGAGCAGGAAACGATGAAAAGGGAAATAAAAACTCTAAACAGGCCCATTCACAGGGGGTGAATAGAAGAGTCTTTGCATACCTGATTTGTCACAAATTATTCATCCAAGAAAATTTGGACCTGAACCATATGACAATTTTTCTTTTAGATCCTCTGATATATGAATCAGTGTCACTTTACATCTGAGCTCAGAACGTTTTGACCTATATAATATCTTAGATAGTGGCAATGCAGCTTGAAAATCTCAGCGAAAATGAGAAAAGACGGCATAAGTCAGTAAGATGGCATTAGCACATATAGATGCAACTTATCACTGGAAAACATCCCAACAGAAGCCCAAAGAAAAATGTTTTGTAAATAATAGGATTAGGAAGCAGGTTGGTACTTTGTGGAGCTGGCTATACAATGAAACTGATAACAACTAGATTAATAAGGCAATTCAGTCCAAACACAGTGTAGCACTAGAAAGCTTTTCAAAATCAATGCTATCTGTGCTGTTTTAATCGAGGTTGGTCTTTGCCTTTTGAAGCAAAGAGATTTGAAACTCCAGGTCAGGAAGGTGTAATAAAATGGATTGGGTTTTTTGGGCTTTTTTTGTTGTGTGTACATGTGCTTCCTAATTAATACCCTCCATTTCTAAATGTTTTCCTCTTCCCAGGTGGGGGAAGTGAAGGCATAGAGGGGTGCTGGCTTGCCTGTGTTGGCAGTGAAGCATGGCAGACCTTGGAGAATACTGTGCTTGGCTCAGTTTCTGGTGTTTTGAGCAGCTGGTTTGTCTGTCTGGGACCCACCAGTGGTCTGAGCTGAGCAGGGTGGCTGGACAGGGCCACACACCCCACAGCATCCTGCAGCACACGTTGCCTTCCGCTCTACAAAGGGAGATGGCAGGGAAAACGTCCTGAGGTTGTAGTGTGGCACACAAAGCACCAAAGGAATGACAGTTTTGAGCATTTTAAGATCCATAAACCAGCTCAAACCTTCAGCCAAGTATCGTGTCAAGTATGGGCAGTCTCCCTGTCTTGGAAGGAGAAACCAAGCCTGGCACAGGGAGCAGTGTTTTTGCCAGCATCTCAGGTGTCCACGGGACCATCGTGTCTGCTGCTGGCCAGCAGAGCAGTGATCCCAGTGCCTTGGAAGATGGTTAGCAGAGCCTTCCTCTCCTCCACCAGTAAGCTGCCCCGTCCTGCTCATTTATGACAGCAGAACCCTTTGTGCCTCTGTCTGCATTGCAATATTTTTGCTTTTCACAGTGTGTGAGGAGGAAAGAGTAACCCCTGACACTGTCCTTGAAGGGGGTCTCAGCTGGCAGCCAGTCCCCTTCCCCACCAGGCTGCACACAGGCAGAGGTGCTCTCAGCTTGTCTTCCTCACATCCAGCATCTCCAGCCCCAACACCTGCCTTAATTCCAGGAGGAAGCACACAGACCTGTCACGGGGGGCATGTAAAGCCAGGCTGGATAAATGCATTTGAATAATATGTTGTGATGCTCTGAATCCTTCCTGCTGTAGCCACAAAACATGGATGAGGTAGGAACTAAGACCTAGGGAACAGTCTTCTCTACTTCCTAATTTACCTTTTTTTCCTTTCACGTGTGAACCAGCATGTATTCAGGGGAAAAAATCCATTTCTTTCTCTAAGCTTTGTCTGTCCTACAGCGAGTGTGAAGGAGTGTGAATCCCATTTGGAAGGCTCCTTCAGAGGAGACGTCTCTGAGCAGGTGCGTGGTTTGCACACTAATCCAGTCTGCTCCCACACCCTGCCGTGAACCCCATTAATGTGGAGGCTTGTTAAATGCCAGTAGGCTCCAGGAATGAGCCAGTCCTGCTGTTCCCTTGATGCACCAAAAAATGAAACAGCTCGCAGGCTCTCAGGTCTGTCAAAGGACAGAGGAGAACGCCGGAGCAGGAATCGCTCTGACTTGGTCATGGATGGTCTCTGGCAGGAGGGAGGAAAGGGAAAACCATCATGGCATTTCCAAGGGTTTGATGTTACGTGGTGCTGAGGGCTATGTTCAGCCTAATGAGGGGATTTATGTGGTATCCTGCAAGTCTGAAAATCCCTTTTAATAGCACCAAGCATATTCACACACGTTTTTTTCTCTTTCATTTTTATCTAATGCATTTGGGATTTTTATCAGAACTGGTAGAAATACATTCTCCTGAGATACATTTTCATTAAGGTATATATTTCTGGGTAGCAGTATTTCTGCTGGAAGAGAATTTGGTTCTCTTTATGAGTGTGCTCATTGGGATATCTGTGCAATGGGAACAATAAAACAGAGCAATGAGTACATGGCGGTTAAAATGTGTCTCAATGGGAGCCCAGCTCCCTTGAGCACCACAAGGTGGGTGGCTTGTTCTTTGTGACCCCTTTGAAAACAGCAAGCTAAAGCAAGCAGCCAGCTAGATACAGACCAATACTTGTATGTGTTTAAGTGAAGATTCACAGCTTGTGTGAATGGTGTGGTTCTCTGAAGGGGTTTGGTCCAACCTGTTCTTCAATATAGCATCATAGAGGTGCTGGAAACTTTGGCTGCTCATTCCCACAGGTCTTGGTCAGACTGGTCTGACATCTGTCCTTGTGTGGTGGTGTCAGGCCATGGGAGTGACACTGCTGTCACTTCAGGTCTCAGCTCCAGCGTGTGAATGACTGTGGTGAGTTGGCCTTGTAGCTTCAGCCAAGTTACACCAAAGGTGGGGAGAAGGAGCTTGAAGGCACTCACAGGATTGGAGTGGGCTGGAGTGGAGCCATGGGTCTGGCCTGGGTCCCTGGGAGCTGGGAGAAGGTACACTGAGAGTGTGAGGTCTCAACAAGTCAAGGGGGCTGGTCATTCAGTCTGCGTAAAACAGAGATATTGGATGTTCTCAACTAAAAGCCCAGATGAAGTGGTGAGATCATTCAGTCCCTGCCTGAAAAGGACAGGGCAAGTCCATTGGCAGCCTGGAGATGGAGGAGAGCTTCTGTGTGCACTGCTAACACCTGGCTCGTAAGGAGAAGTAGAGATGCATTTAATGCAGCTGTAGGGCACACACTGCGGTGGCAGCAGGACCAGATGTCTGTGGTGGCTGGTTAGATCACACAGGTATTATTAATTGGGGTGGCTCAGGGTGTTCTTCACAGTCACAGCAGGGCAGCAGTGATGAGGGATGAAAAGCCCTTCAGAGGTATCAGGACATCTCCCTTCTGCATGGGATGGGACACGGGCAGCATGGCAGTGTCTCCACTTGGAGCCCTTCAGAGCAGGATCTCTTGACTGTTGAACAATGCTTGGCAGAAAGGAGCTGGAATTATAAATAATGCATTTCCTTTGTCTTGCAGGAGTTCTGGAGGCAGAGGTACAATCAGATCAGCTGTGAACAGCTTACATAGCAAATCTAATAGGTTTGTAAATTAGATTTTGTGTTCATTTGTTTTTGCTGTAAGGCAGCTATTAATCTGCTTCTCCTCTTCGCTGGATAGTGCTGTTGTTATTTAGCAAATGTATCTGTTCCTTTTCACTTCTGCTTTGCATTTTCTTAATCATTTCCCCCCCTCCTTCTTCCAGCCCAATGCAGTAATCATTTGCAAATAACCAAGGATCTGGAAGTTGTGGTGATTGAGAGAATGAGAAAGAGTTTACTTATTGTGAAAATAAGTCAGTGATAGAGTTGCTATTTCCCCTAGTTTTAAGTGCTATTAGAGGAGAGATCACCGTGTTTGGGATCAGAACTCCAGTTTTGTTGCAGGGCACTCCCGTAACATCCTTCCGTGGCAGAGTCATTCCCTGGCATCCCAGCCCCATTCAGTGTCTCTCTGTGTCACTTTTACAATGATTCCCTGTCAGCCCAGCCTTGCCAAGTGGCACATTTGAAAAGCTTAGTGACAGCATGCAAGGAAGAGTGATATCATTCTGTGATGATGTCACCACCCGTGACCAAAACACAGAAAATGGACAAAACCAAAAAAAAAAACCGTAGTTATTCCCAGGATTGCTTTACCCTACTTCAGTCATGATTTTTGACACCTTCTAGGTAAGGTTTCCAAGACATGAGTGATGCAGCAAAATGCAAGAAGCAAACAAATCCAACAGACTGGCAGCCTCTGGAGAGGTACTGTACACACACACATCAGGACACTGGCAGCCAGCATTTATAAACACATTTCCTTGCCTTTTCGAAACATTATACAGCGTGAGCCACAATGTGTCCTGGGGAGCTCTTTCCCTAGGCTGGAGATACCTTCCCAGGAGCTGGGTGTTTGTCCATGAGCCTGGGCCACCACCTCTGCCCCATCTCTCACTCTGCTCCCTCCTTAGGGTTTATGTGCTTTATATAAATGCATTTATTTACAAAGCATTTCCCAGCTGGAAGAAGCCCTTTGCAGTGGAGAGGGAGATTCCCTTTAGCTGATAGCAAGTGCTTTGGCTGTGTATTTTTCAGAGTGCTCTGAAGTGTGAAGGCTTTTTTGGGTCTGCAGATACACACACAGCGTCTTGATGAGATGCTTGGCTTTTCTTTTTGGAAGGCAGCTGGCTGGAACCAAATATTTGGAAGCTCCTTCAATTCATGCAGTTTGATTTTAATGTCATAGAAGTGCTGGGGCTGATTTGCTTCTTTGAGCAGGGATTAAACACTGGGGTCTCCCAGTGATCTCCAGCACCTGGCTGCTGCTCATTTCTTAGTCTCGATCAGGTGATATGAGTGCTGAAATCTTTGTGCTCAATTCTAAGCAGGGAAAAAGTTTCCAGTGAGCCAGCCTGCCCCTCTTTAGTACAGGATGCTCACAGCCCAGTCTCACAAGCAGCACCCAGCAGCTCAGCTGAATTAATTTCTCCATTGGGTGAAGAGACAGTTGCTCCTCTCTGGCGAGGATTTTAATCTTCTCCAGGAGCTGAGCTGGCTCCACTTTGTGATGTTCATGTGTGACCATGAGGCAACAGGGCAGCACCTTGGCTAGGAAGTTTCTTAGTGAATTTTGGGGGCTTTGGGGTGTCTTGTCTGCAAGTGCCCATCTGCCAGCCTGTCACTGTGTGTTTTTCTGTGCATGCAGCTCAGTGTGTAATGGTGTGTTTTCTGTGGAGCTGTGCCTGGCTGTCAGTCTGTGTTCGTGGAAGCGAGCGGGTATTTAAGGATCTCTGTCTGTCTGCTTGAGTGTAGCAGAATACGAACAGGCTTTCACTTCTTGTTTAGCTAATAACTACAATTTTGCTTTTCTGATGAAGTTTGAATTCCAGCAGCCAGAGCTGAAGACGGTGATTAGAAGTGCCATTGGGATGCTAACGGATTCTGTCTCCCTCTCCCCGACTTTCTTTTCTCTAGAGCTGAAGTAGTAATAAATGACTCCTCATCTCCAGCTGTTGTTGACAGAAGTAATGAAAGCATTAAGCACAACATTAAACCAGCCTCATCCAAATGGAGACACAACCAGACACTCTCTTTGAAGATCAGGTACTGGTAATTACCTGTAGGACAAGAGACAGATTTGGTCCTCTCCAGTGCAAGCTGGCAAATTGTGTATCATCTAAAGAAGTCAAGGAAGAAATAAAAAGACTTAGCTCCTGCTGAGATAGGCTTCATATCTGTAAACGATTGCTTGAAAATGAATTCCCAGCTAAGCCAGCTGGCCTGGCAATGACAAAACAAGGAGCACTTGAGCCCCTGTTTTTCAGGCCAAGTGGAATTTGTGTGTGCAGGTAATGGGTCACAGAGGGAAGGCGACCTTCTTGCCTGGGTAAACTCAGGGACTCTCACTAATGGTGGGCTGACTGTGGTAGCCTGCCCCAGGCAGGGATGAGTGGAGAGGGAGCAGGCATTGAGATGGAGATACCCTTTTGTAAGCTGTGCCTGGAGAGCATAGTGTGATGGACTGGCCAGAGAGTGAGGGCAGCCAGGAGGCAAGAGCTCATCTTACATCTGACCCAGGTTATCTCTGTGCCTCTCCTGATAAGGCTGTTTTCTTCCCTGTGCTCAGGAAACAGATCTTGAAGTTCCTGGATGCAGAGAAGGACATTTCAGTGCTGAAGGGGACGCTGAAGCCGGGGGACATCATCCACTATGTCTTTGACAGGGACAGCACCATGAACGTCTCGCAGAACCTGTACGAGCTGCTGCCCCGCACCTCTCCCCTCAAGGGCAAGCAGTTCCCCAGCTGTGCCATCGTGGGCAACTCGGGGGTGCTGCTCAGCAGCGGCTGCGGCCCCGAGATCGACGCTCACAGCTTCGTCATAAGGTAGGGAGGGCACTGCTCCTGCAGCACAGGGGGCTCGGGGCCTTGGGGGCAGTGCAGGGGCTGGAATCCAGGTCAGCGGGGGCAGCACGGCCTCACAGCCCCACGTGCACTCAGAGTTCTGCTGGAAACCCTTCCAGCATCAACCAGTGCTCCCCACATGTTCTTGTAAGTGCACCTTGTCTCTTCTCATGGTGCACCATTAACCCCCCCCAACCTCCTCTTCTCTCAGGTTTGTCCTCTTGAAAACAAACCCCATCCTGGCCTCTCACAAACCTGATTCTTCCTCAGATCACTTCTGCCCTCGAGCACAAGGGTGCACCACACGATGCCCAGGCACCACACTTGTGCATGCCCAGGTCTGACACTCCCGTGTCCCCTCTGTCCCCAGTGCCGTTGTCCTTGCAGCAGCACATCCTGAGCCCTGCTGGGACACACCAAATTCACTTCTGGCGGTGTCTGAAGTGGAGAGGAGGCGCTCCTGCCCTCCCAGCCCAATGCCCCTGTTAGTTGGGAGGCTGTGGAATCCACAGATGATTTATGTACATGCAGACATTTGTTTTCTGGAGAGTCTATTACAAGGACAGCCCAATCCATCAGCAGCTCACAGAGGCGGTGCTGGTGTGACGTGGGAATGAGGATAATGTCACCTCTGTCCCCCACTCAAACCCTGCTGCTCCAGCTGCCTGGCTTCTGGCAGCTCCAGCCTGCCCACAGGGGATAGAGCATTATCCTTAACTGGAACACAAGTGAGCAGAGGGAAAAACTGCTTACTGTGCTTCTGGCAAAGTTTAGTGAGGGGCATTCATGTCAGGCAGCAAAATTGCTGGAGAAAAGCTTTTCTGGATGTGAGGATGGGGATTTTGAGCAAATTCTCCCCAGCCATGTGCTGGTGCAGGTCTGGCACAGACACACTTCCCACTGTAGGTTGTCTGAGCCACTTCTGGAACCTGCATCTTCCTGAGGAAGGTTTGCTCCATCCAGGCAGCCTTTTCAGCAGGGTTGGCAGTGACCAGTGATTGGATCTGTGTCCAGGATACAGGTCCAATATTTATTTTTACTGAATTCACTCCTGTGATGAGTCAGTTAAAGGGCCCCCATGCCAGTAGCTGGATTTTCTTTCCACTGTTCCCTTATTTTCCCCATGTGTAAGTAGGGAAAACAGTAATAATGGCTGATTATTGAGGCAGATGCTTAGGATGCAATTCCTGCTCGTTAAATACTGTAACTTCACTGTCAAACACCACAGCAGAGCACTGAGTGTGCAAACACATGGGTAGCCTCTGGTTTTTAGGCTGTTGGGGGAGCATCTCTCTGCATCCCTCCATCAGCTGGCTCCCAGTGCCCTTTGCCCTGTGCCATGGGCATGGCACAGACACAGATGACCCCCCTCAGGGAGCTGTAGGAAACCACTCTATAACAAGGGTGATTTGCTGGCAGTTTGTCCCACAGGCCCTCAGCCCTCACACTGCTGTGACACAGGAGCTCAAAATGGCCAGTGCCCACATGTACAATCTGAGAGGAGGCACCAATGAACACTACAGCAAAAGGTGTTTTGTGAGGGTCACAGCCTCCAGACAGCCAGACCCTGTGGACACCATGTCCTGGCATCCCCCTCCTGCTGGTGTCAGTATCACCACCGGTGCCACCGGGTCTGCTGCTTGCAGAGACTCACCAGGGGGAGAAAAGGCTTTTGGGATAATATTACTCCAGCAGGGCTGGAATTAAGAGGCAAGTGCTTTCCTTGAGTGGAGAAGGCTGTTTTGTCTAAAACCTGCCATGAGAGCAGAGACCGGGGCTTTGTTGCTGATGTTATTTTTGAGAGGCACCAGAAGAGCTGCTGCTCCCTGCAAACCACCCAGGAGACACCACAGTTGTGGCTGACATTAGCCTGGTCCCAGGGGGACACGTGTGCACCTGCCATTGTGCTGAGGGATGGTGGCCTGACATGGAGATGGCTCATCAGCACTAATTTACTGCAGAGGGTCATTCTCCCTCTTCCTCCCAAAAGCACGGGCGAATGGGCACAATGTCACCAGCCCTGGCTTTTGGCACCACACCCCCCTCGTGCCTGTCGCTGCCCTCTCTCAGTCCATTGAACAGGGAGTTGGGTGTTCCCCTTTGCAGGTGCAACCTGGCCCCCGTGCAGGAGTACTCTCAGGACGTGGGCATGAAGACAGACCTGGTGACGATGAACCCCTCGGTGATCCAGCGCGCCTTCGAAGACCTGGTGAACGAGACCTGGAGGGAGAAGCTGCTGCAGCGCCTGCACAGCCTCAACGGCAGCATCCTCTGGATCCCAGCCTTCATGGCCAAGGGGGGCAAGGAGCGAGTGGAGTGGGTGAACGAGCTCATCCTGAAGCACCACATCAACGTCAGGACTGCCTACCCCTCGCTGCGCCTGCTGCACGCTGTCCGAGGGTGAGCGCCTCTCTGGTGTGCTCCCAGCCAGCATTTCCTGGGCTGGAGGGGGATCCCTGGGTTTGTGCTGGGGGAAAACAGCACAAGTTGTTTCCTTCTGCAAACCATGAGGATGGGGTGGTGGATGGTCCTTAGGTAAGAGCTGGAGACTCATTAGATAAGAGGGGCTCCCCACTGTGCTCTTTGAGTGTGAGGGCTTTTAGCAGCATCCAAACCTCCTGTGCTTTCCTGCGGCATCACCATAACTCCCAAGGCTGTGGTCAGGGCTTTCCTTGGAGAAACGGGTGTGCACTGAGCTAGCAATGAGATTTGTCACCTTGTGCTTCAGTGACACAGGTCAGACACAGCTCCTCAAGTCAGGTGTGTGAGCCTGGGTGGGAGGGGAGTGATGTGGTCTGGTCCTGCTGATCACATAAACAGGGCTAGCTGGTGGTGACTGGGTTTACTCCGAGGGAAGGAAAGGGTCTTTCTGTTCTCTGCCTGCATCTTCAGGTGTACAGGAGATACAAGTGTGGTGGGGAAGAGAAAAGAAAGAAAATAAAAGAGAGCCCCGGGGGTGAGATTTTCATGTAAATGACTTGGGAATGGGGTAGGCTCATGCTTTTGTGCTTTATTTCTCTAGGAAGATCATGATTCCTTAGGCATTTATGGGGTTGAGGCAGACAATGACTTTTGCTGGAGATGACTTATGGCAGTAGTTGTCCTCTGATCCTGACTAGACCCCGTTAATCTCACAGGATGGCAATTTCCTTGTGTAGCTGGTGCTCCCACTTCTAAGCCTCAGCATTAATGTTCCTTGATTTCTTTGAGCACTTCTCCTGCACACCTCTGAGCCTGAGCTCTGCAGGTCAGTTGGTCCCTGCTGGGTGTTTCCCGTCCCAGCTCAGGTTGTGTGTCAGTGCAGGGGGTGGGTGGGGGACAGGTTTTGGGGTCATTTCTGCCAGGAGCAAGCCCAAGGAGGGGCTCTAGGGCAGCCTGGGAGGGGCTGGAGGAGTGGAGTGGTGCCATGGTGCCTCCCAGGCAGCAATAATGAGCAAGTACCACATCTGCCCCAAGTGTCTGTGTTAGAGGCTTCCCTGGGCCAGAGAGGCATCTCACAGAAAGCACTGGCTTTGAGGTAAAGAAAGGGAAGTAAATGATACCACAACTCACAGAAGGGGAAGACAGGAAGGAAAAAAAATCCCACAACCCAAATTCAGAGCTATTTCTAGCTATAATTGACTTACTTTCATCTGTCAAAATAGAATTAAGCTCCTGTAATAAGCCCTCTAAATCAACAGGCTGCTAATCCTATGCTGGCAACCATTCCTAGTGCCAGAAACTTCCCACAGGAAGCTTTGCAGAGGAGTTGGCAAGGGTTAGGCATTGCTTTCCTGTGGGAGAGGAGGATGCCTCCACAAGCTCAGCTGCTGGGCTTATCTTCCAGCTCACAGCATCTTCCTGGCCTTTCTGTGTCACAGCCCTGCAGTCCAGCTGGGCTGGCTGGCACGCTGGTTGTCCCTGTGCAGCTCCAGCAGAGCAGTGTTGGAGCCACCACCTGTGGCTGGCAGGACCTGCCTGGCTGGAGGAGGTGCAGGATTTTGGGAGAAGCCCAGGGTGCTGCCTCGTGCCCAGAGCAGTGCAGCCGTGGCTTGGAGCAGTGTTCTCCTTCTGCACATTTTTAGTGTAACCATGGACTTCACTGGGGTCTCGTGCAAGGAACGTGGGTTTGGCCTTCTCAAAACCTCCTGGGGCTCAGAGGGATGCAGGCAGTCAGAGCAGCAAGCACCTGAAGGGAGCTGGGGGTGTCGTGGTGGCACCAGCACGTGGCTGGACAGTGGCTGATGCTGATGGCAAACCCCAAGGTCCTGGTTGGAAATACAGCCAAGATCTCCATCCTGTCCCTTGGGCTGGTCACCGTGCTGGGGGCAGGGCCAGGTGGCTCCTGGCAGCACAGAGGCAGCACTAATTCAATTATAACCACAGAGGCCAGTGCTAATCCTCATCAGGGATTGCCCTCTAAGCCAGGAGAGCTGCTGCCTGAGCTGCCCTCCTGCTCTCACACTTATCAGCAGGAAAACAAGGATGCCAACTGATTAGCAATTAATCTAATGAAAAGTGCAGCCCCCTCAGAAAGCCAGAACTGATGGGAGCACTTCAACACTGACCCATTGTGTTGTGGCCTGGCCCAGGAGCTCACAGAGGGGTCACCCAGGGTGGGGGGCGAAGGGCTGTGCTGTTCTGGGGGAAGGCTGCAGTCAGTGTTAACCCTTTCCTTGGTGCAGCCTCATTAGTTTGGACTTAGGTGGATTTGAGAGTGATTCAGGCAGGATTGAATGACCTGGGCACAGCTGAGGGAGGTGGCTCATGCTCTTGGTGCTGTGTAGGAAGTCTCTTAGATACCAATAAGGTTGTCTTGACCATCTGCTCAGGGTAATTGATATGATGTGGTTTGGGGTGAAGGAGTCCTTCCTCAGGTCCAGCTGACCAGAATCACTAGTTTACTTATTCATCTTCTGTGTCACTGGCCAATTCCTGTGATCATCCCACATTTTTGCTTATGAAGGGTATGGTCTCCAACAACATCCTCTGTCTCTCCAGCTCACTCTGTGCTGGTTCATAGCACTATGTTTTTATTTGACAGACCTGAATTTTGTGAAACAAATGTATTTTGTGGCATGTGGTGTGCAGCAGAGAATGAATAATCCACAAAGCCCCACAGCACATCCTTCTGTGCTGCAGTGGGCTGCTGTTGCAGAGAAGTCCCATCTTCTCCCTTTTTGGATAAAATTACCTTTTATCGTCTACCCTGAGTTGATTTGGAAGTCACAAAAAAATGAGAAATGGGGGAAGTTTTCAGCCAAGGCACCCCTTTATATTTTTTTCCCCCAAGGAATAGCACTTTCTACAAAGGCTGACATCTCAGCCAACTTCAATTTGGCTACAAAAGTGTTGCCTTTTCTTTCTCCACTACCAGCAAAATACATTTGTGAGCCCTTGACTTCTCCTTGAACCACAGTATTTATTGTCCTGCTCTACTTTCCCTCAAACCAAAACTCATTTCAAGTGGCAATTGAGCGTTTTTCCTATAATTTTCAGTGCATTTTGGGGCATTTGTAGAGGGTGCATTGCTGAGATAAGTAAGAAGCATTTGGTTTTGTTGTCCTTAACAGCATCATTTGAGACATCACCTTTCAAGCTGTGAGGGTGCTTCAAATGTTTGCTGATAGTCGCAGGCTTTTCTCACACTGGTTCAGCTCTCACCAGGAGGGGAGAGAACCTTCAGCATTCCAGTGGAGGAGCTCAGAAGGGAGCCAAGTCACCCCCAGGGCTGGAGAGGGGGGCAGTTTGGTGGCAGGGAGCCAGCTCCTGGTGACAGTGCTGTGTGTTTCAAGGTGTGTGCGTGCCTTACTTCGCAGCAGTTCCATTAAATGTCCCCTGAGCAATTCCTCTGGTGAGCCCCACACACCTCGCCTGGCTGGGGAGCAAGGAAACCCCTTATAAGTTACCTGTTAGTGTTACCTGAAAGCCTTGCAATCCCTATTGCCAAGCAGCTTTCGTTAGAGAAATAACACGAAATGCAGGCAGAGAGGGAAAATAATTGTGTTGGGAGGTTTGTCTGTCACTCCTTGCAGCGAGTTCAGGGACATGTTTCACTTTGTCTAATCTGCTCTAGCATTTCTCACTGTGTCCATCACAAGGGGCTCTTGGCAGTAACCAATTCCAGTCCCATAAGATTTTGTTACAGGCTTCTTGAGAGAAAAAAAAAATTAAAAATCAATAAACCTTCCAGCTCCTAGGCTTGGTCTCCCATTAGGTTTAAATCCAAACAGCTGTGACAGCTGGCGTGTGCTCTTCAGGACAATCACCTTGCCCAGGGTGCCACAGGCACTCAGAACTGCAGCCTGACAGGCCACAGGGTGCATCCATCCTTGCCTTGGGTGTCTGCCTGGGTCCTCACACCCAAACTGGGCTGAGCCTTCAGCTCAGGTTTCGGGGCACGATGCCTTTCCCATCCTTCAGCCGTGGAAACCCACACCTGGTCCCTCCTCTCCTCGTGTCCCCATTATGCCACATCCATTCCAAGCCCCTTTGCCTCACTTGCCTCACACAGGACACATGTGCAGATGGTTCTCCTGGCCTGTTGCTTTGACTGCTCTCTCTTGCATCCCTCCACAGCCTCTGCTTTTCTCTAACACATCAAACCTAAGCTCCTGCTTTTCCTTTTCAGAGCCCTCCCAGCTCAGGTTTTCTCACCCTCTGTCTCAGGATTGGCTCGGCTGTGTCCAGCAGTGTCAGGCCAGCATCACCCACTTGTGGGTTTTCTAAAGCAGCTACTTCATGCTTCCTCCCTTATGGAGTTCCATGCTTACAGGGGCTCCTCTGAAATATCTGCCCTGGGGTCTTATGCCTTAAAGCCCTTCCCCTAAACATTAAACAAATGCTTTAAGGACTGTGCTCCTGCACTCAGGTGAGGGAAAAGGATGTCCAAAGGTTGTAGGGAAAGACAACAGCCATTCACAAGTGTGTGATTGGAGTGGGATGTGAGGGGGAACTGTGAACACCCATAAAGCCATGTGTGGGTTAGATCAGTGGATATCCTGCAAAAAAAAAAAGTCCTTGTGTGAGCTATTATCCTCTCCTCTTCTGCACTTGAGGCACATTGAACCCGAGCTGTGGTGTGTCTGCACTGGAGGCCCAAGAGAGTTAATTTGTTCCTGTTAATCTGGAAGATTCAGTCTTTTCTTTTTCAAAAGAAGTGAAGGGGCATAGAAAGGAAAGGTGAGAGAAATAAGGTTATTCTCAATTATTTTCTTTTTTTGTCTGTTTAGAAAACCTTTAACTTGAGGGTGTTTAGTCCCATATGTGTTTGAAAAGGCATCACAGAGCTCAAGATCTGGAGGAGAAGAGTGTTTCTTATCTGTGGCTCAGAGCTGATTTCCTTGTGCCAAGTCACCAAAACCAGAACCAGGCTACACGGTCTGGATCCAGCCTAGACAAGGAAGCTGGATTTGGTGTTTGAGCTTTGCCCAAACACCAAATTGTGGATAAAGCCCAGCTGACACCAGATGGAGTTTTTGGAGTCAGTGTTGGCAGTGGGATGGGAACATGCCCGTTCCTGCTTGTCCAGCACAGCTCTCATCACTGTTCATGGCTCTTGGCTGTTCTGGTGGAGGTAACAGAGGAAACTATACCTGGACAGAAAAAGGGCTGGAAGAAGCTGAATGGGGGGATATCAGCTGCTCTCTGGGCTCCAGCACTTCTCCATCCACCCAGCACTGGGATAAGTTCTGTCCCCTGCCAGCTCCAACAGTTCCTGTCCCCGCCTGCACCAAGGTCAGTCAGGGCACTGGCTCTGGTTATCTGTGTCTGGTTTTTCCTGGGTATTACTGGGAGCAGGGGGTGTGTGGCAGACTGATAATACACTGCTGCCAGTCAAGGACTAGCACCTCCACAACAGCTTGTGTTTATATCACCCCTTTATGAATTAGCTTTTTTAAAAGAGTCTGAAATCGCATTATTTCAGCTATTCTGATTTGTATCATGAAATAATGCAGCTGATACTGCTGAAATTTGATTTCTTCATTGACCTATGTCTTTTATTCATTTCATGAGGGCAATGGATTTTCTGTTAATTTTATCCTGTGAGTTAACCCTTACCTGGAAGGTACAAGCTATTTAGGTTTTTCTCAGGCATGTCACGTTGGTAAGCAGAGAGCAGATCCCCACCCTCTCTAGCAGTCCTTGAGTGCTGCCTGCACCCAGCATTCCAGCCCAAATCCAGGCCAGGCTCTTCTCCCCAAATTCAGTGATGCTGGGGAGGATGAGCACTCTCAGTGTTGTGGGACATGTGCTCCAGGTGTGCAGTGGGGTGGCTGCCACCTTCTCTGGCTCAGGTAGCAGCTGTGGTTTCCTAGGGGCAGCTTCAGAGTGTTGCCTCCTGCAGGATTCCCACTGGGCTTTAAGGTCCCAGTACAGCAGTTTCTTTCCCTGTGGCTGCAGAGCAGCCTGAGAGGCACCTGGCAGCAGTTCTGCTTAGGAGACTTCTGATCATCTCCAGTTGAGGATTAGGAGATGAGGATTGAGGATTAGGAGATGAGGAGCAACCAGAACCATCTCCCAGCTGTAGGATGAGACTCTCTGAGCTGTTCTTCTTAAGTCTCAGTTCAAGAAGGTGTTAGGGCTTGTGTCTAGGCTGCCTCCTTACAAAAGATGGCCTTGAAGGTCTGATGGCATTTTCCATCTGTCACTGTCCTGATCTGAAACCAGGGCTGTCTCAGGCAATTTTCCCCTGACAGAATCGTGGCTCCTGTTCTGAGCCACATCCTGCTCAGGCTCCTGCCTATCTCGGGAGCTGCATCCACACCTGAGGGTTTATTTACAGACACAGCACCAGCTCCTCACTGGGAGAACAGCTCTTAGAACAGAGGTACTGGGTTTCAGGACTGCTCTTTGCTCTTCTCTTTTAATTGCTGTCTCTTTCCATAAAATGTTGCAGTTAATAGTTATGGTGATTGGTGTAGCCAGTTCGAAAAATAATTACTGCCTGTTTCGAGATTATCTTTCCTCCTAATTAAAATCCTGGACCTTGCATATTAAAGGTGTGCTGTTGACACAGCATCCCATGTGCGCCCAGACAACCTCATTTGGATTTACAGAATTAATTAGGTTTTATTTCCATCCCCAGCTGTTCTCTCCTGCACCAGGGTTGTGGCTGCTGTCTCAGCTGGACAGTGGTGGGAGAGATAAGAGGAAGGTCTTGCATAGCTCTTACACTCCCATCACAAACCAGTCATTAAAAAGTATTTCCCAGACCTCACCAGAGGATTTCCCACCTTCATTGTCCAGGAAACAAATTGCAGGAGCTGTGGCATGGCCTGTTTTATGGATTGGGCATTATGTGTTATGTTATGTCATCCATGTGGGTGGTCTAGGACAGCCTGGAGTCCCTCACCCCCTCTCAAAGCTGCATTGAGAATTTATAATGCTGCGTGAGTGAGGTTTTTGCAATACCCTGCCTGCAACAAAGGGAAATACAGACTAAAGAGCCAGGTTTTAATTTTCATTATTAAAATATTGTCAGTGTTCCCTACCCCCAGTATTATCAAGTAAGTGCTCACTAGCTGCATTTGGTGAGGTGGGTACATTGGGTTGGTTGTGGTGGCTGTTTTAGGGCGGTGGTTTGTGCACACTTGTGGGATTGGTAGGGTTTTTTGTGTGTGCTGGGTTGCAGAGGACAGATGTGTCTATAGGGTGCTTCAGTGTCTGACTCAGGTCATTTTTCTCATTGTTAATATGCATGAAGCTGATGGTCACATGAATGGCCAGTGCCTCTGTACAAGAATCACTTCATCTTGCTGTCAGGATCCTTGGATGTTCATGGAGTATTAACAGCCTCTCAACAAAACACAAAAGTCAGTATTTTGGGAGGGCAAACGGTCACCAGTATTCTTCTGTGTACTCCAGCTGGTAAATTGACAGAAAGGAGAGTTTTAAGGCTAAAGCAGCTGCAGGACAAACGCAGACAGTTGTCCTCCCTCAAAGCCAGCTGCTTAATATGATTTGACAGTTCTTCCCAGGTGGCTTCCCTGCTGCATGAGGATACCTTAATTCACGGTGTTAAATGGTTGTGATAATCTCCCATTTCCCTCTGCGCACAGGGGGTCTAATGTGCTTACCCATAAACTCATCTAGGAGGCTGCTTTATGGCTACCTGTGGGAGCAGGTTGCCTGGCACTGCAGTGAGCTCTGCTGGCTCCCCACAGCACAGCCCTACGGCTGGGCAAGCACAGAAAATGCTGATGATACTGCTTTTCCCCCAGTTTCTTGCTCTTTTTTTTTTTTTTTTTTTTTTTTTTTTTTTTTTTTTTTTTTTTTTTGTGCTGGATGCCAGCATGAGCCAGGCAAAGATCTCCTTCCTAAAACATCATATTCATCCTTTGCTAAAGCCCCCTTGAGCACCCCTGGATGTGCCACCCCAAAAAACTGTCCCTGTGCCCTTCCTGCACATGCCGAGGCAGTCGCTCTGCTTCCAGAATTTGATTCACCAGAAAAGTCAATTTTTTCTCTTATCTGGCTGAGAACAAGCAAGCACGTTTTGTGCCTTGGTTGCTAAATTTTAATGGCTTTCTTGAAAAGCTAATTTGCAGGATTAAGGCTCAGCTCTCCCAAGGATTCCTGCTGTCTGAGCACCAGACCCTCAGGAGCCCAGCAGAAAGTGCAAATGAGGAGCAAGGCACTTCCTGGGGCTCCACTGCGACTGCAGGACCCGGCTCAGGATCCCAAACATCTGGTGAGAGCACAGAAATGCCACCTGCTCTGCTCTGCTCTGCTTCCTCGTGCCTTTTGTCCAAGGTGCTGCCAGTCACTCACCTGAGCTCAGGCCCTTGGAAATACCTGTTAAAAATAATCCAAGGGCTCAGAGAGGCTGCAGCACAGCGGGATGTGCTGGGGCAGTGCTGGCATCAGACATGCTGGGGGAGGAGGAAGTGTGCCTGATGGGGAAATCTTCTACCTCCCCAAACCTTTGGCTTTCTGATTTTGCTCGTCTGACAGTGTTTTCCTGCTGAGCGAAGCAGATAAATTGCTTTTGCAATAAATATGGGGCACTGGAAACATCTTCTTACAGGATGTGATGTTGATTCTGCAATAATTTTTATCAGCAGCCCAGAATACCACAGCTGATACCATTTCTGCTCTTGCATCACTACATTCCTACATCCTTCCCCTGTTCTTTTTGCCATCCCTTATAAAAACTAACGTGCTTCCCAGCAGCGAGCACAGCTGACCTCCATATCTCACATTTTCTATTGCAATGTGCCATATTGTGTGTCTGATGGACTCATGCTGCCGAGTGTGGTTATGAATCTTGGTCCAGGATCACAGCAGCAGTCGCTGGGTGTAATGGGAGCTCAGCAGTGCATTTTAGCTCTTTCAGCCCGGGAACCCTTTGTTCCAAGGCAGATGTTTTTCTAGCCCTGTCGTGTTTGCTGTCAGAGTAAAATCTTCATTCATCAATGAAAGTCATCAGCATGTGTTTGACTGTGTCTGCTTCGAGGGGTTCTTGGAGTCTACTTGACATGTGAATGCTCTGGTCTATGGTATTGATCTCCAGGGTTGATTGGAAGATAATTGTAGGCTGAAGTACCAAAGGCCACTGTTGCAAGCAATTTGTTTTTCATAAAGGATTGTCGAGGCATGAGATGCTTCAGTGCCATGGCAACAAGTGTGATGTAACCAGCAGACAGAGAGCAGGAGGATGCAGTCCCTAGAGAGGCTTTTTCTTGGCATGGTAGAACTCTGCTAGTCAGAATCCTCTCACTTTGAATCACCAATACATCTCAGTCAGAGGCTGGAGAGAGAAGAGGTGCAGGACACGAGCTTGGTGTGCGGGGTGAGTAACAGGCTCCACTGTCCCTTTGCAGGTACTGGCTGACCAACAAGGTGCACATCAAGCGACCCACCACCGGCCTCCTCATGTACACCCTGGCCACCCGCTTCTGCAACCAGATCTATCTCTACGGCTTCTGGCCCTTTCCCCTGGACCAGAACCAGAACCCGGTCAAGTACCACTACTACGACAGCCTCAAGTACGGCTACACCTCGCAGGCCAGCCCGCACACCATGCCCTTGGAGTTCAAAGCCTTAAAGACGCTGCACCAGCAAGGAGCCTTGAAGCTGACTGTGGGGGAGTGCGATGGGGCCACGTAGGGTGTTCCCTGGCCACGTTCCTGCACAGCCACGGGAGGAAGGGGAGGGGGCAGAAAGGACGAGTGGTGCCTGGTGGGGTTGGTCGTCTTCGTTAACGCGCAGGACAGCGACACAAATATATCTACGTGGTACCTATATATATTGACCTGAGTATTATAACTGTTCGGTGTTCACCAAGGGAGGAGCAGGAGAGATGCAGGAGCATCTCACCAGACTGGCCTGGGCAAGACCCCTTGCCGTGGGGCTTGCTGGACTCGGAGGGTGTTTGCCTTACATCTGAAAGGTGTGAAGGTGGCCTTGGTTTTTGAGGGTTTGTTAGGTGATGGGTAAACGTGAGCCGTTCGTCGTGACTGGTCCGAGGTTGGTAGTTAGTTTGTTTGGCCAAGGGCGCCGGCAGCGAGGCGCGTCCTTGGCCCCGTGCTCGTGGCGGGGAGGGGAAGGGGCAGGGAGCGGGGTGGGCAGGGAAGGTTTGTTGGTGGCTGTCACAGCCCAGGGTCCCGTGGCACCGAGCAGGACCCGGGTCCTGCTCCGCAGGGACCAGTGCCCAGATCCATCCGAACACAGAGTGCCAGGCTGGGCACAGCCTTCGGAGCAGGAGAAGCCTCCAGGGCTGCAGCTGGGTCTCCAGGAGGTGGCAGGGAGCAGAGCTAAGCTGATCCCAGTGACACTTAGACAAGTGAGGGCCTCCAGAGAATGAGAGCCTCAGCGCTGGGCCAGGGGCATGGCGAGGAGGATGCTGAATGTGTATTTCTCTTCCTTTTCTGAGGAGCAATGTAGGGAGGAGCAGAGATGCTGGAATGTCACAGGAAGGAGCTTTGCTGCCACAAAGCAGCACCATTAGTATTGAGTAGTCTCACTGTGTCACAAGGACACCCAGCATCTGTCAGGGTTTGTGAAAACCATAAGTATATCCAGCTCTAATTCCTCTAATTCCCAGCTGTTAAGCAGCCTGCCTTCTTCCCTCCTCCAAAAGCTGCTGAAATATGGATGATAGGCCTAGACCCAGCCAAGCAGCAAGACCACAGGACTTCAAGGGACTTCTTCAAGTCTAAATTATTTATTTTCAGTTTCTCCCTGAAGAACCAGCACACAGTGCTGAATTCCTGGAGTCCTGGAGTCCCACTCTGTCAATCCTTTCAAGCCCTAATTATCTCTCACTCCCAACAGTTAAATAGGATGTCAGAGGGATCTTGATGGGATGCTTGCCTAGTGATGAACATCACAGAAATAATATTTTCTTTTTTTTTTTTTTCCTGTCAGACAGAACCCAAAATATAAAGAATTTTTTATAACCCCATTTGCTTTTCTCTGATTTTCAGGGGTTTTGAAGGAAGCAACTAGATAGAGCTGATGATTCTGTTTCATTTTCTGCCTCTGTAGCCTATTCTGTTTGTCTCCTAATTAGCACTCAGTGCCAGAATGCAGGTGAGTCCAGGGTTCAGCGAGGACTGTTTGGGTTTAATTTGTGGGACAGTAAATAACACTGCACAGGCAGACCTCAGGCATGCACTTCACTGCTGCCATGGCTGGGTATCATCACCTTTGGGCCTCCTCCTGCTGCTGTGTTTTTTAAGTTAAAAAGTGTACAGTTTGGGGCTGAAATACTTGACATTTTCTCTTTAAAAGCTGAGAGTTTCAAGTGGTAAAAAGAAGAGCTCACTTTCATGTTTTGGGCCGTAGAAGCTACTGTACCCATAGGAGCCTCCAGCCTGCTAATTAGTGTCAGATGAAGATGGCTAAGATTAAGGTATAAGCAACATTATAGTGGATAAATGTGGGCTAATCTGCCACTGAGGGGATGTTTCTTTCCAGCACCAGAAAATCGTTTCTTTCATGTATTTTTTTTTTTTTAAACCTGGTGCCATTTTTTTTTCCTGCATATTGTTTTTACTTGATTTTCGTTTCACAATACAGCTAAACCTGGCTGTGAACCTCAGCTTAAGCTGAGACAGAGAGTGAAACTGCAGGATGGAAGTAATCTGCAATCCCAGGGAGCTTCCCACAATTCAGGAGTGGTTCTTAAAGCCAGATAAAATTCCCAGGTTTGTCCCCAGCACGGGGAGGGACAGAGCAGGGCTGGAGCTGCAGGGACTGCTAAAGCCAACTGTTGTACTGAGGGGCCTGGGCCATGGTACTGATTGCTGTTAGCAAACCTTCTTTTTCAATAAAAGTAGAGGAAATGAAATAAATGTGCAGGGGTTTTATTTTAATTCTGTATTTTGATTGAATAGAAGGGCAAGAGGGGAGGCAAGACAATGAAGTGCCATGGATTAAATGGGGAGACCCTGGAACCCCTTTGGCTGGTGAAGGAGAGGGGAAGGCTGGGCTTGTTTGCCCACGTGGGGTGGATGTCAGGGCTGTGCCAGGGAGACATCCAAAGCCATCAGGATGTTCTTGCTGTGCCTACAGAGGTTTTTGAGCTGAAGCTACAGCAGCACGACAAGGGTCTGCTGAGGGGTGAAAAGGGGATGGGAGAAGGGATTTTTTTTTCATGGTGCTGTTGAAGCAGCTGCTGCATCAAAGCACAGGCAAGTTATAAGCAAATTATTCAGGGGGATGAAATTGCTGGTGATGTTTCTATTCCCAGAATGGGTCCTGTTCCACCCCTGTTGTAAAAATGCATTAAACCATGAGCAAGACCCTGCAGCTATTGAAATCCCTGGCTGAGCTCCCATTTCACCTTGCTGCCATGCAGGCTGGTCTCTGCTGTGTTTATATGCACAAAAAACAACTCATAATTTCCCCTTGCTTTCTTGTTTTGTGTCAAGCCCTCTGGTCTGGTTCTCTGAGCGGCTCCTCGAGTTGGAAACATAATTTATCATCTCAGCTTCCAGCAAATAGGTGGGACCTGGCTCCACCAAGCCCCAACGAACCATAAAGCCCTTGTGCTGTTCATGAGCAGCAGGAGCAGAGATTCAGATTCGCCTCCTGCAGCAGTGCTTGGGGTGGGTGGATGATATTTGGGCTATTTTGGGGCAGCCACCAGCCCTGGAGCAGCACAGCAGCTGCCAGATGCTGTGGGGACCCGGCAGCTGCACCAAGCTGCTGCTTGATGGATTTCTTCATGCCCAATTAAGGCTCTTCTGTCATCAGGAGTGAAACGAAAGAGAGCATTGATGCTGCTTAGGCAGAGATGCAGGTGCACGTGTTGCACCATGAACGTGGTTAACAGCCCTAAATGGCAGCAGCAGCTCCCCTTGCTCTTCCCTCCTCCATCCCACCACTCCCTCCAGCACTGAGGCTGCTCCACACTGGTGGTGCTGGTGGCTCTGGGATGGGGAGCTCCCTTCCATGGGTTAGGCACATTTGTGCCAAAAGGCCCCTGGATGGTAAGAAGTGACCTAAACTTGAAAAATAGAGGCAAACTTGAGTCTCCAACTGGCTAGGCCCAGAGTTTGGGGCTTTTTCGGGCAATGGTGTTACTGGCCAAACACAGTGTTCTCCTTGTGTGCCCCTGGGGCATAACTCCTGTACCTGGAATTAGAGCTGTGTGCTCCCTGCTCCCCACACCACAGTGAGAAGCCCAGCTGCCTTTTCATTTTATCCATGGTTTTCTGGGTTACATCCCAGCCTTGGAGTCTGCCACAGCTTTGGCATTTATTTATTTATTTATTTATTTATTTATTTATTTAATATATATATATATATATATATATATATATACTGGCATGGCTCTTGCTCTCCTGGGGGAGATCATGCCATATCTGGCCCTGACACCAAGCACATCTCCTCTGGTCAAACTGCAGACTCTGCAGGCTGCACAGCCAACATCCTTTATCATTAATACCTGCACTGCCTTGTTCAAAGCTGACTGGGGTGCTCTGAGTTGCAGCAGCTCCTCTGAACTGCAGCACAGCATCCTCTGCCCACGCTGCCCAGCCCCTCGCCCAGGCAGGGCTGCCCTCCCTTCCAGCCCCACAGGACAGGAATGGAGTTTGTCTCCTTCCCCCAGACTCTCCACCAGCCAGGACTTGCTGCAGGTCAATAACCAGACCTCTGCTTCAGTCACAGCCCAGATAATTAGTGAGCAAAGTGCAAATAGTCACTGTGATTCAAATTACCTTTTAATTTCTTTTCAAGCTGCCTGAGGGATTTCTTTAGTCTTATGAAAAAACTGATTTTTTTTTTTTTGAGACACCAATCTTGCCAACCAGAAAGACACAATATTTTGTATTCAAGGTGTAATGAAAATTGTTTGCATTTTTACACTGCATTTTGGATACTTCTTGGGAATAATGCTGAGCACTTCAGACAGTCTCACTTAAATTATACAAATTATTTCAGTTGATCCCAAAACAAATTCATTTTTAATTTTGTGCAAAAGGGTCTCAAAAAGGTTGCACCATCTACAAATCATGACATAGATATTGGGGTTTTTTTTATCCATCACTGCTTTTTAAAATTTAAACAATCCAATTTCATGCTAGAGAGGCTTGAAACTATGGAGATTAAAGCTTAAAGCTTTGAGAAACCCACAGGGGATGGCAGAACGTGGTTTGGTTTCCTCCAGAGTGCCCCACAATGTCAGGAGGTAAAACCAGGCACGTAACCATGGTCTCCAATGTAATACTTTGTCATACCATACATTTTTCAGCTCTTTTGGTCTTTTGGTTGCTTTAATTTTTAGGTTTCTCACATTTATGAATGGTTTATTAGCATGTATTTTCATCTCTATGAGTTACTCTATCACCCTCAGCACCAGACAGCAGAATTTCATTTTGGGGTCCCTGTTTTAACCACATCAAATGCTTTCTAGCCTTCCTCTTCTTCACTGCTACTTAATCTTATTTTTCTCTGTGAAAAGAACTGAGTACCTGTGAGCTGGCAAATCTTGTCTGCAGCTCCAGTAGTGCTCACGTCCAAGTTCTGCATTGGGTCATCATCTCACCGTGGACACCACCAGCAGCAGGGAATGGACTCCGTGTCTTACCTCTGCCCCCCAGATGGTTGCACATCACCCACGTAGGCAAGGAAATTACTGAGAAAGGCCTTGGACAGGGGCCTGAATGATAACCAAAAAAATCATCATCCACCCAAGAGGACGGACTTCTCTCCCAGTATGAGCAACATCAAGGCATTCAGCAGTAAGCTCCTTTTCCAGCTGGAATAACTCCTGTTCGATGAACTCCTGTTCATCAAACTCACCCAATGCATGAGCAAAGCTGTCACAGGCCAGTTCCCTTCACAGCCCAGCTGGAGGCAGATGCACTTGGCTGTTTGAACATCATCTCCAAGCAAATCTACCTGTGCCCCTACAAGAGCCAGGAGCAGCCCTCACTGGCCCTTCCTACTGTGATGCCCTCAAGACCTTGTGCATGAGCTGGGAACAAATGTGAAGTAACAACATGGATGGAAATATCTCCTGTTTTGTTAATGAAGGGTTCTTCAGCCATCTCCAACCCTTAAAGAAGGCACAGGCAGGGGGAGGACAGACCCCAGGGGTGGCCAGGGAGATGTCATCCTAAATGAGATACCAAACTCTCCAGGCTGAAGGCTGCACAGTGCAGGCACTGAATTTACTGCTCTCATGCTCAAAATAGAAGTGAGCAGTATCTGTTGATTGTATCCAGGAGAAAAGCACAGAGTTTGAGCATGGATTAGGAAAAAACACTGTCCTTGAACTCCAAAAAGCAGCTGGGACAGTTGTACCCCCTCAAAGTGCCCAGCCAGAACATACCCATGGCTCTGCTGGAGGAACCCTGCCAGCACTAAAAGTTAAGTCCCCCTGTGCTGAGATGGTGGCAGGCCATCTGACACTAATCCTGTGCCTCCAGCAAACAAACCTCCCAGGCATTGTGAAATACCCTCAGCTGTTTGCTGGCTTGGTTGCCTGGAGAAGCTGCTCCGTGGAGGGCTGATGGAGCACTCGGTGTTCTCGCACGACCCAGGAGCAGAGGTCAAAGCACATCAGAGCAGCCTAATGAGGTTTTTAACCAGTGCTCTGGAAAGCCTCACGCGCCTCTCTCTAGAAAATGTTGCAATTTAGGCTTCGGCAGGAACCACAGAGCAAGGAAAATGTTATGCTTGGACCATCAGTCTTGTAGTGTCTTGCTGCAAAGCTTCCAGATGAACTTGCTTAACTCGGCTTGTGTCTGGAAACCGCTTTGGGTTGGAGATTGCTAGGAAGAGGAGAAGAGGCATGCTCTATTCCTGGACTGCATATTAGTGTTCCATATGGGTGCAGAGCCAAAGCATATGGACCTCCATCTGTTAGGCAGGCCTGGTCTGGCCCCATGGATGGTTTGTAATGCGCGTAGATTCATCCAGATTTGGGATTCCTCCAAAGCAAGACGAGAGCCAATGACTCAAATATTGTGCAAAGCCATTGAAACTGATGGCACTAAACAACAATCATTTGTCTCCTGTTTGATTTTACTTGCTGTAAAATAATGAATTGGTTACGGGGGTGGGTGAGTATTGTGCTGTGGATGGAAGCTTTGAAGGAAACATGGCTAAAAGAAAACAAAACAAGAATCATCCTAGTCATTCTGTATCAGCTTCCTCCTGTGTATTATTCCCCAGAAAGTAAGCTGTGTCCTTCAACTTCAATAACATGGCATTTAAGCTCCATCTGTGATCAGATTTAAAGATGTTTGCAGGCATAATTCAGGCAACTTTCAATGACAAATTCAAGGAAGCTGGAGAAAGAACTCTTGAAGTTCTTCCATGACTAAAAGAACTCTAGGGAAAATGAACTTTGCTCCTACAAGCTCTTTATTAACCACAAGCTCCAGACTTGGATGTTTTCTTTTCTTTTAAAGCAAATAATTAGCCCCAAAAGAGTCCAAGTCATAGCATGCTGTGCTGTTTCTTGCACTGAGAAGCCAGTGTGTGGTGGAACTTGTCCTGACCTCACTGAAATCGAGGCACTGCAGCCCAGCAGCACCCCGAATTCTTCCTCTTCTTCGGGTCACATTTCTGCTTTGAAAGATGGGCCTCAGAGGCTGAATTTGAGGCACCATGCTGGAAACATTTCTGCTGAATTTTCCTGCAGAACTGTGTGGGGCACACGATTAAAGCCGTGGGATGACCGCCAAGGAGATGGGCTATTGTGGCAGCCCCTGGGAGAGCTCATAGCAGGAAAAAAAACTCTCTCCACTAAATTAATTAATTGCCATGCATGTTAGCTCTGGGGTTTGGGGAAATTACCGTGGCCTGATTTTCTTCAGCACTTTTATTCCTGGCTGGAGACCAGGGGAGTTGTTGAGGTTGCTGACTTAAGACACCATAACAAATGGCTCGAAATGACAGCAGGGCAGGCGTTGTGATTTGTAACCTGTGCGTCTCACCTGCCTCGAGCACGGGTTTCACGGCACCTTTACTGGGGATTTTATGGAAGGGGCAGATTTACAAGCATGCCAGCCTCTTCCTGGGCTTCCCAGGAGAGACCAGGAGGGCACAAATTTCTTGGCCGAAAACCATCTGAGAAGCCAGGCAGCTCTGAACGTTCTGTGGTTTATTTTTGGAAGAAGCAATTTTGGTAATTGCAGGCGTTAAATGAAAGGCAATTAGGGATGGAGGGAAGGTGTTGCATGTGTGTTGGAACAGGAGCCAGCTCCAAGCCAAAGGGCCTGTTAAAAATGTGGACCCCTGAATGTGCCACAGGCCAAAGAGGGCAGGGAGGTGCTGGAGGGGTGTGTGGGTATTTTGGGGTGTTTAATGTGAAACAGGGCATGGAAACACTCGCATCTGTGATGTGTCTTTTATGGTCTTCCCAAGGTTTTAATTAAAAACGCAATAAAAGCACGACGAGCGGAAACCAGGATGTTTTAACAATCAGCTGTTATGAATTGTTTTGTAGGAGGGGAAAGAAAATCAAAGAACAATTGTTCGTGTAAAGGAGTTCGGGACACTGAGTTCACACGGAGAAATCAATCCTCTGGGAAAGGTTCTCCTGTCAGGAAGCACGTGCTGCACAGACAATAAAGTGCAAGGGGGCTTCCATGCTGCTGTGGGGATCTGCCAGTTGGCTGTTTCCCCATCAGGTACATCTGTCTGCCAGAAACATGGTACAGGCCAGAGGATTGGGAGCAGGATCACATGCCAGGAGGTGGGATGAAGAGGATGTTGGATTTGGGTTGGGATGATCTTTGAATGGCTCAGAGGAGTTTCAACTGTAATTTCTGAGATTACAGAGCACGATGCATTTTGTGCTTAGTGACAGGCACACTAAAATCGTTTTGTGCAGCACCTGTTGCCTCTGACAGAGGTGACAGCAGGGAAACACTGGAACAGGATGGAAGGGAATTAATGAGGCCTGGAGAGGCAGCTGCAGGCCATGCAGGCATCATCTCTGGCTGTTTTTAGGGATTATGAGGGCTTAGGTTTGTCCATGGCCTTGGATAGGATCAGGGGTTTGCTGCCCACTGCTGGGGTGCCCAATCCATCTGGAGGTGAATCCATCTGGATATGTCTGTGAGCTGGCCCCTTCCTCATGTCTCTGTGTTCACATTCTCAGTGGAGAAGGGAGCCCTGGGCCAGCCACCACAGCACTCCTGTACTCTTTCTCCATCTCTTCCATGACCTTGATGCCTTTAGACTGTTTCCTCCGTGTGTGTTACTTAGTTTTTTTTTGCAAGAAGAGAACTGCCTATGCCCTCAGCTGGTCCCTGCTGCTCCCACAGAAGCATTCTGGATGGGCTTTCTCTCTGCCTTCCAGACAAAGTCAATGAAAGTCCACAACAGCCATGGCTCCCAGCAGCCCCCAAGGACCACAGTTCCCTGAGCTTGTAGTTTAAATGGAGATTGGCTTCTAAAATTTAACGAGGATCTCTGTGAAAACAGCGTCCCAAGGATAAAACAGCAACCAAAAAAAGGGAAGCCCATTGAATACCCATCCAATTAAGTCTTCCAACTGATCCTCATTAAGCATCCATTTCTGACATTTGACAGAGTGGTTTAGATTAGAGCAGTGAAAAATCCCCTTGAAAAAGCAGATTGACATTTTGCAGAGGAGTGTTTTCATAGTAATACTAATGGCTTCAAACCCCCAGTTTATAACATAACATGAAAAAAAAAAAAAAAAACCAACAAACCAAAACAACGCATTTGGCTTGGCAAAGGGGTAAGGAGCAGCCAGGCTGGCTGGCAGGGAAATTCCTGGTGACCAAACTCCTGGCTGTAGTGAATGCAGACAACCCCTGGAATTGGCTCGCCATGTGCAGGGTCCTCAAAAGGCAGCATTTAATAAGATACAGAAACTGGGTTTTTTGGCTGAGCTGAATATGAAGTCGCCATGGCAACCTTTCTTCCAAGGTGATCTGAGTCAGGTAGCAACAGCAGGGATGAGTTAAAGGTCATCCCTGCAGAGGAAGATGGGCACTGATAAAGCACTTTAACAAGTCCCAGGGGAGGTGGCATTTAAAAGCCACTCAAAGGGCTCAGCCAGATCCATGAAGGGAGAGAAATCCAAGAGCAGCAGTGCTTGGAAAGCTCCTGTCTGAGAAGGCAGCTGCATCAGCAGTGCTCAGAGGGTGCTCCCATGAGGGCCCTGGACCCATGAAATGTGTGTCCAGCCTCAGGTCTCCAGGACCTGGAGAAGGGCTTGTTTAGCAGCTGGGTAGGAACTGGGGAAAACCAGCTCCTGTTCTGGAGTGAAAGCAGTAACTCCGTGTAAGGGATGAGACCTCACCCTCCAGCAGAGCAATAATAATTTCAAAAATCATCTAAGACTAATTGCAAACTGATTTTCACCAGGACTTTTGCTTCCAAAATGCCTGCGGTTCTTTGAGAAATATCCCCTCCCACCTCAGACAAAGGGCTCAGTGTGATTTGTGAGCCAATGCTGTTATCCTCACTCCACAGAGAAGGAAAACAGAGGCATGGAGGGGGGTGCTGTCATCTCCATAGCCAAATCCAAGCATTTAAAAATGCAGCTTGGAGTCCAGTGATAGCAGCTGCTCTGTAGTTTGGCCAAGTGCTGGCACGTGACATTTTGGGCATTACAGGGTTGGGGTGGCTTGGTTTGAGTAACCCAACACAGATCAAGGTAGTGGCAGGGAATGTTTTCAGAGTAATATCTGTGGGAATCTTCCTGTATGCCATCTATTTTTAATTTTACCATGTTTTTTTTTCTGGTTCTCAGGGTTTCTTTTCAAGTTTTCCCCCTGTAACCCTGAGGGCTGTAAACTCACTGGTTTTGTTGCATTAATGGAATCTGAGCATCCCAAATAATCTCAGGTTCAAGAGCTGTGACTTCAAAAACCCCACAAATAGCATGCCCTGTGGAAAAAAAAAATAGTTCAAGCTCACAGCACCCCTTTCCCCTATTCTTGCAAAGTTCAGCTCCAGGTAAAAACCTGGAGCTCACATCCCACTCTCACCCATAGCTTATTTTCCTCTCCTGCATGGCTGCAGCTCCTGGGTCAGGACTTTCACTGTTAGAAGCCAGGGGGTAAGCCTGATGGCTGGGAGAGAAACCAGAGGCTCAGGAGATCTTAAGAGCTTGTTCTTGCTGCTGTACTGGTGGGAGCAGAGACCCTGACAGCTAGAGCATCCCACAGAGCTTTCAGCAATACCCCAGTGGAGACTTCTGCCCCACCCTGCCCTGTGGTCTCTAAGCTGGATGCTCACATTGCAAACTCTGCTGCACACATCACACTGCTGGGTCTGTCCAAATCAGCGTGTATTTACTTGCAGGAAAAATGTCTCTCCAGCTTTGTTTTGGAAGGAGAAGGTGAGGAAAAGGTGGATCTGTAGTGAAGCCCAAAGACAGGGCACTGTGGGACCATGGTCTCAGAACACGTGGAAGCTCCAGCCTTGTCCAAATGCCAGGAGTTTGCTGGCTCCTGCTGAAATTTCTGCTTCTCTGACCAAAGCCACGTGCTCACTGCTGGCCCCAGCCCTCCTGGCTGCCAATCCATCTGAACACAGCGTTACACAAGTGCTTTGTGCCCTTCCTCTGCTCCGAAACTGGGACAAAATAAACCATTCTGCTCTGCTCGCAAGGAGGGTCAGTCTGCACCTTGCTCAGCCTTTGGAGTTGCCATGGACTTGTCATCAGAGCTGCTCTAATTTGAACTAATGACTGGGGAACTCATTGCTGATTACAGGGCACTGCCAGGCTCTGGCTGCCAGCACACAAAAATTCAACTGCCCCCGCAAAGCCTGGTAGGATAAAATTTCATAGCATTGCCAAAATGGACTTCAGACGTTTATTTTGACAGCTGTAGTTTTAATTATTCATGTTTAGGTTTTAGTGTGCTGGTAAAAGGACCATGAGACATTTCATAAAGATAAAAAAAAAAAAAAAAAGAAAGAATGAGTCTTGTAGACCTTGATATACCAGGAGGAAGAAATGGGGAAAGGCTGTGCCAAAGGTCTAAGACTGGGAATCTTCTACAGGCCACAAGGAAAAGCTATTTCTCTTAGGACACTTCTTAATTACCACAGAGCTGAGTGAGTGGGCAGTTCAAAACTTTGAGACAGGGCACAAATTTGCAGTTTTTCAGAGCACAGACTTGTTGCAGGAGGCAGGGGAACTGTGAGCAGGAAAATCCGTGTGTTCCATCCCTTTGACAATTTAATCCCATCCCACCCACCAGGCAGAAGAGCATTTCCACTGCAGCACCTCAGCATTTGCCTTTTTGGGGAATGGAGACAAAGCCACACATTTCAAAGATGAGAAAGTGACACAAATATACATAAGGGAGGGGGAATTTAGAATGGATGAAAAGGTTCCAGCCTGTCCAACATCCACCCACGTGTTGAAGAAAAGCCCCACTGGCATCACAGTTTGGATCAAACATACCCTGGGTTCTCCTCTCCTTCTCTGTGGGGTCCACAAGACATCTCACAGATTGGATAAACATGCCTGAAATGTGCAGGTTGGGTCATCTTGATTTTATTCCCAGTCAAGAACATCTGCAAAAATCATATCATTCCCATGGAAAACTCCAGGCATGCAGAACTGAAAATTTCATCAGAAGTATATTTAATGGGAATTATTTCCCCGGTGGTGCTGGGCAGCCCTTAAAATGTGTGAACTTGAGGACATAATTTAGTATCTGCTGCAGCTCTTGATTTTCCAAAGGGAGAGAGAAACAGTAGCCCACCTTGTTAAAGCTCTTGGAGGCAGATTGTTGAGCATTAAATAAAAGCTCCCTGTTGCCGTTGTACAAGGGAGTATTTGAGGTCTTGCTGTTCTTCTGCGAGGCTGAATTTGCACCAAAACTGGTGCTTGATGAATGTGAGCCCATGGCAAAGGCTGTCCCAGAGATCTGCAATCACCACTTCAAATGTTAGTCTGAGGGGACCCATCACTTCAGAGGTGATTTTAAAGGGGAGCATGAAATGAGCTGAGACTTTACACCTGCACATCAAGAGGAGATAGATGTAAAAAATAAATGGGTTTCTCAGGCAGGGGGTCAGGCTAATCACCTGCAGGTTCTGTTTGCTTGGGTGTGTTTCTGACACAGCAACCGGACTCGATTTTTGCCCATGTTAAAAATAAAAGCAAGTTAGGACATCTGGAACTTTGAGAAGGGATTCAGGGAAGCCCTTGCTCGTGGCTTTCTGCCACGGTTCTCCTGACATGAGGAGCAGGACGTGGCTGTGCCATCCCCACACTGAAGGACACCGAACTTCACTAACTGGTTAAGCCATGCCTGAGCAGTGAGTGCTCGTCTCTGCTGCCCTCCATCTCCCATGGCCATTTCCATCAGCCTGAAGTCCCACCAGGTCGTTTCCATGGTCATATCAAATTGATACAAATGACTGCAGAATATGCAGGGCAGAAGAGACTCAGCTCGGCTCTCAGCAGAGCGTTCTGCAAAGAGGATTAGCAGCTGTGGGGGATGATTATTATCATTAATGATGTCAGAAGGGAGGCAAGCAGAGAATTCAGTATTCAGTATTTTGACAGAAGCCACAGGGTCCGGATTTGCAGTCAAATTCAACAAAATGTTCTGCACCAAAGGCTTAAAAAACAAATTAAATGTTTATTATACTAATAATTCTTCAGTTAACATCAAGACAGGTGAGCAGGGGATCTAACACTTGATCCCCTGCTAAGGCTTTGGCCATTGCAAATGCTGAAAAACCCTATGAGACTACACAGGTTGCACAGAGGTAGCAGCTCAAGCTGCTGGGGACTCAAAAAGGGCTGCTAATTGCCCAAATCTGCCAGCACACTGTTTGTGCCCTGGCTCCTGACCTCCACACAGCCTAAAATCCAGCATGCTCCTGCACTCCAGCATCAAACACACCCCAGGAGGATGCATTTGGAGCAGGCAGGATAGCTCTGGCTCTCATGTGATGCCCTTACAATCTGAGCACACCTCTCCAGAAGGCTGTGATCCTCCTCTGAGCCTCATATGCCTTCAAAGAGTGCTTTTTTTCTGCAGCTCCAGCTCCTGAGTCTGAGTCCATGCTCATTTTTCATTTCCAAACCCCAAACTAGAAGACCTTGCAGGTGACAGGGTGTGCAGAGAAGTGTGTTAATAGCTGCCCACTGAGATGCTTAAGCTAATTAGGAGACAACATTATATAAAACACAATAAAGGACTAATGAATAAACACACAAGCCTCATTTGGGATCTTTTCAAACCCTTTCAAGCCAGTGTTTTGACTTTTGGATTCTTGAGAGCCTGAGGAGTGGCAGAAGCAGCAGCATGGCAGAGCATAGGCCTGGAAGAAATAGGTGGGAAGGAAACACAGAGCTGTGATTCAGAGAGAGGAGCAGGACTCAGCATTTCATGCTCCCTGGGGAGAGATCCTGGTTCACTTCTCCGTTGTGATAAAGACAACCAGCTTGCCTTAGGGCAAGACTTTTAACTTTTCCCATAGTAGTGAGCCTTGATTGCTGCTGAAAGGATGAGATGGACAACTCCCACCAACACCCTGGGTTCCTCACCCCATGGCTGCTTCAGGGTGCTCACAGCACAGACACAGTACTGGCTTACAAACTGTAATTCTTTCAAACCAGGCCAGAGCAGCTCAGTTTTCCCTAGAACAGGCCATCTCCCTCCTGCTCTGCACCCTGGAGGCTGGTTTCCCCCATGGCAGGGACAGCAGCAGGGCACTGTGGGGCTCTTGTCACTCTGTGACTTCCTTTGCTCTGCAGTTTCAAACCTGGGAAATGTAGGTCGCTGATCTTCAGCATGACCTACATTCACAGCTCCAAATAAGCCCCTTTTGCCAATGCTGATGCTTTCTAGCCTCAAGTTGACTCTGGAATACACACGTGAGTGCCCTGCTTTGCCTGGGTGTCCAAGGAGGGAGGTTATGATCGGGCCCAAGCAGATGCTGCCCAGACCATGTGTGTCCTGCACACATGGCTGCAGCACGGCCCTGCCTGAGCCAGCAGCACTCAGGTCTCTGTAAAAGCATCTCCTCACTCAGCACTTGCTGTGCTCATGCCCTGCAAGAGAAGGATGGGCAACAAAAGGAATTTTAGCGTTCCTGTTGTTTTTCTAGTGTGTTGGATGGGGCTGGCAGGAGCAGAGGAAAATGCACCCACACATGGCAGCCCTGGCAGAGCTGTGGGCAGGCAGCAGCTCCAGCACTGATTGTGGAATCCCAGAATCACAGGATGGGTTGGGTTGGGAAGGACTCAAAGACCATCTCCTTCCAACCCCCTGCCATGGGCAGGGACACCTTCCACTACACCAGGCTGCTCAGAGCCCCATCCAACCTGCCTTGAACACTTCCAGGGGTGGGACAACCCTGTACCAGGGCCTCAGCAGCCTCACAATAAAGAATGTGTTCCTAATATCTGATCTATAGCCCTCCTCTTAAAGTTTAAAACTGTTCCCCCTTGTCCTATCACTATCTGATTCTGTAAAAGTCTGGCTCCTTTTTGGAAGCCCCTGTTTGGTATGGAAAGTCACAATGAGGCCTCCATGGAGCCTTCTCTTCTCCAAGCTGAACAACCCCAGCTCTCTCAGCCTATATTTGTAGGAGACCAACCCTCAGATCATCTTTGTGCACCCAAATATGTCCTGTCTTGGTTGCCCCTGGCAGCACTCCTGCTGTTGTCTTCACTGGAGGCAAGTTTTTCATCCAGATTTCTTCTTTCTTCACATAGGTGAGGAAAAAGAAACCTGTCAGGTGCTTTTTGTGCAGAAGGGAATTTTTCATATGCTTCACCTGTCTTTTACAGAAGTGCCACTTTCACTGATCCTTTCAGACCTCGTCACCATCCATCTCACCACCTCTACACCTAGGATACCCAGAAAATACGAGTCATACTGGCTGGATTTTGTGCACAGAGAGCAAGGAAAATGCCTGTTACTTTCTCTGAGTTTGGGAAGATATTTTAAATGGTCCTAGAGTATTCTTAGCAATTCCTTCCACAAGCTAAAGATGAAAGACAAAGAAATCTGAAGGAGGAGGAATGGCATGAGAAAAGAGGGAAAGAAGAAGAAGCAGCGTCCTTGTATACTCTGGAGACAAGGCATGGGGAAAAGCCATCATTCCTGGTGCCTACGTGCCCTGGGGAAGGCTTGTGATAGCTCACAGCAGCCACCCAGGTCACCTAGCTGTGCTTGGTGGCCTTTCAGGGACACAAAAACATCTGAAAGGGCAATGATGCTCACCCTGGGAATGTCTCCAAATCCTGGATAGCCTGGCATCAAGGACACAGCACAGCTTGAACAGCTGGGGGAACAGAAATAGCCCAAATTGTCTCCTGAACTGTTTATTTCAAGGCTGAGGTGCTTTGGACAAATCACTATCGATGCTCCTCTTCTCTTCCTGCCTCCCACAGCTTCCTGAGGCTGCCCAGGGAGAGCCATATCTGGCACTGGTTTCATGCTGTTGTTGGCTGATGGAACACAGGGCAGGCTTGGTTTGAGACCAGCACACTTGGTGGAGCACTGATCCCAAACCTGAGGGGCTGGCTCCGACCAGCGCAGCCTCCCAGAGCCTTCCCAGAGCCACGCACCACTCCTGCCCTGCCCCAGCTCTTCCATCATGTCCTGTGCATGTTTGCATCCCATATCTCATGCACAAATGTAGGTCATTGCTAAGACCATGTCTCAGCAAACTGTGAAATCTCAGCTTGGCCTCTTGCCTTATGTGCGAAAGGATTTTCTCACCTCCCATCGCTCCGGGCTGCTGCCACACTGAGTTCTTCCTTCTCAGCGAGTCCCTGCTCCCCAGCCAGTGCCAGGAAACCTCCTGGCAGCAGCAATGGCAAATGCCCTGTGACAGGGTGAACATTGTGGGCTGCCTCGGGCAGGAAAAGAGGGTGAGGTGTGACAAACTCCAGCATCTCACCTGAATATCTTCCATGCAACCAACCATCCACCACCCCCAGTGCCACTGAGACCTCTCCCAGGTGTGCACTCTCTGTGCACTGGAGTGAAAGGAAAACCAGTTTGTTTTGTACATACAAGGCACTGAATTCTTGCAAGCAGGGGGGGAAGTTCCACATTCGTGTTGGTGGCAGCAGGAGCAGGGTCCATCCTTCTGGCTTTTTACTGCTGGGTGGGCAAAGTCAAAAAACCAAAACAACATGTTCATGTACTGAGAACAAAATAAGGGCTTGTTGGCTGGGAGCTGTCAGCACAGGAAATCCACCCTTGTGTCATCTCAGCAGAGCCACAGCTGAACCAGCTGCATTTTTGGCAGGCACCCTTCCTCCTTCCCTCACTCATGGTCAGTATGTGCTGCACCGAAGCCTAATGCAGGCTGAATGACACCAAGCTGTGACATCCTCTGTGTGCTTGGAGGTGCCACACCACATTTCCAAACACCCCTGTGACGAGAGCCAGCCACTGGAGTGTGATGGGGGGAGAGCTGGAGCCATCGAGCCAGATGATTTAATGTATTGGCTGTGTTACACATGCATCACCAGGGGCTGAGCTGACCTCCACAACAGCACGAACAGATTCTTCCCCCAGTGCTTCAAGCCAGGCTGTTTCCCCTGCACCTTCTGCCTCCATCCCAACAAGGTTTCTAAGCCAGCAGAATTAGTACTGCTAAATAAAGGTAGCTCCAAACAAAGGCTCCTGGTCTCTGACCTAGCAGTTCATGTTTTTCTGGGAGGGTCACAGACGTGGTGTACTAAAGCTCAGTGCAGCAGCTACACCACTGACTAACCCCACACCTGCTGAACATTCCGTACTTGTGAGCTCCATAAATGTTTCCTCTGTTTGCACACATTTTTATTAGCCCTTAATAGGCTGAAATAAAGTATTTTCAGGTCCTGCACAAAAACAAAATGCCAAAGGAAGCCTAAAATTCCACATTCCTCATGTCCTTCCTCAGATTTTACCTCTTTAGACAGCAAATCAAAACAGGAACATAATGGAGCTGCTATTACTGCTAATGCTTTTCACATTATTCGAGGTGCAGGGAACAATTAGATGGCACTAATGAAATATTGCCACACTCGGATCTGCCAAACTGCAGCTCCATTCACCTTCTCCCCTCCACTTCTGTTCTTCCCCACCTGCTCCCCATCAGAGGGCGAGGCACAGCCGGTTTGCTCTGCTTCCTCTGAAAATCCTATCAAAGAAAACTCCAAACGCTCCGAGTTCCTTTCAGAAAAATAAAATGAAATGAGCAGAGGAAACATCGCCTTTCAGAGGCTTTTGCCCCAGAGCAGCAGCAGCACCTTGATGCCTCTGGCACAGGGCAAATTGCACAGCAGCTCCCCGTGACAGGAGCAGACCCACCTTGTGCCCGGCTGCCTGTTCTGCTGATGAAGAGCCTGGCAGGTCTCCTCAGTTCTCCTTCCCAGCTTTTGTGAGCCAGACTCATTAATCACCTCTCTCTTACCAAGAGAGACCTCACTACACACTCCCTGCTTGCCAGCTTTGGAGTGAAAAGAGACAGATGGGGCTCCCAGGCTTTTGACCTGAGGTTGTGGGAGCTTTAGGTTCTGCAGCCCTCTGTGCACAGTGGTGATGCCCCGGCTGGCTTGTGAAGCCCTGCTTAAGGGATGGAGCTCTGAGAGGTCTTTCCTGTGGCTCAGGCTGCCCAGGTTGGCACAAGCTGCAAGCCCAGCCTGATGGAAAGCCAGCCAGCCGTGCAGCAATTCCAAGCCCAGCCACACAGTTAAACAGCTGAATAACCCTGCCCTGGCACTGGGGAAGGAAGTGCCATTCATTTTATGGCTGGAAGGAGCCAGGAGAAAGCATCTTCGAGGGGTAAGAAAAGCACACAGCACCACTGAAGCTGTTGGAGGACTTTGTATTGTGCAGTTCTGTGCACAGGGGTTCCAAAAATGACATGTTTCCCCAGGAGCACAGCTGTGGTGCCATGGGCCAAGCACTGGGGCAGCCTCAACATCCTTGCACTTAAAGGAATGTGATTTGGTGAATCTGAATAGCCAAGAAACTTTCAGCTCAATGCTGTGTCTCTACACAAGCTGCCAGCTCTGTTTGGATCTTCACTGGGCTTCCTCCTCCACCCGTGCCTGATGGACAGTGCCTGGGGTGTGAGGAGCAGCTTTAGAAAGGACAGAACTTGGCAGGTGTTTGGTCACTTGATGAGACTGGAGGGAGGAAGGGTCAGGACCAGAAAATGATAAAGGGCACAAGTGGAGCAATCACTGCAAGTGGTACAAGGTGGTTGGCAAGGGTTTTGTTAGCTACAAGCTTGTGGAGACCAGCAGAGCTCCACACCTGACCAGAGAGATCTCCAGGACCTTCCTAGAGACAGGTAAGGTAAGGTAGGAAAAGTAGCTCAGAGGATTTGTTCTGAGTACACAGAGGTATTTTGGTTTTAAGTGAAATAATGCTGGTATCAGAAACTACATTTGTACATGTGCTTGTTTGCTCCTGGTATCACTCTCTGAGTGGTTTGATAATGCTCAGGGTGGAGAGGGGATGCCTGAGACATCCAGATTTGAGACTGGAAATGGGTGAGGGATCTGTGACTTCCACCAGTAGTGAGGTGATTGGTCACCTGTACCTGATCTTCAGGCTTGAACTCACCAAGGTGGACATCAGAACTCTTCAAAATCCTGAAGCTTAAAGTATCTGGAGGTGGCCAAGGGCAGTGATGTCAGCTTGGAGAGTGAGCACTGGGGATACTGAGGCTGTTCTTTTATAAGACTGAAGGGTTGTGCCGTGTTCTTGTGGGTTTAGAGCAAACAGAATAGGAATTGATACATCTTCAGTGCTGTGTTCTGCATTTGACATCGTGCGTGCACCTCGTGTGCGTGTATTCATCCTCCAAACAGGCTCCTGCCTGTTTGCTCTCACACTAATGAGATATTCTCACTCATTTCTTTGTTATGCCAGCTCTAATTTCCAGCTCTTTGACACGAGAAACCATTTTTCTCTAAAAGGCTGAGATCACATGGCAGGATTATAAATTTACTCCTGAAATGCACCATTAATAAATAATAAAGTGTTTATAAATATGCAAAATAGATTATTAGTCAATTCTATAAAATCTTGGCTACAGGAGCATAAAAGTGTGCCCTGCAGCTTGTATATCTATTATAAAAAAAGAGGAAGGAACTAAAAAGAAATTCAGATTCCCTTTTTAACTTCCAAGCAGTAAACGCTGAATAACTTATTTCTGATAATGATTATGTTAAAAGCAAATCATTTGTTTCCTTGAACAGCAATGAACAATGCACTGCAAATATGTGATTTTAAAAATATTATGTATGAGCAGAGGGACAGAGTATGTCCTCCATTTGAACAGCTCATTAAATAGAAGCTCTTCAGCAAGAGCACCCTGTGCTGTGAGCACCCTGAGCAGGACCATTCTTTTATTTAAGCTTAGCAAGCTTCAGGAGTGCTAAGAGCATCTAAATATTCCTGCCTCTTAACTACAGGAGCTCAGATTGGAACCTTGAATCACAGAATCACAGAGTGGTTTGGATTGAAAGGGGCCTTAAAGATCATCCAGTTCTGTGTGTTTGCCCATGGAGTCAGACATGGGAAACAGCAGCTCCTGAGGATCTCGGCATTGCTCGGGGTAACCCCCTGCCCTTCTAGCAAGACCCATCCTTATCAGGAGGTTGTTGCAGCAATGTTTTGCCTCATTAGTCCAAAATAAAGAGATTTATTTCTCCTTTGCCACAGCTTTATCCACAAGGGTGTTGTTAATCTGTAACACACAGCGGTTGTAGGTGGGAGTCAGGAAACTGGGAATTTGGTGGCAGAAATACCACGGGAAGCTGGATGGCAAAAGGGGCAGGAGGGGAAGAAGGGCAAGGACCACTGCATTCACTGCTGAGCTCTGAAAGCATTGTTGCACCATCAGCAAGAGGAACTGGTCTGGCCCAAAAAGGGTTATACACAGAAAAGGAAATAGGAGACATTGCCTAAACAGACTGGGTTTTTTTCTGTTTACCTGAGAATCATCTCAGTACCACTGGGATCTGTGCTGTAGGAGTCCTTATGCAAGGAGATGCAGAGAACCACGTAATTTCAGACACTGTCCAAAAGGCAGTACTGAGACAACTCTGCTGACAGCCAAGAAAAATGAAGTGGGGAAATGTCAAATGTTCTTGACCTGAGCTTAAGCCTTTATGAATTGAGGGAAGAGGGAGAGAAATGTGTCTGTAAAGAAGAGCTTCTCTTCAGATAAATATGTTTTTATCAAGCCACAGACAGTCTGGAAACCCATGGAGGGGAAACAGCTGGGGGAGGCAAAGGATTTGGAAGTGATGCTTCAAGTGATGACAAAGAGTTTATTTTTGCTCAGCAGCAGTGCAGTGGTTATTCTGGGCTGGCATCAGAGCTGATGAGGACCAGCTACATCAATACAGGCCCCTTTAACAGACTTGTTCCCTGGCAAGAAATGCACATCTGAAACTCACAGCTGAGGATTCACTGTGAGCAGGGCCAGCGAGTCTGGAGGGGAGGTTGGCTTCTGTGATCCCACAGCCCAAAGAGAGTCTCTTTCCAATCTGGATGTAAGAGGGAAATGTGCCACTGCCATTTAGACTTGGCAGAGGAGTCCCCAGGGATGTTCCGTGCTGCTCAACACAGGTCAGAGAAGATGTTTAAACTGGTTTATTTGGCTTTTGGAATTGGTAAAGGTCCTGGGGAGGTGTCTGGTGCTAGTCTGTTGATAGGACAGAATAACAACAAGTACATTGAATTAAATTATCTAGAGAGAGCCACTGCAAGAAGCTCAGAGGAGGTAGGATGAGCTTTAAGCAGATGATGTGTTACTCTTCACAGAGAAGCCTTAAAATAAATTGTCCTGGCTGAGGTGGTGCAGTAGGTCATCTAATCCTTATCCCTCCTCATCCTTCAAACAACAGTCCCCCATCTGCACATGACAGAGCTGAAACCCTGGCCAGGGAATCTGAGTCCTTGTCCTTGCTTCACACTCAGATCAGTGGGTTCCCTCCACCAGACAGGCAACAACCAGGAGTGTGTTCTCAAGCGAGGGCTGGTAGCATTTGAAGGCTGGCAATTAGGATTATAATATCTTCCAGCATAGAGATTAAACAAGCTGGTTCAAGCTTTGAAGCTGGCTCAAGCTCCTGAGGGCCTGCCTTCTCCCTCCTTGTCCATATGCAGCCTAAGTGGGTCCTCCCCATGGAGCTGGAGGGAGCTGGGCTCCCCTTTGCTGCTGGTCCCCCAACGTGGAGACGAGTGAGGGAACAAAGTGGCTGAAGACACCAGCATGAGGGGAGAGAAAAGACTAGAAACCAGCTTTATGCCTCCTAAGCCATCAAAAATGGCATCTGGATTTTTAACGTCCTTTGCTTCTTAGCTTTAAAAGCAATGGCCACGCCTTCCATGCGGCTTTCTTCAGCTGACGAGTTGTTTTCCATGAATTAGAAGTATTGTTTTGAAATCTATTTGGTTCATCTAACACGCTGTGAGCAAATGGCCACAGAAGAAGTGAGCCAGCCTGGAGTGGGTGTCTGTCTGAAACCAGAGCTAGAAGAATTTCTGGCCTCTTCAAAATTGGTAATTACCAGCTGATAGGGAGATTAACTATCCTCAAAGTTTCTGTGCAGCCTAGTTACAGACTACTCAGTCTTAAGCAATTAGAGCTGTTCCTGTTTCACACTCTTAATAGAGCTCGTTGTCAGGCATGATTCCAATCATCTCAGTGCTCAGCTCCTGTCTCTGATAGCATTTGTCACACATTGCTGACAATTTTGCAGTTATCAGTATCAAGGCATCCAAAGATCACTGACACTGAGACACAAGGAAGACACCCCCCCACCTTTTCCAGGGTTGTAAATGTGAATTAGCTCTGTTCACTTCACCTCACTGCTGCACACAGACCTGCCAAGGAGAGCAGCAGCTTGTGCGAGGGTGGTAACAGCCACCCACGGGAGAGGGGAAGCTCTGTTGTACTCTGGCCCATGCAGAACTCTTCTAGATACTGCAGAAACATCCCCTTAATGGGATCCATTTAGAAAAAAAATATATTAAGTCTTGCCTGAGAAAAATCTTTGTTGCAGCTTTGGGCTTTCCCATGTCAAAATTCAGGAAGCTGATGCCCTTTCCTCACACAGCCTCAGCTGCAATCACTTTCATCAAACTCAGCTCTTCAGCTCTTACTTAGGTAATAATTTCCACAGGTCATTTGCTCATCTTCCACTTGAGACCCCTTCAGAAAGGTAACTGCACCAGCGACTGCAGGCTCTTGCCTTTTGTTGTCACATCCTCACTCCTGCAGCCTGTGCTAAGAGCAGCCTGTCCTGCTTGGCCAGCGTCAGGCTCAGGCTTACCTTGAGGGGTCTTACAGCTTCCTACACAAACCAGCTTAGCTGCTCAGCAGCTGGCTCAAGGCTGACAGCAGGGTTTTTGGGGTATTTTGAATTAGATTGAGCTTCACTTTGCTGGCAGGACATAATTCAAAAAGCAGAGGCGGGACAGCAGCTGCCTCTTGTCTGCAGCACTGAATTACTCTTAGACTGTTCCTGCAGAGATGAAGACATCAAGGCAGAGAAATCATGGCAGAGGAGAGAGGCAGAGCTAATCCATGTACAAGGTGCTGGACCTGTCTGTCCTGTAGCTGCTCCACAGCCCAGGAGTGTCTGCTCTCCATATCCAGGAGGAAAACAGTCTCCTGAGAACTGCCAAAAGTGTGGAACAAGCAGTCTCAGACTGCCCTGATCCTTATCAAAAGCACTTCAGCATCTTGCCATGCCCTGAAAGCCACAAGGCAAGATTGCTTCAGAGATGGGCAGCTTCATCAAGCAAGTCTGGAGGGGAAGGAAGTCTGCTGAACAGCTGTGGTGTGACCTGGCCACCCCAGGGAGGGGACAGGGCTTGGCCCAGTGGTGCTCAGAGTCCAGGACAACAAACACAGCTACAGTTTATGGGCTCTGAGGTACCAAACACCTCATAAAGTCAAAGGCACTGAGATCCCTTCCCTACTGCAGAGGATTTTGTCTTTTGATCCCAGCAGTAAGCCCAGCTTCCTGATGGTTGATGGAGACCTTGTGTGATTAAACATATTACTCTACCAGTTTTCCCCCTTGTCAGGCTCTGAGGAGTCCCCCTTGTCAGAGTCACAGGACAAAGGGACTTGCAATCCTCTAACAATGGAGCACACAGCAGCTCTGACATCCACCTCACTCCAAAAAGCATCAGCCCTTTCCCTTTCCTGCCTTAAACATGACACACAGCACAGGGATTTCAAGAACATGTTTAATGATGGCAGTTTCTACTGAAACACATGAAGTCCATTCAAACGCAACCAATTTTTCCTTAAAAAGAAGCTTTGGTCACAATGACAAATTCTTTTTAAAAAAACTTCAAAGCAATTGCACAAAACTGAACACATGGTCCTGATACCTCCTCACACACAAACTGCAGCAGCAGAAACTTACCTAACAAGGAAATATCTTTAACAAAAACCACAGCCCACCACCCTGCAGAGATTATACCATGTACATGGAATTAGAGGGAACACTTATGAACAAAGTGTTTGTGTTAATTAGTGTCTATGTATTCAAAGTTCATTAGTGCCTGTAGACTGTTACAAGTAAGTTTGGTCTTAAGATAAACAATAGAGGGTCACAGAGTCAGTGTGCTAAACAAGTGTTTGCAGTCATCTCTGCAACTTTCAGGGAATAAAAGGGGGGAAAATGCAAATACAAAGCTATCTGTGTACTTAGTTCTGCAGGTAAGCATGGCACACTGATTTCTGGCTTCTCAAGTGTAATCTCTGGTGACAGGGCTGTGGCTGGAGTAAAGCAGCTGCAATTCTGTGCAGGGTTTTCCCTTGACATGCACAAAGGGAAAAGCCTCTGACTCACACACTCTGCCTCAGCCAGGAGTTGGAGGATTCTGTAAGCAGTAAGTGAGCTACAGACAGACAGCTGTAATAACATTTCTGTTTTCATTTTCTGTAACAAAAAAATATGCCTTTTAAAATGCTCTTGAACAAAGCAAGTTTGACTACGCAACACAAAATAGCAGCAGATACTAAGACACGTTACAGTCACAATCAGATTAAATCTGCAGTGTAAGATACACAGAACATTAAGGTAAAAAACTCATGTAGTGGTTAATGGCTATTTCTTCTCTGATGAACTCCTAGAACTACCTGAACAAATCAGTTCAAATTATTAAAACTATGTTTTAAACTGATTTCTACAATTAAAAAAATATTCATATATATACTATTAGATGAGTCACATCAAGTGCTCTTAAAATCTTAACTAAATATAACTATAGAATATTTAACCAGACAGTTTAAATCACA
The DNA here is from genome assembly GCF_026979565.1 of Vidua chalybeata. NCBI lineage: Eukaryota > Metazoa > Chordata > Aves > Passeriformes > Viduidae > Vidua > Vidua chalybeata. The sequence goes on from NC_071542.1 coordinate 14,788,046, forward strand.
TACAGCAAGTTTTGTAGAGGTAAACATTGCCTCACATTTGCAACAGCAACTGAGTATCAGACAAAGCATTTGGATTATTTTCATGACTGTGAGCAACTGGTCAGGTTGACCTTTTGTTTCCACCAAGCAGCTGCTGCTTCCCTATAAGCACTTTTTAGCTTACGGCACACAGGTTGGGACTTCCTCAAGGAACCAGGAAATCCCAGCTGCTGTTGAGCACCTCCATCTTCAACATCTTAAATACCTGGTCCCTGTCCACCATTGAGATTTGGCCATGTTGTGAAAATAGTGGGATTTTTTTTGTTTTTTTAAGCTACAAGCAAGAGGAGCAGAAGGCCTTTGCCAGCCTAACTCAGCAAGTGACCTGAAGCTGCTGGAAAAACTGATTTCAAGAACCAACTTGCTCAGAAGGCAGAAGTGCCCTTCATGCATATTTTCTTTCCATCTCTCTCCTACATAACTTGGTCTTGCCTTTCTTTTGTGCAAAGAGATGGTTTCATTCCCTGTCTCCACTCTGAGAGTGCCTGATGCTCAGCTTAATGAGTGTGGCAGAAGAGTGGGCATGAACACGTTGCCATGGTGCCTGCACAGGCAGGGCAGCCACCTCATCCTGTCCTTTCCTTCCACAAATGCCAACAGAAGCTTTTAACCTCCCTCTCTCCTCTCAGCATTGCCACTTCTCTGACTTCAAAAGGGCTTGGTCTGCCCAAGAAGTTCAATTCCCAGCCTTCAGTCTTGCAGTCCTGAAGAAACTCATTATTTCCTTCTGGAGCATCCAGCCTAGAGCCTGAAACCTGTTTTATCAAGGTGAGGAAAGAGCTCCAGACCTCACCTGAACCTGCAGCATCGTTCCACTCTCTGTTCCCTGAGGTTCCTGCCAGCCAGAACAACCTGCCCAGCCCATCCTCACCTCGCAGCTGGCATGTCAAATATTGCTTGGTAACAGTGGCACAGAATGACTCGTACTATTCCATGAATGAAAATAACAGAACATTTTATATTGCCTTGATGACTAATATTAACACAACAGTCTGCTTTGGGATTTTTCCATCCAGGCTGAGTTGGCTGTCTGCAAAGCCTTTGCTGAGTCACAGCTAGGGGAAAGCAAGCTGTGGTATGGCAGCTGCTGGGATGAATGCACAAGGCTGCTGGAAAGGAAAAAAATTCCTCTTCACCTCCTTTTACTGACTGAAGGGCCAAAAGGAACCACACAGAACTGGCACAGGTCATGGTATTATGACAAAGCAGTCTGGTTTCTCAACAAGCCTCAAATCTCAATAGGGCTTAAAAAAAAAAAGATAAAAATAAAAAAAATCTAAAAGTGGCAGCCTGCTGCAAGGCTGGTGCTTTGCCAGAAACTGCAGTCTCCTTGAGGGATTGCAACTGCAAGGCTGGGAGAGGGTCAAGCAAACAGTGGGACAATCCTAAAACAATTGGAAAATATGCGTTCCCCAAGAAAAGCAAGGTTTCAGCCAGCTTAAAAACACAAAATAGAAGGTGTTAAGGAGTGCAGTAAACAGTAAAGTTTGAACTTCATCTGTGGTTACTCTAAAGGAAAACCACAAAGGAAAGAAACTAACCCAGTTAGGTTTGCCCTTTCTACCGCTGGCCTGGAATGCCTGGATGCCTGCGGTCCCCCAAACCCGACCTTTCCAGATGCAGCAATCTAATTCCCACAGTGTCATCCCACAGCTCTGACCTCTGCAGCACAAAGCACAGCAGGGAACAACAGCTAAAAATCGTCCTTGAGTTAAATGAGCTTTGTCAAGCAGGTAGTAAGGGAAAACTTCCAGTTTGACAGAGAATAAGATCACTTATATGAAGCTCCCATGAAAAATAAGACATGTTCTCTCTGCAATCCAATCATTCCACATGAGGACTTACTTTGCTTAGAAAAAGATAATGAGTTGTAGACAAGTTACAGTCAGCACAAGGCAGTACAAAACACTGGTTTTACTCCCAGTGGAAGGGCAGAAAATTACAAAAATATATCTTCTTTAATCCAAGATTGTTGTAGTTTAGAGCATGCCTGATTCTTCCTATTTCCCTGTGGTCTCACTTACTGAAGTTGATCTGATCAGAGCTCCTTGGGACAATGAGAGTGTCATCATGAAAACTTAGTGCAATTGTTGTTAAAAAAAAATCAGTAGCAAGTCAAGAAAATTTCCCACATGAATCGACCTCCCAACCCCTTCCCACCCAAACCCTACACCAAAGATACTGTGGCATTTCAGCATGGCTTACATTTTTACCATCTTAAGTCCTAAGTCACCTCTGTAAGGCCAAAAAATACTTCTTGATTTTTTTTTAAGCACATGATCCATTTAACAATGACTGAAGTTTAATAGTGACTGAAGTGTTGAATTAGGATTTTAGAAAATAAGTCCTTGGGGCAGCTTGGTTTAATCTTCCTTGTCTTCCTCCTTCTGCAAAACTTATTTAGACCATAAGGAGCTGCACCTTGTAATGCTTTGGTGACACTGCAGCTCTCTTAAAGCAAGAGAGCCCAGTTTGCAAAGAGGAACTCTGGTCATTCCAACGCAGGAGCTGGGACACCAGGGAACCAAATGGTGCTGTTTTAGTCAGAAGATCCACAGCCTGCTGTACAAACAGCACCTCGAGGAGGTGAGGTTGTAACGCTGCAGAGATGAAAGCCTCCCCTTTCACAGTTATGGGTTCAGCAGGTCCCTCGACAGCAGAATGACGTCTTGCAGGGCACTGACGCTCCACGGAGCTGCTTTACCTGGAAAGCAGAAGAATTAGTACAGCTGGAGATTTGCAATTAAAATTACTCACAGGCAGAGATGAGAACTCATGTGTGAAGCGGAGAAAAAAAAAATCCCAATGGCCACAAATGAAAAGGCAGCATGGTGGGATTGCCACCAATTCCAGCAGTTTGTGTATCTGGTGCCAGTGATGGGATGTTAGTGCCATGCCAGAGAAGAGATACCAAGGGAACACAAAAGCAGAGTTAGATGAGAGAAAGGCCAGATGCTGGAAGATCCTGTGGCCAGTCACTGTGCAAAGCAGAGAAGGGAATGTGCACAGGGAGGCACATGAAATCACATTCTGCATCTCACAGCTTTTACACACGAGTGCACACCTTGCCCATCAACACACATGGATCATCCTCCTTGCTATGGATGTTCCTTCTGATGCCCTAACTGCTTCAGGGTTCAAAAAAAATCTTAACAGGAACCTGTTACACTGCAGGAAAGAGGCAAGAGCCCACCCATAGGACTGCAAGAGCAGCAGAACATGGTGTGCTCTGCAACAACTGTCACAGTAGCATCAGGAAAGAACTGGCCTTCAAAACCCAGCAAAAATTGCTTTTTGACTATCTATTTTTCTCCCCTGCTGTGGGCCTATAGGAAATCCTTAATAGTAGCACCAAAGCTTTGGCAATTTGTTGTATTTATAGTGAGCTGCTGCCTGTGTTGGTGATTTGCACTCCTTTCAGATGAGGATAAATGATACCCCTCTATTTACACACAACTTGTCACTGCTCCCTGCTGGGGGAAAAAAAATAAGCTGCTATAAACCCCAGTACAATTCACCTGGCATCATCCAGAATTGCCTGCAGCTTTCACTAGAAAAAAATCCATTAGAGCTGCTCCCTTGAGAGTGAACACCTCACAGTAACAAACAGAACAATCCATGCTCCATTCAGAGCTGCACAGGCAGTCAGCACCTGGAAAGGATGTAGTCCTAGAGAAGACACCAGTAGTGTAACCCATATTTTACAGACTCCCAAAACTTGGGTACATCAAAGGCTGAGCTCTGAAGCTGTGCTGAAGATGTTTCTCTACAGTTCAATGCTATCAGTGCCTGAAAAAGGGATGAATCTAGAATCCAGCCCTTACATGTGGTGCATCTTTCCTCTAAAACATCCTGCAAGTTCTCAAAAGCCCTTTAGTCCCACAATGGTTGAATAAATCTTCCTGTCCTCTTCCTTCAGCCTGCCACTGCTCCTTACACATAAATCTTTCTCCTTTCAAGAGCACTTTGGAAGATGCATTCCTAAACCACTTCTGTGTTCTGCCAGTGCTGCTGCTGTTAGAGGAAAAATGACAATCCACAGGGAAAACAAACTGAGGAATTTTACTCAGCCGACAGGAAGGACAGAGGCTTCAATCTGCCCCAAGAAAAACTTCCTATCAGTATTTATTTAGGAGCCTGACACCAGGACTAGCATTTAAATTCCAAGTTCTTTCCCCAGCTCTGGGCTGTCACATGGCACATATGGCCCTGGACAGTTGTGAAATTCCCCCAGCTGGGCCCAGCAAGCGAGGCAAGAACAGAACTCACTGCCTCCAACAGCTGCAAGTCAGCAGGGAGAGGAGTCACTGCTGATATCCCAGATTACTGAAGTGCTTTCAAAGCCTTTCATGTGCAAGGCGCCACGGAATTTATTCAGAACCTGTTTTCAGTTTCCTATTGAAGCTGACAAGAAATCCCCCAATGAGCCTCGCTAGAGTTAATAAGCTTAACAAGCTAACAATTTTATTTACCTTTTCAGAAACTGGTTCTTTTTGCAGCTGTTTTAATCTCTTTTCTCTTACTATACAAAATAAGCAGAGTGCTCTGTGGTGGGGGATGGACACCAGTTTGTTGGGGATGTTTGCCTGTAACCTACTTTACTTCACTGCTCTCTACTCAAGTATCCCTGAGTGCCAAATGCCTGATGAATTGATGGCTTAGCTCCATCACAGAGATCACAGAATCTGTGCAAATTCCCCCTGCCCTCCTGAAAGAAAGAACTAAAGGTGCAAAGAGGAGAGGGAAATCTTCAAATCAAAATCTATTTGTAGGATGAGAAACAGCACATATGGAGAGTGTGATCTAGCTTTCCACTAACTCATTTTTGAAGATATGCAGCAAATCCCATCATAAAACTTGAAAAACCATCTAACATCTGGGAAATGATGACCAATACAGTTCATATGGTCCAGGAATCAACTGGACAAGAACACTTTTTGGCCTTCAGCACAGACTGAATCAGTGATTAAGAAACAAACACTCTTTCCATTGCTCCGTTTGCTTTCTTTGTGTAGCTTCATAGTAATTTCAGAACAATTTTTGAACTTTTTGCCTCCCTCAACAGCAGAGCAAATACATACAGAAACACACATATTAAAAGAGTGGTTTCCATGAAGCTTTTTAAGGAGGTGTCAATGTCCAAGTGATCTGGCACATTTACTCTGTGAAAATCTTTGTTTCATACTTTCCACCCCTTTTCACGCAGAAATTGTGCCTGCAGGATTAGAGGCCATTGACAGAGCTGCTTCTCTGCTACTGGAATGAGGTTGCAAAGAGGGATCTGATCCAGCACACATTCGACAGAGGCAGCAGTGGGTGGCTTTTGCATCCACAGAAAGGACTGTGTTTGGGTAAGATTTTGAAGTGGTCTCATTAGTCTGCCTTACTGGAGGAAGCTGGTTATTTCTTGTTGCTCCACTGCCCAAGGGAAGCCGGGGGGGGGGGAACTACTGGGAGCCTAAAACTTTAAAGCCTCCTAAAAAAATGGAAAAAAATAGCAATGACCTTCATCCAACAGCCCAATTTACACTGTCTGCGGTTCTTTGATGCCTCATGTAAGACTGGAAACAAATCTGCACAAGGACAGAGCATTAAAGGAAAGAAAATTAACTGCACGAGAACCAATTGGAGAGGTAAATGTCGCTTCTCCCCTGTTGCTGCTCCACACCAACTGCCTTTTAATTAGAGAGCTGTTTGCATTACATGGGGAGAGAGCACAGAATCTCAATCACTCCCCCAAATAAAGATGCAAGTGCCAGCACGGATCTTTCAGCAATGGGAGGGGATCTCAAATAAACCAGCTCAGAGCCTCCCACACCATGAATACCAGCTTGGGGGGCAGGGGAGGACTGAGGCAGATACACCAAGAGAAGACCTGTAAGAAGTTTGTCCCGTCACTCCCTGTGGACAAGTCTGAGCTGCCCTTTCTGCAGCTCTATCCCTCTCTTCCCATCTGAACACAACTACCTATGAAAAAAGTTCTGACTAGTTCAGTGGGGTTGTCAGTGGTCAAACTCAGCAGCTCCAACTTGCAAAGGAGTCTCTTTACTGGTGACAGGATTTCTGAACTCTTTGGGATATAATCTCCAAGCTGCACAAAGGAACCAGAGAGCTGGACACCTTCTACAGCAAATGTATCCTCAAAGAAGCTTTCCCAAAATCAGCACTGCTAAGGGGCTGTCTGTAAGAAGATCTTCCCCTCCAAACTGAGTAGCTCTGTTTGAGCTAAACAAAAGTGTGCCTGAAACAGCAAGCACTGCAGAAAATGTGCAATTTAATAGCTGTTGCACTGTGGCAGAAAGGAAGAATTCCCACAGCTGAAAGGAGGACTGGTTGGCCAAGAACAGGGACCCAGGATGAGCTGATACCTTCAGTAACAGTGGCAGAGTTCCTGCTCCAGGGAAGCAATGTCAGAAAACACAAACACCGCTCTCAAGAGATAAATGGTCCCCAGCAAGCTCTCTTTGTTCATCCACTATTTCACTTTTAAACATCTTGTCCATGACTGAAATTCTTCTGTTCTCACTCTTTGGGGATAAAACCCTCAGATCCCATTTCCAAAAGTTCACAGAGAAAGTATGGAGTTAAAAGGAAGAGGGTGGGACATGGGGGCTGTTTAAACAGGCATGGCAACTCAGATCTCTGCACTCTGGGTTTAACAAAGCTTGATCCCAAAGTACAAACTGCACAAGCTGAAATTATTAGAGCAAACACAGGGCAGCTACAGGGAACGGCAAAAGTCAGGTAAGGACTGATAGGAAAAACTAATTGTTTTACACACAAAGGCTTGACTCACACCCTTCATTGTTTCATGGCTCTCAACTGTTTCCTGATTTTTATAGAGAACTAATGCAGTAATCTGGGAAACAACCAGTGGAGCATACAGTGGTATGTGGTTCAGATGTTGGCACACATGTGCTCAGAGCAGATGTGGTGTTCCCCCTTTTCCAAAGTTAGGAGATGGGCAATGTGAGTAAAGTCTATAAAATCTCCAGTTAGAAGTTGTCAAGATCTGTATTTTTATAATTAGGAGAGCTTATTTCAGCCAAAGTAGGACAGATTTTAGAGTAGGCCTTATTTGGATGAGAACACAACTCAAATAGTGTGGATGGCTTGATGCAAACAAAAATAAAAGATGCAGATACCCTGATGCCATAAATCAACAAGCAGCATCTTTATGTGCTGAGTTGTTGCCATAAATCTTCATGCCCAGAATAGGCAGCAGAAGTTTGGGGCTGTCACACCACTTCCATCTCAAAAAGACAAACATATTTAAGGAAAGTTTGTTGCTACGGGGTAACTGCTAACAGCATCAGTGAGGGCCCCACAGTCCTCTCTGTCACAGACCAACACAGGAGTACTCTGGTACAAATCTTGTGGAGATTCATTCTGATTTCCCTCCCAGGCTCATAGCAACAGCAGTGCCTGGGAAAGAAGCCCTGGATCCACGACCCTTGATCCACAGCCCTCCATCCAGTGTGAGCACACAGCAAGGACTGCCAGCAGCTGCCCAAGAGGGGAAGTTCAGTCTGTGAAACCCTGTCAGCTATTTGGGGCACGTGTATCACGTTGTGCTGCTCTGCAGGGGAAAGAGGAGTACAGACAGCCTGGGGTAGTGACAGGGTTATTGCAGGAGCAGGGGAGGACAGAGCCGTGTGTGCTGGGAATAGGCCAAGGAGTGTAAAGGAAAGGGATAATGCTTGGGCAAAGAGGGAGACTGTGACTGCCTCATCCCTGCCAAGTTAGCCCAGCAGAGAAATAAAAGAGCTCTCTTCACTAACAAGAGCTCAGTGAGCAAGTCTAACTGGATGGATGGCAGCAGTACCTGTATTTCACATCAAACACTGTTGAGTCTTCATCCTCGTCGTCTTCTTCGTTCAGAGGAGCCATTTCTACCCGCTCGGCCGGGGTGGTGATTATGTCGTACTTCCTGGTCTTCTTAATCCTCTTGCCAGACCTGAAACACAGAGGTGGGAAAGACTGCCTTTACACAGCATTCCTTGCAGAGGCTGAAGCTGCTCCCACCAGCTCTGACTCTATTGGATTCAGACCCCCTAATAGGAAAGTTGCAGAACCAGCCTCTGTCCCCTCCTGCTGCTTTCCTAGGCCACTGCTGGTGCCTGTGTGTGGAGCAGTTCCTCGTCAGCTGCAATCCAGATCAATGTCAGTCTTTCCACTGCTGACAAACCAGAGATGCTCTGGCACCCAGGGCAGGCACACGAACGCCGCAGCCACCACGTGCTCCTGCTGCCACATGCAATAAGTGAGACATGGGCTTAATCAGCTGAAGCAGCCAGTGGTTTAGTGAACATGCTCAGATGAGAAAGCACAGGTTAAGCCCTGCTGAGCCATGGGAATGTTCTAGGCAGGATTAGGAGCAAGGAGGTGATGCTGTCTGGGTACAAAATTGCCTGCTCACTTTCCTTGCATCAGGCCAAGCTCAGGGGTCCCACAGCAACAACCTTGAGTCTCATCTGAAGCAGTTTCAGGCTCCATCTGTGCAGGTACTATGAAAAATAATCAACCATTGTTCAAAGCTAACTGTACCTACCACCTCTCCTCCCACGGATGACAGCCTTACCTTCCCTTGTAAATAGAGATGCTTACACACCTGCACATCCCACGGTTTTGACAGATCTATTTTCTAACACTTACTTTCAATTAATAAACACTTTGTGTGTGGCTTTTCAACTTATTCTCTGCCTCTAGCTTGAATTGTGTGGGTCCTTTTTTTTTTTTTACTTCACCTACTGTTTTCATACATACTAGGAAGGTCACACTGCTCATGCATGAATGCATTTTTGTGATTATACATTCAAGAACGTGTTGATGTGTACTCGGCCAACCTTCTGAGAGAAAAGTGGATGGTTTTGGTTAACAAAATGCAGAACTTTCCCCTACACCTTTTAGCAAACAAAACTGCTACCTGCCAAGCATGACAAGGGAGCTGGTGCAGGTACAAGCAAGCAGTCCAGCAGATTTTTGGTAATCACAGCTAGTGCTCTCAGCAGCCAGCACATCCCAAGTGCACTTTCACCATCAAGAAGCCCTCCCCTGGCACATCATGCGAGGTGTGCTGGATCCAAAAGCACAGCTTTTGCCTCAAGAAGTCTTTAAAACAGTTACACAGCAACAGGAGCTGGGGTATGAGCACTGCAGAGACACTGGGACTCCAGCCCTGAGTGTGCATCTCCACCACAGTGGTCCCTTCTAAGCTTAAAGTTAAGAAAATTTAAATCAGTGACCAGCTCTGATGTGGAAATCTCAGTACTTCTGCCAAGCACTGCTTTTGGGCAGTAGTCCAAGGCTGAACAAACAGGTCCCAGCCCTTGGGATGAAGCAGTTTGCATTTCCTCCCTGTTCTAAAGGCTGAGGTTGAATCAGGAGTGAGAAGAAAGTCAACTCCTGGTCTAATCTTCAGAGCTATCTGTGCTGCTCTGTGCTGCTGTGTCACACAGAGCACGGGGTGGTTTGTTCCTTTACTGCTGTTGTTGAAACAAGCAATTTTATATCCAGTACAGTAGGACTCTTAACCCAAACACTTGAAAATCCTTTTGAAACCACTTCTTCGTTACTCTGCTTCCCTGCTAAAATCTCGCAGCAAAGTGATCTAGCAGCAGGGAGGTCTCCTCTTGCAAGTAAAACATTGTTTTTACATGAAATATTTAGTCATGCTGGGAAGCCTAAACACAGACCAAGACTAACCTGTAAGAACCAACCAAGCACAGCCTTACCACTTTGCACTCACACACAGGCTACAGGGGGTTTCCAAGGGTTCCATTTAAGATCCTACCCAAGTATCAGGCCCACTTTACTGAGACCCCTCCTCCCTCATTCCCTCCATTAGAAAATGTAACTTGTTCCACAGAGTTCATCTTAAAACTGTTAATAATAGAGTGGTTAAATAAATTACTGCAGAACAGATATTTCTGGAAATGGGAAACTAGAATCCTTTTGCCTCCAGCCATTAATTAGTCTATTTGGGCTACACTTTTAAGAGGACCTGGAGCAGAACTCACTGTACAGTGACCTATTAATCCCCACAACTTCACTTAATGATGGTGTTCATCTAGGACAGGAAGGAAGCTCATTTTGCTGCTGGTTTTTGGCTAAGCTGCTACAACCAGTTGTTTGCCATTGATAAAGCAAAAAGGTCTTTCCCTCCCACCCCCTTCCTCAATCCATTCCACCCCAGATTATCTAGCTAATTTGTCATTAATCTGCTTTCCAGTAGTCCGTTTTCTCATTTGCACAACTCCCCCAGGCTTCATAAATACCAGAATTACCCGAGCTAATTTTGCAGGGAAGCCTTGGGAGTTTCCCTACATGCACACTGAATAAGGCTGCCTGTCAGGAAACTTTCACATTAAAGCTACTGAACCTCAATGTGATCCCTGTAACCATCAGCAATGACAGCACAAAAAGGAAAGCACTTTATTCAGCAGGTGGGACCAGGCAGCAGAGTCAGCAGAGCAGCACAGGGCAGGAACTACAGAATACAAACGTTTCATGAACGTTGGAGACCTCCTGGACAGGAGCAGGAGACATCAGACCTCATGAGTATCTCATTTCCAGCCACATTCATTTTGTGGGGTTTTTTTTAAAAGCAAACAAGAAGCATGCTGGAAGCTGTGGTCAGAGTGTGGCCCTTGTACAATGACAATGCACTCCCCAGGGTAGAAGTGGTTCTGTGTAGTTTAGCACAGAAAACCATCTTCCACTTAAAAAAAATCCTGTTGCTTCTGCTGATTCAGCCACCCCCTGTAATTTAGGAGGGAAGGCTACAGGTCTTGCCCAGAATTATGAGGAGGAAAAAAAACCCAGGCTAACTGGGGGCAGGGATATGAACCTTTCACCACAGACCCAGTGCTGAGGCACCACACACCGCACCAGGGTCTGCCTGCTCCAGCCCACACCCCTGTGCAGACAGCAGGGAAGGACACAGAGAGCAGAACGCTGCCTTTGTGGCTGTACTTTGACCGGGGGCTATTTTGATCAAGCACCAGTCATATGCAGCACTTCATCCTCCTTTCTGAGGCATCATGTGGTGGGGTAAGTGCTCGAATCAACTCACTGGTTCATTGTATTATTTACGCCTCTAATCTATTTTAGTCCACAACCCTGACATTCAAAGATTATTCTTTTCCTGACCCAGAGAGAGAGGTCTCTGCATTTTTTACCTCCTGCTAAGAGATACAGAGGGAGGGGAACATCCCCTGTAAATAAAAAAAAAACAAAGGAAAAAAAAAAAAAACCCAAACTCAAAAAAAACCCTTATCCCTTCTAAGTAGAGTGCTTACTGGAAGTCTGATTAAGCCAGTCACTCCTAGAACTGCAGCAATGTTATATGCAGAATGGAATTAGGACCACTTTATTTCCTGTTCATGGACTCCCTTAGCAGTTAAAAAAAAAAAATGGAACTAAAAACCTCAGGAAACTCCAGGCTTCCTACCAGCTGATGAATTAGATCAGCAATATTTCATTCCTGTTGATCTCTCTGGATATCTCCTCTGCTCTCTGGATGCTGCTGTATACAACAAAGTTGAAGCACTAAGCCAAGTTCTCATGTGTTTTCTGGAGATGGGACATGTAGTGACAAGCCAAGGAGGAATGGTTTCCAACTAAAAAACAGGAGGTTTGAATTAGATAATAGCAAGAAATTCTTTACTGTGAGGGTGGTGGTGAGGCCCTGGCACAGGCTGCCAAGAAAATCTGTGGCTGCCCCACCCCTGAAGTGTTCAAGGCTAGGTTGGATGGCACCCTAAACAACCTGGTCTAGTGGAAAGTGTCCCTGCTCATGCAGGGGGGGGTGAAATGAGGTGATATTTGAGGTCCCTTCTAACCCCAACTGTGATTCTGTGATTCCATGATCAATGCTGCAGCCTGCCCATGGCTTTCAACATAGGTCACAGATATATATTTTGGGGTTGGATGCTTGGTTGATTTTGGGTTTTTTTTTTCTTCTCCATTAACATAATTTAATCTGAGCTTTTCTTTCCTGTTGCTAGCAGAAGTCTTGTCTTTGCTGGAGTACTGTAACTGGTTATAATACAATTAATTTTAAATCAGTAAAACTCTCTGGGGTTAAGCCTTGGATGGCCTGGAGCAACTGTCCAGCTCATAGAACAAAGGGTCTTGTATCTTATGATCATATGCTTGAACCTCTCCTCAATCTCATTTATACCAGTTTTGCTATTACTGGAAAACTAAGCTCAAAGTGGCATTTGAGGAAGAAATCAAAATTGAACAAGAAGAAAAATAACAAAGCAATGAAATGCAAAATAAGCAGGTAGTTTTTCTCTGGAAATCTAGATATACAGCAGCCTTTCCAGCCTGGATTGTGTTTGTTCAAGGGCAGGTCAAGACATGAAGCAAACACTTACAGACCAGAGTTTTCTGCAACTAAAGCTTTGGGTTGCTCTCAGCTGGCCCACTGGAGCAAAAGTAACTTATCAGATTTCCCTAGAAGGCACATGGTCCACCAGCACAGTTGGCCACATCAAAAAAATTGTGTTTCCTGTGAGCTGATCCCAAAAATTGCATTGCAATGGAATGAACTGAGGTGCACCAGTGGAGAGAAACAGGGCAGAACACGGAGGTAAAAAGGCAAAATCCAAAACACAGATCAAAGAGTGAATTTAGCCACACACAGTCTGCTGCAAGACACTTTGTTTCATGGTAATGCAAACTACCCAACTATTTGATTGAGAATAACATGGAATTTGGCTTGTTGTGGAAATGGTTTTGGGTTGGGAGAATGCAGAGCCCATGGGTGTAAGAAAGAAAGCAAACCAAGGACTGAGTTTGCAAAAAAGAATAAATAAATAAATACTATAGCAAATTAGACCTTGCCACATGCAGACAAATAGCAAAGTCTTGGCTGGCCTTCACAGACCCCAGCAGCCACAGAGAGAAAGGAAATTCAGACCACTTTGAGTGATACCACAATCTGAACCACACAACCATCAGATAAATTCAGCGCATAGCATTTCCAAAAGGAATGAAGATGAATCTCTGAGTGCTGCCTTAAGAACTGAGCTGAAAGCTTTAGAAATGTATCTATTCCTATTCAAACAAAAAAGGAATAGATATAATATCAACAGAAAAATATGTAAAAATGAGATGTATATATGAATTTAAATGTATAAAATATTAATCCAATGCCTGTGACGAGTATCTGACCAATCACTGGTTTATTTCATCTCTACGACTCCTAAAAGAACATAATTTACTTCCAGCAACACAGAATAATTTCACAGTGAAAGTTTAATCAAAGATTGGATTTTAGCAAAATCTCTTTAATAGGAATTCATGACTCTTCAGGGAAAAAAATCACAATGTTTTTGACTAAGTGTGAACAAAGCTTGTATTCTGGTTGAGAAAAGCTTTACATTTATTGAGGGTAAATCCCTTATCTCTTCTGCAACAGAATCTCCACTGATCTGTGTTGTCAGCTACAAGTGTGATGCTGTACAAACATACCTGTTGGTATTCTTGTCTCGTTTGCAACTGGGATAACTGTTTACAAATAAGTGCTCTGTCAGATAAAGAAACATACTCAGAAGCCAATAGCTGCATTTTCCACTTCCCCAGCAGGTTCTACCAAAGATACACACGACATCTCAGAGGGTGTTTAACATATCTTTAATGCTGCATTAACTCTGATCAGTGTATAATGATGACTCTGGCACGGGAGAATAAATCCATCTTTCCCAAGGTGACTTTAACGTGGACCTGCTTTTGCTGATAATGGTACAGGGAAGGCCTTCCAAGGTTATCAGTTTGCCTTCTTTGGCTACCAATATTCAGCCAGGTCTCCTTGACACAAGGTATTGCTTTATACTCAGAAGAAACAGTGGTCAAGAAAATAAACTCTCCAAGATCACACAGAACTAGGAGAAGGAACTTAGTGCAGAATGAAAAGCCTTAGTTATAGACTTCCTAATTCTAGCTCATATAATTTCTACCAATTCTCCTGTTTGTCTGTGACAACTCTGTACAGCTGCAAAGCAGACATACTGATTAAAAAAAAACACCTCTTCAACATTTTATTGGGCTCTCTCAAACCACATCACTTTATGAGCACATTTATTTGCATTGCCTTTGCCAGCTGCTGCACACACTTAAGTAGAATACAGTTAAATGTCAATTTCTTCAGAAAGTATCATTTCGGTTTATAGACCACATTTTGGAAAACTACCATCGTGAACACTGCTCTTCCTACATGGAATTAGTTCAAAGTAGGAGAAGCAGAGCATTCAGCCACGCACAAAGGAGCTGCCTGAAGACAGAACAAGGAAGAATGTGCCAACTCCACTTGTTAAACTGCTTCTGTCACCTGAGCCTTGGCTTCGCCTCCTCCCGCCACCGAGCACCAGCTGCTCCCGTCTCTTTCCGGCTGCCCCTGCCCAGCAGCCGGACACTGAGCTGTGACACTTCGCCATCTGGGCCTGATCTCCGGCTGTGCTCTGTGTCCCCACGGCCAGGCCAGGCTCCTTGGGCACCCATGCCAGTGGCCCACCACCACCTCCGCCAAGAGCCCCACGTATTCCCAGATGTTCCAGCGGAGTCTCACGCCTTTCTCTCCGTGCCCACCCCGGCCCCACGCAGCGGGTGTACCCACGCTGGAAAACCCCACCTGGAGCCCAGCTCCTGCCCCGATTTCCTGCAGGAGCGGAGGAAGGCGCGGGCTTGCCGGGCCGGCAGCCCCGCACGGCACCCCAGGGACTGCTGGGCCAGCCACACACGCCTGCTTGAGGCCGGGCTTTGAACACATCACTAGCAGGTTATATAATATATGACTATCTGTGAGATACGTATTATATGTATAAATAATAAAATAATGAAACAGGAGGGGCTTCCCCCCCTCCGGCCCCTCGGCGCCCCCGATCGCGGGTGCCGGCTGCCGCGGGCGGTGCCCACCTGAAGACGCGGAGCAGGAGGCAGGCGATGAGCGCGGCCGTGAGCGCGCAGGCCCCGATGACGGCGGCTTTGAGCGCGGAGAGGTCGCGGAGCATCGCGGGCACGGGGCTCAGCCGGGCCCCGCTGTGGTTGCCGGGGCCCGGCGCGGCGGGCGGGCGGCTGCCGTTGCCCGCCGGCGGCTCCAGGCTGCCGCGGGCGGCGGGCGCGGCGGGCAGGAGCAGCGGCAGCAGCAGCGAGGCCGCGAGCAGCGGCAGCGGGGCGGCGGCGGGGCGCATCCTGCCCGCTCCGGCTGCCCCGGCTCCGGCCGCGCCGCGCCGAGCCCCGGAAGGCAGCGCCGGCCGGCCCGGCCCGGCCCCCGCCCCCCGAGAGGCGCCGCCTCCCGCCGCCGCCGGGGCCCCGCGGCCGGGCACAGCCGGGGCCGGGGCCTCCGCAGCCTCCGCTCCCGGAGCTTCCCGCGGCCTCGCCGCTGCCTCGGGCCCCGCTGCTGCCGCGGCCGGCGCTGCTCCCTCGCTCAGCACGAACAGCTCTTATTAGAGAGGATAAAAGGGGAATGCGATGGTGGGGAAGGGTCTGGAGCGACTGAGGGCACAGCCTGGAGGAGAGGAGAGTGAGGGCAGAGCTCACCGCGGGCTGCAGCTTCTCGGGAGGGGCAGCTCCGATCTCTGCTCTGTGTGACCACGGACAGGACCCGAGGGAACCTGGAGCTGGGTCCGGGGAGGCTTAGGATGGATATTGGGAAAAGGTTCCTCAGCCATAGGGTGCTGAGCACTGGAACAGGCTGCCCAGAGAAGTGGTCACAGGACCAAGCCTGAGAGAGCTCAAGCAGCATTTGGACAACACTCTCAGGCACAGGGTGGGATGGTTGGCATCTCCTGTGCAGCACCTGGAGTTGGACTTCGATGATCATACTGGTTCCCCTCCACAAAACTTTCTGTTTCTGAGATTCTGTAACCAATTTTAATTACAACACAAACATCGGCCCAGCTGCAAAACAATCACAGGGTTCATACTGCCATCAAACAGGGCACAGACCTCCCGAGCTGCTGGGTCAGCATGGCCCAGCTGCTACATCAACAATTGTACAACAGATTTATGTCTTTTTGCCTTTTCGCTGATCATCAGGGCTCTGCTTCCAGGGTAATGTATTTACAGATCTTTCACATCTTTAAAAATGTAAGATGAGAGAAAATCTCGGCCATTGTTCTGCAAACCATCCTGGGGCACTGAGCATGTGAGTGGTGCCATCAGCCAACCAGACAAGGAGCATAAGTCATACAATTACAGGAATCATAGAACATCCTGGGTTGGAAGGGAATCACAAGGATTACACAACTCCTGGCCCTCCAGAGGACAGCCCCCAAAATCCCACCTGGGAGCATTATCCAAATGCTGCTTGAACTCTGTCAGGCTTGGTGCCGTGACTCCTACCCTGTTCCAGTGACCAACCACCCTTCTCTAGATCCTCCACCATCTTCATAACTCTCCTTTGAACACTCTCTATGGCTTTATATCCTTCTTGTATTGTAGCACCCAAAACTGCACACAGTGTTCGAGGTGAGGAGTAAATGAGGGAGCAAAGTGCCTGTGCCACAATACTGCCAAAAACAACTTTTGCTTTCAGTGTTCAGTATTAGCAAGAGTTTCATCACTGCTAAATAATTGTATGTGGGGAGAGGGGCACTGAAATGATGTGAAACAAAGGGGAGAGATGAAAGAGCTGATTTCTGTCCTATTAAACTCTGCACTTCATGGCTGGCAGAGCAGGGTATGATCTATATTATATGTGTGACTAAGCTGTGCAGATGACAGAGGTGTATTCCTGCAGGCAGTGTCCCTCTGGAGAGGTGGCAGTGGAATAATGCCTGGTCCATTGGCCTCCCTGGCCAATTGGGATGCTGTATCAAATGCCACCCACTCGGTAATAAAAGCATTCTGTGTGTTTTGCAGGAAATTCTTTGGTATGAGGAAATTTTGACATGGACACTGAGCAGAAGGCCCCCTAGACCGTCTGAATTGGGCATTGTTCAGAGTTTATTTCATTGCTGACTTTTGTGCAGTTTCCCAGTTTCCAACATGGGGCCTTGGTTTATTTCTGTTCAGAAAAAAATAAATAAATCAGTAAAAATTCCATCTGGGCAGGAGGTCAGATTGGTGGTGTGGGCTATTTCCCAAACACTGATGTGAGCGTTGCTCACATGAGTTATCATTTGTAAACACTGACCCTGTTGCTGGCCTTGCCTGTTCTGAGATGTTTGCCAGCTGCTGCCAGCCTCTGCCAGATCCCTCTGGCATTCATCCTGGCAGAGCAGTGCTTCCCCATAGGATGAGGGAAGATGTGTAAAGGACTTCCAAAACAAGAACCACCTCCTGCAGTTTGAGTGAATATATCGGAGGTGAAGAGCCATTAACACAACAGTTTTGGAGAGCATAATTTGTTTCAAGTGGCTTCAGGATTTCTTGTTTTGGTTTGGCTTTTTTTGTAGGTTTATTTTTTTTTCTCCTCAGATCTTTACTGATATTTCTCATGTCATTTGCCTAATTTGGGAATCATTCCTGGGTCCTGGTCTGGAATGTGGGATTTCGCAACTCTGTTCTTCAATGACATCATGTGGTTTGTTCTGAACACAGCAGTAATAAATGAGAGCAAGGGGAGTTTACCAGCCCTTCTATAATAAACATTTTATCTGAACAGTCATCTTTTGGGGATCTGAACTAATTTGTGGGGTTTCGATTTTACCTAGTAAGTCATGTTTTCCATGTATGTAGGACAAAGAGTCCCACTTGGATAACAAGGAAGCAACAACTTGGTTTCATCTCCCCCTTAGCAGTGGTGGCTGTGAAAGCCAGCGCTCCCGAGAGCTTTGGTAGAAGAACACAGCTTTGAGAAATCGAGACGAAGTTCAGACAGTGAAAAATGCAGAAAGTATTTGGTTTCCCCTCCAATGAAGCTTGTGTTTCATTCCCAACACAAACACACTCCTGGAGGAGAAGGCTCTGCAGGTTGCAGGGGTGGGAGTTGGTGTAGCTTTTCTCCCTGCTGAGTTTTCTTCCCGTTTACACCTGTTTGGTGTCATTACAAGTTGGAGCTCTCCGTAGCAATTGCACTTTCTGTAGAAGAGTCTGTGCTGGCTAAATAGAAGGAGCAAGCGTGTTTCTGTATGCAATTGCTTCTGGGAATGGCAGATTTCTGTATTTATGGATGCCTGATACAGGAACAGCCCTGTTTGTGGGGAAGGTTCTTCATGCACTGCTTAGCAATGCATATAAAGCTCCGGCTGCCCCTTCCTTTGTGCTCTCAGATGGCCTCCGAGCAGGACCCAGATGTATTTTTAGCTCTCAGAATAGGGGGAAATTTGCAAGAAATTGTGCAAAGAAATAAGCAAAGGAGTGGAAGCTGGCTCAGTCATCAGATTTAGGCAGACTAGATTTGCAGGAATAAATAAGTGTTTCAGTGAGAGAAATGAAATGTGTACAAAATAAGGCAAACTACATTCCCAAGGATTTGCTGCAGAAGTAATACAGCTTCTGGAAAAGACCAGGATCCAGTAAGAAAGGAAATAAAATGGAGCTGGTAAGATATCTGTGCTCCATGAGCCCACCTCTGACATCTCAAAAGCAAAAAGCCAGGCTCCTAGCAGAGATATAAATTCAAGGAGCAATCACCTCTCCATCAGAGAATGTTTGAGCTTGGATGTCAGACAAGAGAGCACAGGGTAATTGCAAGATTTAATCATTCTTCCAGTGACTATTTCTAGATAACCTCAACCAGCAGTGCAGTAAAACTGGAATGCCTCATCTATCACGAGTGGTCCAAAGGCTGCAAATACGTTCTACTGCTAAGTGAAGACCAGTGGTGTAGGGAAAGCAGGAGCTTCAGATCTACTTGGACAAGTCTTTGCACATTCCTAGTTAGCACATTACATTAGCCTGTTAGTTCTATAACCCTCTAAAACATTTATGGCTTTTTGCAGATATTATAAGACAGTGTTACTGCTGCAAAAGGCTTGTAATTTAAGTCTGTGATAAGCAGCAGATTCCTTTTAAATGAGGTTGGTGCAGTCATTAAGCTAGGGTGCAGAGATTATCTCTGGAGCAGGTTCTACAATATTGCTAATACACACAATGTTGCAGTGCAGCAGTTAATCTAAAGAAAACAGGGAAAGCAAGGACAGCAGTAAACCACAAATCTTTGTTTAGTTTGGATAACAATAATCAAAGAACACAAAAGCCGATTATGACTTTGCCTCCCACTGCTTCACTGCCTATTCATGCAGTCTGTCCTAGCTGGCCTGCTGAAGTGCAACCTGAAGGAAACTGACAAATGATTCAAGCCTTTTTTTAAGATTATTTGCAAATGGTGTCCTTAGACTGGTTTTCTTCATGTCAGCTGCATGAAATAAACTTGTCGGGGTGGTAGTGGCTAATCTTGCAGCCTCAGATTGTTTTAGAGGTTCATTGATGATGTTAAAGTGATTGCCAAGTAGCAGGACTCCATCCAGAATGGAAGTGACTGGGATAGGGAATAAACAGAATTGGGTTTAACCTCTACACTATCTCCCAGTGCAGCTGAACCATCGTCAGAATTGGCACTTATTTTGTCATTGCAGGAAAATCAGTCAGAACAGCTCAAAGAGGAAATATCTGAGCTGTGATAGTGCTTCCATCAGCACCTACTTACCCATGTCTCAGAAGTCCTGCACCAGCAGAAGAAGCAGGGAATCCACCTGAGCCCTTGCAGGATGCTGCTCTAACACATGGTGGCCATTGCTGCTGTGAGAGCAGCTCGGCATGTCTGTGCAGCTCTCACCAGCAGACGTCCCTCTGGAGCGTGCAGCCGTCTCCAGAAGGACTGGAGGGCACAGAGGTGCCCTGTCACTCTCGTGTCCATCCCACTGGAGCACCTCACCCTGGCAGTGCCTCTGGAGAGGTGATCACACTCCCTGCCCCACACCGTGCCTGTGGTTTGGAGCTGCTGCTCCTGGGTGCTCTTCTGTAAATCATGAACCACCCCAAAGGGCTACAGAAGACGGAGTTGTTGGGAGTCACACACCTGGCCAAACATCTGTTTGCAGGTCCCAGGAATGCCAACACCCAGCAAAGCAGGGAGCAGGGATGAGGCACACATCCAATACATGCACCTTTCAGCAGCAGCTGACTGTGATCCTGGTGTAACTGAGCACTGCCTGTAACTGTCATCCCAGCACTGGCCTCCTCCCTGGAGTGACAGTGATCTTGAGTTGCCTGGAATAATTCTCTGTGTGAAGCAGCTCCCCTGGAAGCTGTGAGATTAAATCCTTGTGGCATCTTGTTACAGGGATCAGCTCATAGGGGATTATGGATGTGCAAGTGGCACCCACTCTCTGGGGAAAGTAGGAAAACATCTGTTAACATCTGCAGCCAGGCTTCCAAATCCCCAGTGTGAACCAGACCTAAGACTGTCCTGTGGCAAGATGGATATCAGGAGGAGGGTGTGCTGACCAAAAGGTGTGCTGACAGCAGGAAATCTGTGAGCTCTCACTGCAGTTTGTTGCTTTCTAAAAGGGCTGAACCCTGTGGTTTGTTAGTGGGGCTTTTGTTTAGTTGTTTCTGTTGTGATTTCCAGAGAAGGATTTTTCTGGTTTTACTTTAGCATGAAGCCTTATCTTTGTGTGGCTGGAGGGTCTCTATGGATGAGTGAAGAAATAGTAGGATTATGACCTTACTAGATCCAAAAATAAAAGATAAGCAATCAGGAAAGGAAGGATTATTTCTCAAATTGCCAAAAAGTCACTGTTGCTTATTATAATCTATTTAATTAAAATATCAGAAAGACACCTGGGATAGGAATCGAGCTGCTCAGAAGATTCAGGTGTGAATCACTGTGAAAAAACCTTATACCTACTTTCCACGCCCTTTAAAAAGCAAAGCAGGAAGGGAAGGTGTCTTGATAGCTCTTCAGCAGCAAACCTGTTTTTTTCAACTAAATTTTGACACAAGAGGAGTGGGTGTAAAATGTATTTGTTTCCCTTCAAATGAACTGAATAAATGTCACTCCCTACCACACAAATTGTCACTTAAAGCAGCCTTTGTGAGCTGCAATTTCTACCCATCTCTTGTTTTTGCTTCCTGAAAAACCATTTAAAATATTTTCAGCATCACCCCAAATACAGCTGATGATTTTTGGAAGCAGCACTTCAAATGATGTTGGCTGTGAAGAATTTTCCTGGCACTAAACATCTGCTGTCAGTGCTGTTATCAGCTGAGTGCCACAAACCCTTCCTCACCTGTGGGATGCTAATAGGTTTACTGCAGTTCAGATGAAAGATGTCTAGTCCATAAGCCTATCCTGTTTCTCCCAGTTTTCTTTCCCCAACCCAAACACCTGTGAAAGAATATGGTGTTTATGAACCTGGAGTCTGATAGCACTATTTGGAGCCAAATATAACATACTATCCTCCTTAAGGATGCACTAGGGTTCTAGCTAGGAAGATTTGCTAATTTAGTCCCTACTTCAACTCCTGTCCCTGCCAAATCTGCCATGCCTCTAAATCCTGAGCACCAAAACCCCTATGAGCCCTTCTCCTGAGCCAGATGTACTTACTGTCTTCCAGTGTACCATAAACTTCATTTCAAATCAAACCCCTTAAAACTTCAGTGCTAAATTCAAATCCTTACTGGTAGAGTGAACCTTGCTAGAGCATGAAGCCTCATCCAGTGCAGGGAACAGCATACCCATTCTCTAGGAGAAGGGCTGATAGAAAAATCAACTCATTTGAATTCAGCTCAGAAAAATTTTCCACTTTATGTCATGCTTCCTGCCAGCAGAATGCAAAGCCTTTTTAATCAGACTAAACATTCTCGAAATCCCTGGGCAGTGAGTAATAATGTCTACTTCTATAGTATACTTCAAAGCCTCTCTTCAAAGCCTTCACTACCTGCAGAACACCAAAATGACCTTTATTTCACAGAGAGATAAAGCCACACTGGGCAGCAATGCCAGCCAGGGGAGGATGGAGAGATGGCACAGGATGCTCTGCACGTGGGTTCATACCAGCTTCAGTCAGAGGCAAGGTGGGACAGGCCTGTAGGTCACAGAACACTGAAATCATGCAGACAGCCTTTCCACAGGCAAGAGGGCTTTAGCTAATGCCAGGCAGAGTGGTGTGAACATACAGGCAAACATAATTCCTCTGCTCCCACCTACTCCAAATCCTTTAGCACTGGGTGCTCTGGAGCCATCTAAAGCAATCTGGCAGTGGATTGTCTTGTCTGAGCTCCCTGACTGCACTGCTCCTTCCTGCCTCTCCTCCAGAATGTCCTTCCCTGGCTGCTGGCAGTGTCTTGAAGGGAAGGATGCCACAGTGTGGCAGGGACACTTGCACAGAAGAGCTGCTCCAACTGGCTAATTTGCTCAGTTTCCCCAGGGCTTACAGATCAATGTTCATTTGCAGCTGAGAGTGTCCCCAGGAGTCCTCTCCCTGTCCTAGCCCCTCGCTCTTCAACCAAGAGGTGCCAGGAGATGGTTTAAGGGAACTCAAGATTGCCTGCACACCACAGCAGGTTACAAGGCTTAAACCTCTTTTGGAATCTCTAGAATCCCTCCTTAAATCCAACTCCAAACACCTAAACCAAAGGAAACACCGTAGACTTTTTCACTTGTAAATTTTCATCTGCCAGCAGAGGAGCCGAGTGTAGATTTCAGGGAAATAAGAGAGAGTTAGTTACGCTCCCCTGAATAATCCACTCTTGTCAACAGAGGTGGCTAATAGAGTCTCTGCCTGGGCATTTGGATGGAAATTAATGCATGGAGGAGACAAAGCCCTGTGCAGTTTGCAGACATGACACCAGCTCCCTGAAAGGAAATTATACATCGAGTTTTATTAGGGAAGATTCTTGGTAGATGTGTTTATTAAATGACCTGCCTGCCAGAAATGCTAAAGGACTCTGTTTTCCTTCTGGCTCACTGTATCACATCTCTAGGGCTTCACATGGAGCATCTTCCCACACACTGCACTTTTTAGGTTTTTCACCCCATGGCATGATCCTAATGAGCATCACATTTAAAGCTTATAGGCATCTGCAGAGATGAAACTTTCAATCTGCCCAGGTCTCAGATTCACTGCACTGGGATATTTTTGCCCCAAGTGTCTAGTCTATCCAGATTCCTATGCATTATCTTTCAGCTTACCCTGGTGTTTTTGATCCCTTTCAACTTCATGTCACTGTGTGAATGCCTGTCATCCTTTTATTTGATCCTTCCTTAGAGTCATCAATAAAAATGTCAGTAAAGACCAAAGACCTGATCTCTGTGATGCTCTAATAAACATAATTCTGTAACAGAATCATTCTCTATTTAGTATTCTTCTTTGCAGCCACTCAGCTGTGATTTGGTCCATGGATTATTGTATTCAGATCATCCAAAGAGCTAAGTTTTGTGATATGTTATCAAGTGCTTTACCAAATCCAAAAAGACTCACTGATTTTTAAGATTAGAAAGAAGCATGAGAACATCAAATCTGCTCCTTTCAATCCTCAAGTGAGCTTGCTAAGGTACCACTGAAGCATCTCTTCCAGAATGTCCACAGTTGAAGATGCCATGAGATGAAAAAAACTTTGCTTCATTAATCACACATATTGGGGGTTGGTTTGTTTTTTGTTTTTTTTTTTAATACTTATTGTTAAATTTAATGAGTCTGCTTTCTAGACATTGAGTTTGTGTCTTTTTTTTTTTTTTTCTCAGATTAAAGATTGCCTGGAATCCTGTTGTTTCTTGCTGTGCTTGTTGATGTTTCATGCAGTGATCTTTGGGGTTTTTTTCTTTTTTATTACTAACACTGCTCTTGATTCTACAAAGTCTTCTTTTCACATGTGCCTGTGTGGAGAATTCAGTCTCTGTGATGGTGAGGCCCTGCTTTCATGGGGCAATTTGCAGACTTTGAACTAGAATTTCTAATTCTCCCCATAAACAAGTACCTGTCAGCTCTGGCAAGGCTCCCTGTCCTGCATATCTTCCTATTGCCTGTGGGTTCCCTGATGTACTTTAATTTTCATGTCTCCATGCATAACTCATTTTCAAGCATTTCAAAGCTTAGGTAAGTTTCAAGACTATCTTTAAACAATGGTCCAGATTCTCAGCTTGTTCAAATGTGGGCAAATGCAGAGCAACCGCTTTGAAGTCAGCATTGGAAAACAGGTATAAATGTCAGGGAGACCGTCACAATCTCTTTTGATATCTCTGGAGCAGGTCATGCAGAAATAGAATCCCAAACAATACCTGTGACCAGCTGTTCTGTTCATCCTGTGCCTCCAGTCATTCTCCACATACAGCAGATCTCATCTCCCAGCTGACAAGAAAACCAACTAATCCAAAAAATAGAATTACCTAATTTTCTTCCCCATTATCTGAGGCTCATAATAGAAATGTGAAATGACCTGCTCTATTTCAGCAGCAAAAGCAGAGATGCCAGTTGACTCTCAGCTCTCAATTCTCACTACATCATATTTCGATTTGCAAAGGTCAGGGTCAAGGCTGGTGGGGATTTTTGTTCAGGAAAAGCTCCCTACAGATTAAATGGGATTCTTTCAGATTTAAAGAAGGAAGGGGAGAAAGAGAAAGAAAGAGCTGCAGGTTTTATTTAATGGGAAAATCCTAGTTCTCAGGTGGGGGCAGTTCTGCAGACTTAACACCAGTTGCAAACTGGGAGCATCCTGTGCCTGTGCTCCACTGTCTGATCCCATAAATTGTGACCAGAATCACATAGGCTTCCCTCTGTCCCTTCATTTCAGCCAGCTAGGGCTGTGCCATGCCTTTCTCCATGGGAAGGACAGTGACTCACCCACCATCATGTGGATTCAGGGATTCCCCAGAGCCATCAGTACCATCAGTGAAGGAGAGACAGGAGACACTCGTACCTGTGATGGACAGTCATCCCACAGGCAGGGAGTCAAGAGGAGGGAGAGATATTTCAACATTTCCTTTACTTGCTCAACCTCTGAGCACAAATATACAGGTGTCTAGGTCTGGGCTTCATCCTGTGAGCTGTAAATAAGGACCTGTAAGCCATCTTAAGCTTG
Organism: Vidua chalybeata; assembly: GCF_026979565.1. NCBI lineage: Eukaryota > Metazoa > Chordata > Aves > Passeriformes > Viduidae > Vidua > Vidua chalybeata. The sequence continues at coordinate 14,813,060 of NC_071542.1, forward strand.
CAAATCTCCCTGTCAGCCTGAGAAATCAACTGACGTCGTCAGCCAGAGCCAGCAGAACACACTTCATAACTCTCATTCCTCAGGGCTGAGAGCAAAACCAGCACTGCCTGTGGAGCTGGGACATCACAGAGAGCATGGAACAGGGAGAGCACAGACCCATGCAGAGCTGCTGTCACCACCAAGGCCACTAGCAGAGCTGGGCTGCTTCCTCTCCAGGGCTGGAGCACTGGATGAACGTGGCCAGATGCCATACAGAGCCAGTTCAGGCTCCTGGCATCGAGGTTGCCAATGAAGCAAAGTCGCAGGATCTCCTCCACAACATCTGCATTGTCTCATAAGGCATCAAATATGCCAAGGAGATTCCTCCCCTGGGCCATCATCTAGATTGGTGACACGTTTGACTTGCATGGTAGTGAAGGTGAGAGCTCTGTGCTGTGAGCTCAGTGCCACAGCAGCAAGGAATGATTTTGCTCTTGGGTGTGAGTTTCACAGTGTCAGAAAGGCCCACACTTTATGTCTGAGCAGCAGAGCTCTACATCCTCAGTCGTGTGCCTAAAGGAGTGTCAGCCTGAGGCTGTGAATTCAGGCCAGGTGGTTTGGCAGGGCCCAGCAGCAGCTTTTTTGTAACATGTTGCTCTCAGAACAGCTTCCTCAGCTGCACGGCTCCAGGGAGGTGATGGAGGGCACAGTACCTGCCTGCAGCATGATGCCATGCTGAAGTTATCTTTTTTTCCCTGACTATCCTCCCTTCCTTCCCTGGCCACTCCTCCACAGCAGGGGCTGCAGTGGGACTGTGGAGGCTCAGGTTTATCCAGGGACTGTGAAGCCAGAGGGGTGAAAGGGAGCAGCTCCCACAGCTCCTGAGAAGTGAGGAAAGAGGCAGTGAGTCAGGCAGGAGCACTGATCCAGGTCCTGCATGGTGAAGCTGCTGTACAGCACATCAGGGGCTTTTTGGAGAGAGAGGCCAAGCCCTGGCTGGCAGAGTTACATCCAGACAGTAGCAGTGATGAATGGGATGTGATTCGTGTAGCAAATGTGCTCCCGTGATGGAAATCACTTTGCTGGAGGATTGATGATGCTCAGCATGGGTCAGTTCATCTCTCCCAGTTCCCTGTCCTAGATCCTGGCAGACACAGAGACCACAGCTCACCCTTCACCAGCCCCGAGCATCGCTCACGCTGTAGGACTGACTCAAGGCACCAAGGGGATTGGCGTTTTGGATGGAAGATTTTCCATTTTTGGATGGAAGATTTTCCATTTGCTGGAAGCTTGGGCAGCACAGCTGAAAACAGCTTTGCAGCCCCAACTTAAAACTGCCCAGGGCTGCAGGGAGGCTGCAGAGACTATGACACAGGCTATGCAGTCTGGGGGAGACAAGCAGATTTTGAGGTGTCAAAATGGTCCAAAAGAGAGTGTTTCTCACTTTGGCCTGCAAATAAGAGTGGAAGTTGCAATAGGGTAAATCCTTGCTGGGAAACATTAGGAGGAATGAAAGCTGGAGACTTCTGTGCTACCAAGTGAAAAGGTGTTTGGGACCCAGGGATCAGATGTTCCTTTTAAGGAACATCTCCTACTTCAGCCTGCATCAGGACTGCACTCAATAAACAATTTGAGAACAGTGATATCACCTGGCAATGGGACTCCAGTTCCCCATAAGTGGTTAAACCCATGCAATTTTGTGATTTTCTTTTCCCAAGGTCAGGACCATCTTGCAGAACCTTTGGGGATAACAGAAGGATTTTTTCCTGCTTGTTGGAAGCACCACTGCCATGTGAGGCAGGCAAGCTGGGAAGAACTGAGGAGCCACGTGGTGGAAGAACAATGCCAGCCTGCCTCTGGGATTGGGGCTGCTGCAGCTTTCTCTCCTGTTGTATTTCAAGAGGGTTTTAGTAACTCTTGGGACCGCTTAAAACAGATTGTCTGATTCCTGGCAGTGTATTTTGAGCACCCAATTTGTTTCATGGCACAGAAGCATTTGTGGACCATGATGTTTCTATGTCAACACGTGCTTGAGGAGGGTTTTCTTTCACCAGAAGTGGCAGGTGTTAGAATCCAGATCAGAGCTCTCTCCACATCATTATTTTTAGAAAAGGATTTCTATTTTTAATAAGACATGTTGATATGTTTTCTCTATGTGGGATTAAAAGCACTTCAGGCTCATGCACGGAATTTTGCTTTATAAATCTGTGGGAGTGCAGATTTCCTCCACTCTTGTCCACTCTTGTTATATTGCCTTTGTGAAATGGGAATAATAAACCTTGTCTGCCTCCTGAAGGGGCAGAGAATTAACTCTTTGAAGTTTGTAAGACCATATAAATGCCTTCCTATTATTAAACTTACTACTGCTCAGGGCTTTTAAACAGCTGCCACATTTCACTTCAGAGGAGGTCGCCTTGAACTGGTAGGTGAAGTGAACACAGTATATCAGGGTGTTATGCTGAAAAAAAACTTTGGGATCTGTTAGATTGAAAGGCCCTATATAAATATGAGTTATGTGTAGAAATAGATTTTATAACCCTATCATTCTCCTCTGGTGTACGTCTTAATCTAAGGGTTTCACTATCTTTTATGAACATTTAACAAGACCTATATTAAGCTTCAAGCCTCTTCAGAGCACATATTTTACACGGAGTCAATGCAGAGGGGACAGCCCCATTTTTTTGCCCAGCTTACACAGCAGGCCAGCGACAGACCCGCCTGGCCTGCTCTGGTAATTAGTAATTCATAATGACCGGCTGCCCAGAAAATGCTGAGAGAAATTCAGGAGCTTCAGGAGAAGATGGCCTCTAACGCTGTCATGTTTTGAAAGATTCACTGCCTTTTGCTCTCCTTTCAGCTTTTCTAGGAATAGCTGAAGACTGATGGTCTCGTTTAACAAATGTAGGCTCCTGTTAAGTGGTTTTGGATTACAGGCTCAAGGGGCCAGTTCCTGAGCCTGGTGTCTCTGTGTTTGATCTGCATACACCCATTCCCATCCTGTTCAGGAATGCTGGGACAAAATAATAATTAAAAGCTTGTGATCATCCCAATTAATGCTGTTCTGGAGACGCAATGTTCTGGGGAAACTCAGGCAATTCCAGACCATTCTATATTGAAAGTGCCAGAGTTTGGATTGATAGATGTAGGAGAATGGCATATAAGCATTTTTTGAAGAAAGATGCATGAGGATTTCACTGCTCTTGTTTATTTTATAATGTGCGTTTCTTGCTTTGTGTCTTCAAACTACTTAATGAGCATTAGCTAATTAATCTTTCCAGTGTGGTCTGTAAAATTGGTAAATATTATTCTTGCTCTAGAGCCAGAGAAGTGAAAACAAGAAGATACTTCTTCTGAGCTCACTGAGCTCACCCAGAAAATTGGTGTTAAGGCCAGAAGTGAAGGCTCCTGGCTGTTGAGGGCCATCATCACCTGGTCTGCCATGGGTGTGCCTGTGTGTGGCACCTTTCCTAGAGGAATTAACAGCACAGGCCTCATTTGTCAGCACCGAGATGTGCTGAGGTCGAGCATGAATTCTGATTTCCAGCCCTGTCAGCCACACATGCCTCACCAAGCATGGGGTTGGTAGAAGCGACAAAGCAGAACATGGTCCCACTGTGCATTCGATGCTCAGTTGCATTTACAGGTGCCATGTGAGTTAGAAATTAAATACTGTGAGACAGCCCCTTCTTTTACAGACACTTTATTTACAGCCGCCAAGTAAAGTGGTTTTAGAAAAGGCATCTGAATTTAGGACGGTTCTTTCCACCAAACCACTGAAATTCCCAGGCAGGTGAACTGTGAAGCACGAGGGTACCCTGGATGTGAAACATAAACCAGTCTCCTATACCTGTTCTCAGTCTGAGCTAAAGTTTCCCTATTACAAACAAGCAGCCAGCACTATGGATGGAAATTATTTGCCTTTTTTGGGTAACATAAGTCTTGATAAAAAATAAATAAATAAAAAAAAGCGAAGCCTAAGAGCTTCACACCATTTCTCCCAGTTTGACGATCAAAGGTGCTTTTTGTTGTTTCTGCTGCCCCTGTTGATTTACACGGAGAAGATTCAGTAAACAGGGAGCACGGCCGCCCAGGAAGTGGCGGGGAAGAGGATTAAACTCCAGGAGCGAGGCACAGACGGTACCTGGAGGTGACACATTTTGTACTGAACATTTCATTAGCTCCCACAAGGCTGACGCCTGTTCATTAGGCACAGACATCCCAGCCCAATTGCCCATGTAGCTCTGCAAGGGATCCCATCGCTTTATCCCAACGGTGCCGCATACAAAGCAGGAAGACTCCAGATTTCAAGCCAGCCCCTCAGTAGGAGCTGTAATTAGGGATCCTGGTCCATCAATATTTCACCACATCTGCTCCTGATCTTGCTGTGGGATGTTTCTCTGTAGCTCATGTGCTGCTTAAACTTATCTCCTTGACAGCTCTTTAGTTTAAACAAAGATTATTTTGGAACAGGAGCTGTCAAAAAACCCAGCAGCTCCAGGAAGTTTTCTTGTTAAAATATGTTGGCTCGGCAGCACCATCTTCTGTCCTGCCCTTCAAACAGCCCGGGATGTCACACTGCGAACGGGAGCGTGTGCCTGGGCTAGCTCGGGGCTAAAGAATAGTTTGAATAAGACTGAGTTAATGTTTTCCGTGCTGGGAGTCCGAGCCATAAAGCAGCGATAGCACAGCAGATGGGAAGCCCGAGTCCAGCTCTGCAGGGACCGGCCAGCTCTGGAATCCACCGGCAAATCGCTCCCAGTCAAGGCTTTTGGGGTGAGGCTCTGGTGGTTGTTCTCCTGCTCAGAGGATTTATCACGGGCTGTGACCCCCTCGCTGCTGCCGTGGCTTGGAGGGAGCAGGGGCTCGGTGCTGCTCAGCACAATCCGTCTCACACGCTCGCTGAGCCACGCTTTCCCTGGGTTTTTGCTGCTGGGTTTGCTCGGCTTTGAGGTCATGAAGTTGTTGGATGGTTGCTCGTTGCTTGTGCTGCTCGAATGCCAGGTCCCACTCAGCAAAGCCCAGGGAGCTCCAGGGACAGGAGAGGAGGAAGGACTCAAAGGAGCCAAGGCAGACAGTGAAAAATCAACAACGGTGAAAAATCAGGAATTACAGAAAGAGCTGCTCCTTGTCCCAGTCCTCCACAGCACATTGGGATTCAGGCAGAGATTTGTGGCATGAAGGTTAAATTAGGAGGGCAGCTACAGTCATTTCTCATATGTTCCAGCTGGCTGCTGTCTCCTCAGCATCCTGCACACTGGGCTGGCAGCTCACTTTACCTCCAAATCAGCTCTGCTTCTTCATCCCACCACTCAGACAACACCCATGTATATCTCTATAATGTGTATAGGAGAAAGAGAGGCAATATCTGTATTTACCTTTTACTTTAGTGTGTTGTTGCAGGCCTTAAGTAATTAATATCTGAGCAGCTCAGATCCTCGTGTGACAATCGTCACACAAGAGAAAAGCATTCTTATGAAAAATACAACAAAGCCCTTAAATCTGAACCACAGCAGCTCCCTTGTAAGAGACACTCAGTGGCAGGATTGTGCAGCACAGCAATCAGTCTCGCTTTAATATACAGATCAGGGGAATGTAAGAAATACTTGGAGAGCAGCCACAGCTTTCACAGCAGCTGCTGCTACGTTTTTGTCAGGATGAAGTTCATTTCAATTATAGAAAGGCTTGTGATCACCTGCTAGGAGGAGGGTTTCAGCCGTTCAGGAGGCCGGGGGTGTGTATACAGCTATATTTAAACGGCAAATGTGCAGCACACTCTGGTGCCATCCCATTTGCAGAGCACTCTGCACACATCCCCTAATGAAGTGTTTAACTATAGATTCCTTCTCCCTTTATAGTGGGATATGAATGGACTTTTTAAGGAGGAAATTTAAAGGAAGCGAGGAGAGGGACTAAGACATCATTTGTGCTGCTGCATTGCTCAGGCTCTGTCAGGAGAGGGCTAAGCACCATCCCTTCTGGTGCTGCTGCAACCCTTCACTTCTTACAAGGCAGCCATGGAATGTCCTGTCCCAGTGTAAGCACACGGACCCACAGCAAACACTCAAAATGACAATTTTATTTTGCACAGACACTGATGGACAAGATGCTGAGAAACCCATGTGGAAGCCTGGAAGGAGAAGAGGAGGGACTGGAAGCTGGGACAGAAAATGGGTATCCAAGAAACGGTCTCTGATGAGAGGATATGCAGTTTGACACGGCCCTTCTGCCAACCACTGACCCCAAAGGGCTCTTCCACGATGTAACTGGGCCCAAGCAGCCAGAGCCTCATGCGTGCAGTGTGAAAGGGAAGAGCCTTACAGGGATTGCTTCCAGTTAAAGTGTGTTTTGCACAGTACTCTACTGTACTGTACAGGCTGTGTGTCCAGCCTGTACCATTTCCCTCCTCACTCCAAACCAGGTGCAGCCACAGACCTCTGCAGCTTCTGAAGTTTAATCATATTAAGACTTTGCCCTTCTGGGCCCTTATGTGTAGGAGGTTTGCAGAATTAGCAGCAGATGGTCCCACTAGAAATCCTGGTGACTGCATGAGGAGGCAGAGAGGGAGAAGGGCACCCGTTCACCTCCCACTTCCCACTGGGTGTCTGTAAGGGATGTCACCTTGCAGAGCTGGCCAGCAAGGTCACCACTGATGCTTCCCTTCCTCCTGTGTCTGTCTTGTCATCATCAGACCCCACAATCACTGTGAAGGTGTCAAAAAGGGGGAGGAAGAAAGAGGCCAAAGGACTTGACCACTCAAGCAGAAGGGAAATGTTTCAGGGTGACAACAGCTGTGGGAAATGACTTCTGGTGAGGAGGTCTGGCACCTCATGTTCTCATAGAGCTGCTAGCAGGCAGGTCACAGCTCCCATTTGACCTGGGAAGCAATGTGGCTTGATTGTCCTTTCAGAAATAAATTAGGAAATGGCTAATGCCAATTTTTAACAAGTGTCAGAACAAAAGAAGCTCCCTAGCACTTTCCAAAATGATGCCAGAAGGTTGCTCTCAAAGGAATTAATTTTGTCTAATTAAATATCTTCACAGAGCTCTCCAAGTATCAAACCACAACATCAACATGCAGCACTGTGCAGACTAATAGGAGTCACACTGGAACTGGCATCGTGTGCTGAAGTGTCAACAGATGGAGAGGGTGGTCATGATGGAGGAGGAGTGGGACAACAAACCTCCCTTTCCACTTCTGCCCCAAATGACACACTTCACCCCCATCTCAGCTCTCCCATCTGTTAAATCCATGGAAAATACTTCCTAAAGCACGGATTCACCCCAAGGGCAAGCTGGGTATGGGCACGGAGCAGGGCAGCAGAGGCCTTGAGGGAGCTGAGAGCTTTGGATTTTTTGGATGAGGATCAGATGAGTAGGGGCAGAAGGATCTGGGGGATTGCATCTCACTCTGCACTACAGCAATGGGACCCTCACTGTTTGCACCCCCTGAGCATTCAGGCCTGCCCAAGGACTCTCAGATCTCTGTGTTTTGTTGTACATTGCAGCAGAGACAGCCTCGAGGGTTGAGCTGCATCCTGGAGGCAGAGGGCTGCTGCCAGCTCTGCCCTGGAGCATCCTCTTCTTGGATTGCTGATTCACACCAAAAATCAACCAATTTTCCTTCCAGCCTGATTCAGTTACTGTCACTGGCTCCTTCTTTTCCTTATTAATGTCCTTAGAAAGTGAAAACCTTGTGTTACAATCAGCTCTGTTGCTACCCCCAAGTTGCTGTTCTGAACTCCTCTTTATTGAGGAGGATTTACACCCATGGCTGTGTTTTGGCAAGATGGAGGGGTTTCTGACACTTGGAAAAGAGAGCTTTTTAAAATGTACCACATGTCAACACATCCTGTTTTATAAAGCTAGGATTATTAGTTACAAATCAGGTCAAATGAAAAGAAAAAAAAAAAAGTGGGAAATAGCAAAGTTTTCAGAGGAGTATAAATAGCCAGTTGAAATTGCTGGTGCAGCCTGGTAGAACACAGCCATTCCATGCAGGCTCAATTATTTCTCCAGCTGCTCTGAAATCCCACTCGCTTTGCTACCTATTTCGAGCATTTACCCTGTTTATAGGAGACATGGTACACAGTGGATGAGATTGGACGTGGATGCTCCTGGAAAATCCTCCCTGTGTCAGCTGCAGCTCGCAGTGCAAACCTGGTGCCTGAGCACTGCTCGGGGTCACCTGCCTGTGGACAGGAGCATCTCACCTGCTTAAAACTGTCAAATCACTGATCCCTTGCAGCAGACAATACGATTATTCCAGGGTATTCTGGCTTTTTTAGTGAAGTGACAGGCTCTCAGATGAATTGTTTGCGTGCTGGATGATTTCTGTTGACAGGGATAGTCTTTCTGCAGTAGGAAAAAAAATCAAAAACTGACCTTTTCTCTTGCAAATAATAAAGGAGATTAACAAAATTATCAGTGCTGTATGTCCATTTAATTTTTTTTTTTTTTATGGCATCTCCCATTGCCACGGGTCTGATCCCTGTAAATGCTGAGTATTAGAATGTCTCCCACGGGTGGACAGGGGCTAAAGAGAATTTTCAGCAGGAGAGGGAGCTCTCTCTGCACCAACTGCTGGGGAACCAACGCTTGCTGCAGGCGTTAAAAATGCCAGGGAAAGCTGTGCTCACCATTTTGTCCTCATGTGTTCTCTCATATGCTTGCAGGAATTTCACAGGCTGTTTAACTGCAGTGATTTGGGGTTATATATCTAGTGACGCTCTATAAATCTAATAGTAAAACGAGCTTCCATGTGGGGTGTGCATCCATTTGGTCCAAGAAGAAATAATACACCCGCTTAAACACAACAGCTTTTGGAGGAGCTTGGCCCTGGACAGGGAGAGCACACTTATCACATCCCTTAGGGAGCTGCAGGTGGGAAAATTTCCCTTATTTCAAGAAGTTTACAGAATGCTAAAAGCTGTGCAAGACAGAGCCACACTGATACTGAAATTCCTCTTTAAAATTAAAAAACTAGATCAGATGAAAGTATTGCTGTGGAAAGGAAGGGAAGGGAAGGGAAGGGAAGGGAAGGGAAGGGAAGGGAAGGGAAGGGAAGGGAAGGGAAGGGAAGGGAAGGGAAGGGAAGGGAAGGGAAGGGAAGGGAAGGGAAGGGAAGGGAAGGGAAGGGAAGGGAAGGGAAGGGAAGGGAAGGGAAGGGAAGGGAAGGGAAGGGAAGGGAAGGGAAGGGAAGGGAAGGGAAGGGAAGGGAAGGGAAGGGAAGGGAAGGGAAGGGAAGGGAAGGGAAGGGAAGGGAAGGGAAGGGAAGGGAAGGGAAGGGAAGGGAAGGGAAGGGAAGGGAAGGGAAGGGAAGGGAAGGGAAGGGAAGGACCATGTTGCCTGACATCCCACTCTGGTGGTCAGGGAGGCAGGAAATAGAGAGATGGAGATATAGAGATGGAGAGAGAGCTGGAGAGACAGAGAGATAGCGCCTTACGCCCTTGAGCTCTGTGAGGCCGGAGCTCCCAGGCACAGCTCTCAGGCAGGCTCAGCCCCCCGCCCTAGGCTCTGGCTCTGCCCTGGCCCGGAGGGGAGCAGGGGTGCTCGGCTCTCCGTCCCGCTGCCCGGCCGGGCCGGTCCCGCCGCGCGGGGGCAGCAGCAGCCGGGTTCCAGCGGGACGGGAGAGGGAGGCGCCGCATCCCGGGAATGCCGCGGCTCCCGCGGAGCTGCCCCTGCTCTGAACCGCAGAACCACGGATGGTTTGCGTTGGAAGGAACCTTTCATGGGCTGGGACACCTTCCACTACACCAGGTTGCTCAAACCCCATCCAGCCTGGCCTTTAATGTTTCCAGGGATGGGGCATGCACCACGACTACGGGCATCCTGTGCCAGCTTCTCCACCCTCGTGATAAAAAAAAAAAAAACCCTTCCTTATATGTAATGTAAACCGACCTTCCTACAGTTGAAAACCATTCTCCCTTGTCCTGTCCCGGCAGACCCTGCTGAAAGGTTGGTTCCCATTTTCCTTGTGAGCCCCTTTAGATACTGGAAGAGGCTCTAAGGTCTCCCTGAAGCTCCTCCAGGCTGAACATCCCCAGCTCTCTCCCTGTCTCCAGAGCAGAGGTACTTCAGCCCTGTCAGCATCTCTATCGCCTCCTCTGGACGTGCCCCAGCAGCTCCATTCCTTCCTGTGCTGGGCCCCCAGAGCTGGAGGCAGCTCTGCAGGTGGGGTTTCACCGGAGAGGGGCAAAATCCCTCCCTCCCCTGCTGCCCACGCTCCTGTGGATGCAGACCAGGCTATGTTTGGCTCTGTGGGCTGCCAGCACACACGGCCGGGTCATGTCCAACCTGTCACGTCCAGTCTCACACCCACCAGCACCCCCCAGCCCTTCTCGGCAGAGCTGCTCTCCAGACACTCCAGAGAGGTGCCCTTTTATCACCCCCCAATGTGCTCCATGGCTGTGCTTCGCTGGGAATGGGTGTGGCTGTGGCTCCAGTCACTGATAAGGGCAATGCCATGCAACTGGCAGGGTGTTAAAGTGGATTAGAGTTTCATTTAGCGTCATTAGAGTGGATTAGGGTTTGATTTGGGGGTGTTAATATAGATTAGGGTGTGATGTAGCAGGCCCCAGATTTAAGGACTTCATGCTGCTCCTGCTGGGTGGTAAAATAAGGCTCTCCTACCTTTGTCCTCTGGGATTCCCAAAAGGATCTGTGGGAGCTTAGTTGTATTTTCTCTCATATTTTTTTGCTTTATTTAATTCTGAATATTTAATTTGAATATCTGATGTAGTTCAATTCTCCTGGCCGTGAACACACTGAATAAGGCAGATTTTAGCAGCCCTTTTATGACTTTATTTTTCTTGTGGATTTTTTTTTTGTTGTTTTGTTTGTTTGTTTGCTTTGGTTTGTTTTTGTTTTTTTTTTTTTTTTTTGTTTTTGTTTTTTTTTTTGTTGTTTTTTTGTTTTTTTTTTTTTTTTTTTTTCTTGGCAATAGGAAAATCTCATTTCCAATTTACTGCTGTGGACAAAGCAGTACATGGCAAAGATGTATTTCCTTTTCACACTCTGTGTTGGTTTTGGCTGGGTTTCAGGTCTGACCTCTCCCTATATACCAGATGTTTGTGCCCTGTTGTGGTTGGTGCTGGACAGAAAACATTGCCAGACAAGCAGATCTTCTTTTTTCTCCTTTTTAAGGAGAAAATCCTTGAAAAAATCCCTATCCTTGGCTCAGAACAGGAGGAATTTAAGTCTAGTGGTATCAATTTGATTAAGAAAACAACATTTTCCATTTCATCTTGTTTCTTCTATGCTGGGATATTCTCAAACACTAGGAAATTGCACAATCCTAATGACTGCTTAACTCAAAATTGCAACAACTCACAATTGCAACAGCCTTTGGAGTGAGCTCATGCCTGACTGATGAAACAGAATATTCACTGATAAAATATTTATGTGTTTAAAGAAGAAAGCCTACAATACCTTAAAGCCATGACTTACATTTCAATCTCATAAACAGATGGGGGGAAACATTGGGGTTTTTTTTGTTTCTCAGCGTAGCAGAGCCATATTTATCTCTCAGCTTTGGGCACAAAGTTCATGGCAGAGAAATGGCATTTCAGGACTGATTTAATCTCTCTGTATTTCATAGTTACATGAGGCACACAGGGGACCTCAGCATTTCACAGTGACAATAGGACTGAGTTGTGGACCTGCCTCTGCAAATCTCCCCAGCCAGCAGCAGGTAAAGGTTTAGGGCTGGAGTAGTCCCAGACCGAGCCAGAAGAAGGAAATGGGACCAGTGGGCCACATGTTAACCACTTCTTTAATGGAAACTCTAACAGAAACTGGCACATCTGGGATGAAAACTGATGCAACTCTCCCAGGAGGTCACTGGTCTCATTAGGTACATGTTTAACAGGAATTAATTCCAGTGCTGAGCCAAACCACAGCATCAGAGGTGAAATCAAAGTCCCCAGGGAAACCCAGTGTCCTCTGAGCACTTCTTTAATCTCTCACCCACCTTTGGTATTGACATTTGTTTCTCCATGAAAGGGTTTTTGTTTACTTGGGATAATGTGTCATTCTTCCCTGGGGAGCTGAAATTTTAGCCAGGTACAAGTCATAGCAAAGCTTTGCCAAATGCCCCGTGCACTGCAGTGAGTGGCACAGGGAAAACTGCAGTTCCTGGGTGGAAAAGGACAAGCTGTGGTGCTGCCATTCACCAGCACAGCCATGCTGACAGCAGGGTAAGACTGGGGTACCAATGTTTGGCCCAGCCTGCTGGGGGCTTGAGAAGGAGCACAGCAGCCAAAATACCAGTTTCCCCTTTCAAGTGTTCTCAGGGGTGCTAGTTTGGCATTATGTGTGTCCTGCAGTGGAATGTGCACCCGTTAGCATATTCCTCCAGAATTAATCAGACAAATGGGACATGATTCTCCGTGAGCAGGAAGTAAAGCCTCATTTCCTGTAAATCTGTGTCCTGTATTACTAGATTCCACTGTGAAAAAGAATCCCTCCCCACAGCAAGCAGAGAGCGTGTGATGTGATGACATGCACACTAATGAGCGAGCTGAAAGACAGCTGCCTCCGAGCAGGATGGCAGATGGCCACGCTCACAGGCTTCCTACCCCAACTGTCTGGAGGTCAAGTAGGAGAAGGAGTTTTCAGGAGACACATAGAAACTTCTCCTCAGTTCTAAAACACGTCTTTCAGGGGCAGTTGGATGCGGCATTGGAGCTTAAAGTGTTTTAGCAGGCACTGGCAGAACGCGCAGCACTGCACTCCCCTCCCAGCAAAGCAGGATGGCAGGGCTGGGCTGGGCTGGGCTGGCTGCTGTCTCACCTGACACCACAGAACCTCTACCTTCTGCATCTCCCAAACATCCTCAGCAAGTCTGGAGCTGCAGATGTCATCACACCAGAACAAGCTCCTGTTGGCTGGAGCCTGAGCTGTTTCCAGGCTTTGCCTTTTTGGGGGTAACAAAGGAATACATGCTGAGCTCAGAAAACGTGTAAATACTGGAACCAGAAGTGGGGTAACTTCCTTCTAAGAATGAAAGAGTTGGTAGGCTCCCTCTTACAGGTTATCTTCCTGCAGTTCCTCTAACATCTGGGGTGGTAATGCAGAGAAGGCCATGGGCTCTTTCTCTTTGATACCTGCTGATTTCATGATGCACATACTGTGTGCTGGGTTCAGAGCGACAAACTTCCCCAAGTCCTTGGTGCTGCTGGCTGCAGGCATCTTGCACTCCTCTGTCTCAGTCCCCTATCTCCACTCTGTGTGTGCTGGCTCTTGTGCTCATGGAAGTGATCCAGCTGAAAAGCCAAGAAAAAAGGAAAAAATGGAGTCTGAGCCTGGATTAATCCATCGGTCTGGCTGACGGTACAGCCACTCGGTAGCAAGTATTTCCACAAGAGAAGGGGCTGCTTTGTCCTTGAGCAGCAGCTGATCTAGAAGCCAGCTATTGAAAAACATGTTCCATGAGCACTCCTGCTTCCCTCCAGCCCCATCTGCTGTGTCCCAACCCAGCAGTGCCCCTGCTCTGCTGTCGGGTGGTTTCAGCCAGGGCTGAGCTGGTTGGAAGCTCCTGATGAGTCGTCAGCTAGATTAATTCCTGCCCCAGCACCCTGGGTGGCTCTGTGTCACCAAGGGTTATGAGAAGGACGTCAGTCTCTTCCCTTAACACTACAATGGATTTGTGCCCAATTAAAATGACTATTAACTGTGGCCTTCATTAGTAGGACTGACAATGGAAACTTTTAATCAAGTGTTTGGCTTGCAAAGAGGCGGAGGAGGGAAAGGATCACTTCTCCATTTATCACGGGTAAGTTACGAAAAAAAAAACCCAACCTAAAAAAAAATTCCCCATGAGTAATTTGAGTGGAATACAGCTGGATTTTAAAATTCATGATTTAGGCATGGGAGGGAGAAAATATATTTTAAACCCCTGCTTTCTCCGCCCAGCCAGATAAATTTAGCAAGGATCAGGTTAAAGTGGTGACTGTTTTCCTTGTCAGCTCAAGTGTTTCTGCCAGAAGTGGATTTTTATGTCCACTTATAAGGGGGCTGGAGCAGGGGAAAGGTGCTGTAATGGAAGTGCTCACATCACTTCAGCACAGGGCAGCCCTGCTAATGGTGCCCACAGAGCTGGAGGAGCTCACTTGGCAGCTCACACCCTGCTAAGCCTGACAGAAAGGCTCTTTGAAAATAACTTACTGCTCCAAAAATAAACACAGAAAGCCCAACCTTCTTCACACTGAACGGGTGGCAAAATTGCTCTCAGCTTTATGGGAGTCCCAGGACATTGTCCAGGGCTTTCCCCAGCCAGCACTGCCATGGGATAGGGTTAATTGCTTGAGGTGTGGTGGGAATTGTTGGGTGTGATTTAATAACACTCTACATCTAAAACAGGAGGGAGGAAAAACCAGATAAGCCAGAACAGCCCTGGCCTTGCTGAGGGTGGAGGCCAGGCAGGGTGCAAGGGTAAAAGTATCTCATCTATGCCATGTCCTTCTGTCCACCAAATGTCCTCCCAGCCCCACAGCCCACCCATCCAGGACCGTCTCAGGCTGCTGTGCTCCCACTCTTGGCTTCCTCACGTATTTTTCATGACTGTGATCCCTTTTGCTTGTGTGGAGTGGAAATCTGTTTCCAGGGAGGAGAAACAAAGGCTGGGTGCTTTAAGCTACCATGCTGTGGGCTTTGGGGAGTTTCTGGTGATGTTTTTGGAGGAGCTGCCTTTCGCTGCTCCTGTTGGAATGCATGTTTGTGCCACAAACCACAGGGCAGAGCAAACCCACTGCAGGTGTGGGCAGCAACCCCCCTGCTCCACACAGCACAGACCCAGGAGAGCTGGGCTACAGAAAAGAAGCTGGTATTTAACACCATGTGAAAGTGCTTCAGCTGGGGACACCATTCATCTGATTTTTCCAGGAAATCAAATCCAAAACTGAGTTTAAAGCAGTCAGCTGTTTGCAGAGGGGAGAACTGTGCAGAAATCAGGAAGTTCTCAGGGTTGCTGAGGCAGACACACTCATTCGAACCACAGAATCTGCAGGGAAGTTTAAGGGAGCCTGAGCCTTTCAACCAGAAATTGTCCTTTTTATATAATGAGTGTTTCAGCCAGCAGGACTCAGAGCACTGGGAATGCAAGGGACACTCAGGAGGTGGGAGAGCAGTGGGGCTATCACAAGAGCTGGGAAAATAAATTGAAAAAGTGTATTTCAAGCAAACTTCTATTGTTTGGAAAAGTGATGGGGTTACTTGAAAAGCAGGCTGTGAAGAGATGTTTTAAACTCAAGCCACATTAAGGTGGAGAGCCCTAACACAGGCTTGTGCTCAGTGAGGCCCCTACACGGTGCAGCACAGCACATCATCCAGTGCCTTGCCCTCCATTTCTGTGGAAAATGTGTTTATTTAGTGGTGGCCAGTGCTGTGTGGACATAATTGTCACCCATTATGCAGTGACAACAGTGTCCACTGTGTGGAAACCCAGGCTGCATTAGCAAACCTAACAAAGCTGGGGCATCTTTGCATTCCCTCCCTTGTCTGTGTTGACTGAGATGAAACCCCTTTTGCTTTCTTTGTCTCAGGGCACAGCCTTGGAACTGCAGTAGAAAATTCCCTTGATTCCCTCCTGCCACAGGGGCAGGTCCATGCCTGACCACGGGTCCTCTGTGCCTCTATGCAAGATGTCTTTATGTAACCCCAGCCTGCGACCCAGATTAGCTTTCACCGAAATGCAGGTTTGCAGCTATTCCAGGGAGGCTCTGCAGGAAGCCTTGTGTGCTGCTGGAGGGTTTTATTTCACTTCTCTGTATAGCTTGTAAAAAGCTTCTTGGAAACCAGATCTTTGTGTTTTACTTAGAGTTCACTTATCTGCCAAAAGCTGTTTCAAGTTACTCTTTCCGAACCATATTAATTTAATCCTTAGGTAAGAAGGAAACAGCAATAAGTACTGTGTATCTTTGTCGAGAACTCGCCGCTTCTAATTATGCATCTCTATTCTAAGGTTTAATATCGAGGAGTACAAAATGAGGTCAACCTCTATTAAATATAATGACTTTCCCTGTGGAGCTTGCAATGAAAACAGCTTCACAACAAAGGCTTCTATTTAAGGGAGAGGAAGTTTCTATTACAAGTAGTCCCCTGACTTGGTGCAGGGCCTTTGTTTTCATTTGCTGGCTATAACAGTGAAAAAAGATTTGGGTTGAGGCTTTTACCAGTGCTGAGAAAAAACAGGCAAATTAATACATGAAGATAGGGAAGAATAAAAGCACGGTTGCTGCAGGAGCTGACCTAGAACCAGTCTGGCATGCAACATCTGTGATCCTGAGCCACACCATGGCCACCAGGAGCTGCATGCAGTGAGCAAAAAAGGAAAAGCAAGAGCAGCAGGTCTGCATTTCTATTTTTGCTGCAGGCTGGACACAATTCCCCATAAGTACCTCACGAACAGGCAGCGTGGTCTGCTCTTGCAGGAGACAAAATGAAACTTGTAAGGGATGCAGGAGCTACTTTTGAAGACTTTTGGGAAGAGCACCGTTTGGTGCTGTGCCGTCTTGCTGGGCAGCTCCTGTGTGCTCTGGGGGCAGATCCTGCCCTGCCCAACCAGTAAGTCTGCATATCTCTGTTTTTCAGAGGTGCAGTGGCTCGAGCTGGCTGTTTGGTGCTCCTGTAGCTATTTGCGTGGCTTTTGGGCTTGATATTAAAAGCTGGGTAAGCACAATGCTGTCTTATTAACTAAATTATATTTTACACCAGAAATGGAGGTAAACATGGCCACTTTTTTTATTATTATTACTGTTGTCCTGATAGCAGCTTAACCACTGCCAAAGTTTGCTCTTTCTTTAAGGGTATTTTTTTTTCTTCCTGCAGCCTTGCAGGAATGTGCCAGGCAGTTGTTAAAACGCTGCTCCTGCCAAGCGCAGGAGGGTTATCTTGGCATCAGCCCGCAGCCCGTACGAACCGCACCGCGCCAAGGCTGCCGTGCTCGAGCCGCGTCGAGAGCAGTTCGAGAACGGCAGCCCTCGGTTGTTCAGCTCCGGCTGCTCTGCTCCCCCCTTCCCTCGCAGTTCAGCTCGCTGCTTTACGCTCCTGATCCCTGCAGCCGGCTGGAATAGCATGTAAATGATATTTCAGTGTATTAATGCCCCGGTGCGCGGTGACGCACTGCAGCCTCCCCGCAGGAAACACGAGCTGACCCTGGGGCGCGCTGGCAAGTGCGACGCGGATCAGCCTTCTCCGCCAGCGGCGGTGCTCGCCCTTTAAGAAAGAGCCTGCAGTAATTTTCCATTACCCTGCACGGTCCTGTCTACGTGGCAAGAATTGTTTGTGGAGGCTGGAGCATCGCGGCTGAGGCGCAAGCCCCAATCCGGCTGCCGTTGCCTGGCTACGCGCTCGGCATGCCGGCAGCGCGCCAGGCTCCTGGGAAGCACCTTTGTTCCCGAAAAGGGATTTGAGTTGTGTTTCGTGCCGAAAGCTGGGGACAAATGCTGCTTTTTTCAAGCAGCCTGGCAGAACTGGGCTTTTGAAACAGCACGCGCCAGCCAAAATGCTCAGTAGTAGAAGTAATAATAATAATAATAATATGATGCATGGAGTCCATCTCTTGTGGCAGATTCTCTTCCTTTGCACAAGGAAATAGCTTGTAATGTTTGCTTGCTGTTGCTCCGATCATAACAGTCACTTAATCAAGGTAGAAATACCATCAGCAAAATCCTCCCCTGCTCCTGTTCTTTCCATCTAATAAACCAGACGGATCGCTGTTGTTCTGCAACTTGATAAGCAGGTTTGTTTTTTTTTTTTTTATGTAAGCTCTGGAGTCCTGACAGGAGAGTAGTCTGAAATGCCTAAAATATTTCAAATGCCGCCAGCAGAATCTGCAGCAGCAGGAGGAGCTGGTCTGTGTGCTGTCCCTGCTTGCTGGGGCTTAGCGTTAAGTATGGCAGCAGCGTCAGTGCAACAGGCGTTTCTGTGATGCCTCAAGCATGGCTTCAGCTCCAGGATAGCTTATTTTATCTCTTTGAGGTTTGATACTTCTCATTAATAAGAGTTCTGTGTTCCTGCTAGCAGCCCATGCTGCCAAGGTCTCTCCCAGCATCAGCAGACAAACTACACTGGTAGTTGTCACACAAACAAGTGTGCCACCCCGCTTAGGTAATGCTGCCACTTCCCTTCTGCAGCAGCTCCAAGAGCCCTCAGGAGTTGCTCTCCAGGAGGAATTAATGCAGATTACTTTGGGGTGTCTGTCTACCACTAGAAACCTGAGAATTGAAAAATTTCATATAAAGTAGAACACACTGAGCATCAGCCTTAATTCTGCTTCATGGAGTATGCAGCCAGAGGGGAATTTTGTGCTGGTGTTCTGGCATCCTGCATTGCACAGATGAACAAACCTCACCCAACAGAGCCCTGGCACAGCTACACAGGGGACAACCTACCCAGCTCCACTCCCTGGGGTGCTCCACTTGGATGGTGGCTTTGAGTCATCTCTCCAGAGCACAGGCACAGCCTGCCCTGCAGCCCTGACACCCTATCACTTGTCTCCTAACCACAACCTCTCTGAGGTTTACAGTTAAGAGATGTTGGTTTCCTGCAGTTTCTCTCGCAAATTAGCAATGTTCTGTGCTTTCTGGGCTCCTTTTCATACCGGTTTCCTCACACCCAACCTTTCCACCACCTCCTCCTCATCCTTGCTGCTGAGGGCTACTACCCAGCAGCTCGGTTGATGCCCTGACCATCTGGGAACCTGCACAGCGTTCCCCACCTCCAGGAGAGCCATGCAGGAAGGGTGGAGCAGGGCATGCTTAGCAGCTTGGCTACATGCCATCCATCACCTGGAATATGTTGGTCCTCTATCAGTGAAGTGTGCCTTGTCTGATAGGAGCGACTGAGCAGATATTTGGGAGGGTGAGTTTCCACATCTCTGGGTCAAAATTTCCTATATGGGTAACTTGATGGTTAGAAACAGCACCTTATCTATGTTACACACTGCTGGGCTCTCTGTTCAGTGAACTTTTGGACTTGTTTTATCTGTCCTTGGATTGGTTTTTGTTTGTTTGTTTGGATTTTTTAAAGTAAACTACAACCTCATACTATTAAAAACCTCTGTATCTAACAAAAGATGGGTTTGGAGCTTAAAAAACAGATTGTTAGTAGCAGCCCTTTTCCTTTTCAGTGTGTTTTCAAAAGTGAAAAGTGGTACTTGGGAACTCTTTATTTTTTCAAGAAGGCATATAAACACAGAGGTATGCAAAAGAGGGTCCCTTTCCAAAATACATGTGTCCTGTGCTGTGTCTGCTCTAACACACCACCACAGTCGCCTTTCTTGGGATTTGCTCCACACGGAAAATGTGGAGGATCCTAACTGCCAGAGGAGGGTTTGCCTCTCTTGTTTGTGCAGTTAGGAATGTGGGTGAGCCACTGCTTTCTCTGAGGAAAGAAACCTTCCATCCCAACCCCTTATGCCTTTGTTTGCTTTTAGAACTGCAGTGCTGTTGAAGGTAACTCACGCTCCTGTGGCTTCTCTGGAGCTGATTTAACATCTGGTTTCACGTTTTATATTCCGTTTTTAAAAGCACAGAGACAGGACTACATCTTCCCACGTGTGCTCCAAAATCCATAGGATCCTGAAGACCATAGGAGATCAGAGCAGGCAGACCCCCAGCCAGTCTCCAGGGAGTGAGGCTGGTTTCCAGCACCACCAGGGCAGCGGGATGTGGCTCTTGAACAGCAAAGTCCCTAATTAAAGAAGCAATTTTCAAAGACAAAATTAGAACAGTCTTTGAGGTCATTTTGTTTCAGGAAGGCAAGAAAAGCAGAGAAAGGAAAAATGTGCTAGAAAGACGCAAAACCCAGAGCACAATTTTCTAACTTTTCTAGCTTTCAGCGATTTAAGCTTAGGGATCTGTGGCCATTTTGTGAATGAATTATCTGATTTCAAAGGTTTTTAAATGCCTCGAATGATATTCCTACTTTAGAAAATGAAGTCCTTACTTTATGGAGAGGCTTAAGTATCAGTTTCAGTTTGTTCTTTTATGTTTTGCAGATTGAAAAAAATGTATAAAAGACATCATAATCATGCCATTTTCCTCGACTGCAATTTGACATCTAAACGTGATCTTTTTTCCTTATTTAATAGATGGTTTCATTCTTGGGTTGGTTTTGTTGTTTTTTGGATTTTTTTTTTAACACTGTAAATCTGCAAGTTGTTCCCAAAAGCCCAGTATTTATATTTATTCCATAGCAAGCATGTGACTGGTATTACTGCATAATTATACCAAAATGAATTTGAGTTTCTTTTGTTGCAAAATGCTCCAGGGCTACAGATATGTTTTGAATGCATAATAAACTCCAGGTATTGAGATTACAAGAGAAACTATCTGCAAAATCCTGTGGATTAAGGTCATACATGAGATATTTAATTCTCCCTCCTGTGAGGTTTGATTGCAAGATAGTGAGCTCCCACTGACTTCTTAAAATGAGAAAGCTTGAAAAATTGACCAGATTCTGTCAAATTTGCTGTGCTGCTAGTGGAACTGGAGGTGTTGAAGAAAGGGGGAACTGTGAGGAAAGGAAGAAGCAGAGACCAGGAGGTCAAAATCCCTGCTGGTTCACAGCTTGGAAGTGAGGAAAGACACCAATATAACTTTTTTTTTTTCTGCCACAATTTGATCTACTATAGAATTATCTGTATGAGAAGGGGCAGCTCTTCCTTCTCTTGTTGTGACTGCAGCAGTGTCTCAAGGCTGCAGTTGGGACCAAGGTTCTGTTGTGCCAGGCCAAAGGATGTGTCCTTGAGGGTAAAGGCTGCAAAGTGTGGATGGGAGAAATGCGAGGAGCAGAATGGAGGGCATGGGGGGAGCACCGCAGTCCTATGGAAATTCAGTGATATCTCTTCCCTCCATCCCAAATGTATATATGATCAGTTCATACACCATAGAGACTTGATTGGAAGGTAAAACTGGGTAAAAACTGTCTGGGGGACAGCCAGTCGCCAAGACCATTGCTCTCCTCCACATCTGCCAGGAGATGGATTCAGTGAATTCTTTTTTTATAGAGGTGGCTATTCTTCTGCCTTTTTTTTTTTTTTCCTTCTCCATAAACTATTGAAAATCATCTGATGGGAATAACTTCCAGTAACTGATTGTGTGATACAAATGAGTGTATCCTTATAGAGAACAAGCCACCCTGGGTTTAAGTTAAATATAGATCAGCTGCATGGACTCCCTCTCCAAAAAAGGTGTGGACGTAACAATTTCACCCTGTTGCAGACACGATTAGTCACTGGTGTTCTTCATGCTGTCAGTAACTAGGGCATCGCTGCTGCCTCACTGCCTGCCTGAAGGGACCTGGGTGGACCTGTGCAAACGCGATTGGGCTGAGGAAGGGGTGGAGAAATGCAGCTCTCAGCCCGGGATATATTTAGTGAATGCAGCTGTGGGAGGCAGCAGGAACAAGAGAGCTTTTGTATTGCCTGTGCTCTGACGGCTCACATGCCTAAATAATCTGCTAGTTTCTTACCCATATGTTTCCTCCCCTTGGTCTCCAATGTTTTTAATTTGAATGTAAAGTTATGCTTCAGTCAGAATACGTCCTAGAGCTTAAAAGTGAGATGTGTTACAGTGTCAGCCTTAGTACAGCACTTCAGACGTGGCAACCTTCAGCTTTCAAGGGCACTGGCCTTTCTCCATGGCTACTAGGGAAATTTGACTTCATCTTTTAGGGAAGGTAGTGATGTTCCAATATGCCTTTCATGTGCACTGCAGAGCTTGCCTAGGGTGGGAGCAGACCTGCAGCGCTGCTGCGGCCCCTCCCAAGCAAGTAAAGTCTGCTTCTTGCCAGGGCTTCTGAGCTGCGGTGCAGAGCCTGCTTTTGGCACCCTGGGCACTTCAATGAGCTGTACAAACTCTGCTGGTCCTCCTGGCATCCCTGGGAGTCTGATCCAATATTCACTGGTACGTCATGGGATAAAAAAGGAGGACAAAAATAGGTTTACAGACCCGCTGGGTCAAGCGGGAGCAGGTTACTGTTGCTGTGCGTTAGGACTAATTTGTCAGTGCTCTCTGGCAATGTTCGGACTTGCCCCCAGAGAAAAAGATCGAGGCTGAGAATTCCCTGTGCGTCTTCTTCCCTGGCTTGTTCAGTGACACACAGTAAGCCACGAACTGGCCTGCCTCAGGTTTTAAAGGTTTATAAGAAATTATACTGCTGTATATTTTAAAAAAAGTCTTTTTTTTTTTTTTTTTTTTTTTTTTTTTTTGTCTTGTTCTGATGTGGTTAAGGAGTTGAAAAAACAAGACTGGTGCAGGGTATTGCTGTCTGGATGGCGGAGACATCACATTTGGAGGGAGACAGACGCTGCCATTGCTTTCCTAGAGCTTGTCCCACCTTACGGTGTTTTTCCACCCACAGCAGCATTGCTGGGAGTTGTTGCAGTGACACATCCACTCTCCGGCAGAGCAGCACTCTGACCCTTCCCAGCCCACCATGGACAGCATGGATTTGCTGCTCCTGTGGCAGGGACCTGATACCCGTATCGGAAATGCACCTCCTGTGGGTGGTTTTTATCGTTCCACCACCGGCCAGCACTGATCCTGAAACACATCCAGCTTCTATTAAAACTGTGTGGTGTACGTGTGCAGGATATAGCTGTCCCACCTTTGCATGCTGTGATCTAGCAGAGTTTCAATAGCCAGTTTGTCTATCGAAAGTAAAAGGAACAAATACATCTATGAAAAAAATCTGTACGAACAGGATGCTCCGGAACCTACACAGTCTTTTCTGTCTCGAATCCCGCGGACTGCGTGCCCGGGACTGGCTTTGTTTCCGCAGTTAAATGGTTAACAGGAGCACTAATTGGCTCTGAGCGCTCCAGCCCTTTGCAACAGATTATTGGCATGCTGGTAGGAGCAGCTCCCTTCCTTCCCTTCCCCCTTCATT
Organism: Vidua chalybeata; assembly: GCF_026979565.1. Lineage (NCBI taxonomy): Eukaryota > Metazoa > Chordata > Aves > Passeriformes > Viduidae > Vidua > Vidua chalybeata. The sequence continues at coordinate 14,835,929 of NC_071542.1, forward strand.
ATAAAAACATGTACTGTAGAGAAACCAAATACCACATGGCGCCCTGCGCCGAGCCCGTCACCGGCTCCCGCTCCGTGTTCAGCACAAAAACTCCTTTTATATTTGGGAAGCGGAGGGAGAAAATTCTGGAAAGGCAAGATCGTGGCGATAGCGTCTGAATCGGCACATTTATTTACAGTGTGCAGGAGCCCACAGCCCCACACACCCACACCCGTGTGGGGAGCAGTCCCGGGGGGGCTCCGAAAGCGGAGGGGAAAGGCCGTTTTGTGAAGGAGAACTCTTCCCGTCAGGTTTCGGCTTTGCGGGGGGCTCTCGGGAGGTACCGAGGGGCTGAATTTGAAGACAGAAAAATAAAAGCTTTGCGGGAAAAAACTAAACAAACAAAAAAGAATTTGCATTTCTCTTTTCCCGAAGAGCCGTGGGCGTTTTGAGGCAGCTGTCTGCAGAGGCAGGCGCCATTTCGTGAGGCGGCATTAATGCAGCGAGAGGAGACATGTTGTGCTCGTGCAGTTCGGATTTTAAGGTTTTTCTCCTTAGTTTGAAGCAAGAGGCTTATTCATCCCGCCTTCACCCTCCTTTAGTCCAAAGGCTTTCGTTTTTTAAATTTGAAGGAACAAAAGTTATGACAAGTGGGGAAAACCAGGGAAAAAGGGGAAAGTTCTGAGGGTATCACAGTGTGAAAGCAAAATCAGATTTCTCTCCAAGAGACAATCTTAGAGGTGTACATGGTTCCAAAAACGCCACGAACAGTGCAGGGAGGATATCAAGGTTGACAGCGTGGCTGTACACCCAGCCCAGGTGTGCAGGGAAAATGTGGTACATCAGGCATGTTTTAAATAGAGGGTTTTTTTCTGCTACAAAAAACGGTCTGTGCACACACAAAACCGGCCTTTTGTGATTTACATGAGCTGACTTGATTTCCAGGTTTTGAGATACTAGTTTTGATCTAAAAGCCCAGACTATTGCTAATGCTGCAGAACTGCTCTTTTGATCAAAGGAGAAAATAGGAATCGTGGCAGGAGTGAGCTCAGGCTGATGCCTTCAGTGCAGAACTCCCGGAGTAAGCTGCAGCATTTTCATTAACGGCTTTTGGTATGGGAGTTGACTTTTTACCACTCCGGGACCTTTCACTTGCAAAATGCATTATAAGGCTCATTTGTTTAACAAGTCTCTGGGAGCTGGAAGAGGGAGAATTAATGCTGGCATTTGGGAATACAACTGATAGTGCTGCATTTGATTTTGGTTTCATGTCATTATTTTCTGGTTTCAGAGTCAAGAAAAGCTGCTCATTTATTTTTCATGTAGCTGTACTTTTTCTCCTGGCTTCTTAAGGAGGCAGAGCTCATGAAATGGTGCTGTTAAAGGCCTGGAGCTTTTGATCTGATGTTCAGTTTCAACAAATTTCTGTTCCAGAGGTTCTGCACTTTGGGGAAGACTGCACGTTATAGAGATGAATCAGTGCATCTTCTAAAGGAAGAGCTACAAAATGAGTGCAGAAGGTCTCTGTTCATCTTCCTTGCTGACCCATCAATGAGCATCTCGTTGCCAGCTGACCCGTCCATAATCTGTAGCTCGGAAATGTTGCAGCCTCTGAGGGAATATGGTGTGGGACTGGGAATGCTGCAGCAGTGCAGCACACTTGGGTGTGGGGCTGCTGACTCCCAGGAACGCAGCCGTCGTTATTTCAGCTGCTCACAAAAGACTTGAAAACTTCCAGCCACAGTATTCAAATCCCAGCTAGGTTTTCAAGGAGTATTAGAGATATTTAAGACTCCTCCAAATTATGTGCAGCTGAATTTTGCAATGTCTTTGATCTCCTTGCTCTGGGTCTAAAGGTTCCTTTTCAAGCTTGTCACCTGCAAAGAATTCTTTGAGACAATGATTCCTTTATTACAGAAAAGCTCTTTGCCACCTCACGACCATTATTTTTCTTGATTGCCCTTTTTTACTCTTCTAAGGTTACATTCCATCTGCACTTCAAACATAACCTGGGTGCAGCGCACTGATAACCAGCAATAAATGTAGAATAACTCTAGCATGACATTCATGCATATCCTTGGTTTGTTTAAGACTGTGCATTATAATGACAACATAAAGCATAAAATAGTTTTCATATATAAAAATCACTTTTTCAGCATATACTAATGTGCCTTTTGGAACCTCTTAATTAGGCTATCGTTTTCCCCTAAACTTAATTCCACATTATTAAAAGCATTTGAGTAGACTTCAACATTCCAATTTTGGTTACAATTTTCATTCTGTTTGGTGTGTGTGTGTGTAAATATAAATATAAATATATGTATATACAAGAAGATAATCCTTTATTAATCTTTTGAGCAGAACAGTTTTCGTTTGTGCAGCAGAAGTCTTGTGCCTGAATGTTCATTATCAGCACCTGATATGCTAGCCTGGAGCACAATAGCTTAATAATTGGAGTTTAAGGGGAAAAAAAAAAAGCTAGTTATTAAAGTCAGAGTGTTTCATTTTCATGCATGTTATGATTGTAAATTATTCAAGCATTTGCCTTTAGCTCCTACACGTATGAACTTACGCTCTCCAGACATTTTTCCCCCAAAGTGCTCTATGGTTTCCTTTGTCTTACACCCTAGGTTGGAGTATTCAAATGTACTGTTTAATATCAGTAGCATGTGTGCCTCATTACAAGAAAATCTGAGATAGTTTCTAAATTAAAAGTATTTTATTTTGACCTATTTGTTTCTACTTCTGTCTCACGTTTGGTCTCTTCATAGTCAATATTCTGTTTTAGGGAAAGGTTTTAAAGGTATACTGAAGGAGAGGAATAAGAGGTGAAGTACCTAGCACAATTTAAATTATTTCTTTTAAATTATTTCTTTTGCCATTATTAATAAAAATATGAAAGAAAAATAAGTGTTGGGGGAAATTAAAAGAATGGTGATGAAATTATATCTGCATGTGCAAAGTTACGACGTGCTTGCTCTTACTCTTGAAATTTAGACGTCTGCTTCAGGTTTTCTTTCCCTTCTGCAGACTGGATTAGTTCACTTCAGTTGCATTTTCCAACTACTGCCATACATGTTCATCCCTAATTCACTTCATGTGCTTCCAAATCCTTAGGACAACATTTGGTTTCGACCCCAAGAAAAAACTGGAGTGATTCCATGGGCCTAAATGTAATTACTCAGCCCTGAATTAAAGGCACAGGCACATAACTTGTGTCCCATGTGTTTGGAGTAACAAGAAGAGATCAAAATCTCAGCTTTTGTTATTAAACTAAATCTTTCTACACTTACAACACATTTGTAGAGAGAAGTGATAGATTCTGGTTAGATGCATGATTAAATCTTGAAGAAAATAAATCTTGTTTTGGCCACATAGAGCCTTGTTGGGATCTTCCTCTGGGTGAAATGGCAATGAAGGTGACAGTCAGATTTTTCAGGTGGTGATCAAGCACTGTGCGTGTCTCAGCCAAAATGTCTTGTGTTTGCTCTGCTGCTTTAATTGCACAACAAGCCATTGACCTAATTTTGTTACAGGATTGTACCAACAGCGTTTTCTAGGACATTTTGTCACAGCTCAACACCTAATATAAAACTTCGACTATTAAAAAAAAAAAAGTGTGCTGTGAATAGTTTTAAGCTGAGACAAGATTGTCACCCATACTGCATTGGTCAGAGAGAGAGGGAGTATTTGTTTCAGCATGAAAATCTCGTCTGCAACAGTTAAAGCTGGTAATTCCAGAGTTTATGTGCCTGACGTGCCCAGAGCTGCTCTAGTCCCTGGGCTGATGAGCTTTCTGAGTTGGGTAAAGTTCTGGCAGGAGCCAGTTTATAATGAATTGACTGGTGGAAGAAAATATAAAAGCTCATGAGAAACATCAGCCTGACACAGGAGCTGTTTCTGTTCAGGTGATGTTCTAATCCAAGTGTGTCGGTGTCTCACTACAGCAAAAATTTGACTCCATATCTAGCAAGTATTGACAAATGTGAAAAAGTTTGTTTTGAGTTATTACATAAGGGGTCTTTTATATATATGGTGTATTACAACAGGGTGATTCAGTGCTTTGTCACAATCTATGAAATAAAAAAAGTATATGCTTGTAAGATTTCAGAAAAAAAAGGTACCGTTTCTTTTCCCTGCATGTGGCAATTTACTGAATAATGCATCATTTTGTCAACTTTTATATAGCAATCAATAAATGCCCTACGGTGCCACCTGCACACGGGAGACGAGAGTGAAGATCATTATAGAAACAGGCTTGAAACTTGCTTGAAATAAAAATCCCAGTTCTATACTTGCAGTTTTGGAGGTCTGGGCTGTTTTCATTCTAGAGTAGCTGTAATTTATCTTGTTCAGCCTGAGTGAAATTCCTCATGTTTGCAAGGCTGGTATGAAAGCCTTTGCCTCCAAAACCCCAAGGAGATTTACCAAGAAAATGTAGTTGTTGTTACAATCATCATCATAACTTTCCAAAGTCTCCACCAGAACTCAAATGGAGAGTGTGTAAAAATAAAAATTTGAGCTTATAGTTGGAAATTTTTTGTCCTCCGTCCTTTGATTTTGATGTGTAAACACATATTTGTGCTAAGCCTGTTTTCCCTTTTCTGATCCTAATTGTTCTGATCCTTGAACAGTTAAACAATCAAGCTTTACTGGCTTTTGCAGGAAATAAGTTTCAAGGATGGTCAGGTAAATGCCTTTGGAAAATGGGCTTTAAATGTGCATAAGGAAATAATCACGCTAGAATTTCAAATTATGTGAAGTTACAAAAAAAAATTAATTTCATTGTCTATATCTTTTAGAAATTTTGCAGCTACATTTAAAGTTCAGATATTCTGAAGATTTGGCTTAAAAGTTATAAAATATTCTGACTCATTATGTAACAATTCCATAACATATTGGAAAATGAGAGAACAGTATCTATTTTGAAATGTAAGATTAGGCTCCCTTAATTGTGCTGATGTTTTTGGGTTTTTTTTTAACAAACTCTTGTTAAAACAATGATCACCAAACACTCCCGTGACTCTGCAGACTCTCTTTCCAGTCGGAATGGTGAGATAAAGAATGCTGCTTGCACCTTTTAAAGTGATTTCAAACCCTATCACCACATCTAATCCTTGTATGGTTCCAGTCCTGCAAGTCTGCAGGCAGGGAACTTGATCAGTGCGGAGCAGTTCAAGTGTGTAAGCCAGGTCACAGCACCTGCCTTGGTGTGCTCTGCCTCTGGCATTACAGTCCCTGGAAAGGTGCACTTTAGTTTCTTATTTGCTTTCAAAGGTGATGTCAGCAGTAAGCAATGATTTTTTCATGTAAGGAGACATGTAATACCTTGTTAACACTTCTATGAATTCCAGTGTCTAAGTGGAGACAAGTAAAATGGTCAGTATTTTTCTACCATGTCCCAGTCCTCTTATAAAAGTTTTCCAAGCCAAGCAGAATAGTTTGTTACCTAAAAGGTGATCTTGAAAAAGCAGAACATTCCATACAAGAAGTAGGGGCTAAAAAAGGGAGTAAAGAAACAGATTTGTTGTTCCAAGCTCCAGTGGTTTACTTTAAGAAACAATTAAACATATTAATATCCAATCACCAACATTATTTAAGTTTGAAACAGTCTAGAGTTTTAAACTCTCATAAGATTTCAGCACACTAAGGACTACTGCTTCTTTCTGACTTTTCTTATACCTCTAAGGCTGCCACTTAAGGCAATAGCAGTGTGGTAGACATTGACCAAATACAGTGTAAATACCTTGACTGAGATGGTCTCTATTTCTTATATCCAGTTAAGATGGCAACAAGGGTTAGTTTGAAGATGATCTGTAATAAAACCAAATAACTTCAAGTCTCAAACCTCCTTAAGAAAAGTAGATTTGATTTCCCAAAAAAAATGTGTATGTATTCCCTAGTGGAGTTAGTATAAAGCATAATAATTAATCCTCTCACTAGACAATAGTTACTGGTCTGTTATTTGCTTTATTGTATACAGGAACTCATGCAAAACTGAAACAGCGAGATTTGTCGGTTGTTTAGGAGCTCTTAGATCCAAACTTTGAGCTCAGGCCACAAGATCACGTATACAGTAACAGTACTGACTCTTTGATACATTGTGACCAGCAAGTTAAAAAATTGCTTAGGAGAGACCATTAAGTCCCATAAAATATGTTGAATCCATTTCTGACTACCATTTCATCTTTATACTTTTTATTAACTTACTTTTCTTTGAAAGCAGGAATAGAAAGAGCTGAATCTTGGTTAAAATAGCTTTATTTTTAATAAAGTGAAAAAACACTGGGGTTTGGCTTAGACTGAAAGATTTTTTTCTTTACCATATGTTTATAACACTGATAGGAATTTGTTTCTAATTATTCATAGTAATAAATCTTTTTTTTGCTGCTCACAAGGTTCATCGTTCTGAACATGAGCCCCATAGAAGTGTCAGCAAACACCCCATATTAACATAATCTCAGTTTTTGGTGTTAAAGCCTAGGAACAAAAAGGGCATATGTAGAAGTTCTCTTTATGTGTGTCGATGTGTTTGCAATTATTCATTACCGGCTGGAGCAAAAGTCTGGATTTCAGTTCCAGTTCCAGACTTGGAGCAGAATGAACAGCACGACTTCATTGCTAGAACTGAGTTTTATCCTTGCTGCTGCTGGGTTTATTGCTTGTCTTGTGACAGTAGCGAAAAGCTTTAGCTGGGATCAATACACCATAATCATCTTCACCAGTCACACGGGGAACGTGGTTCCATGCTTAGAAGGTGAATTTGTATCTACTTGAGCAGTTGCTGTGATTTTAGTAGTGGATTACTGAGGAAGGAAACAGAAGGGGGTGCGGGGGGAAAGCAGATTGTTTGCTTGACCAACATGTTACAGGTTACATACAAAATCTGAAAATAGAGCCCCTGATTGATTCAGGGCAAAGTGACAACTTCTATAATCACCAGGTCACAGGAAGTTAAATGCCTCCCACAAACAGCTCGCTGTGCTCAAAGGGCATTCCATATCCTGTTTGCATATTCTCTGTCCAAGTAATCCAGACTATTCTGTTTGGCCTAGGGCCTAGGAAATTTGCATTGATTTCTGCTGAAAAGTGAGAGTTTTGGTTGAAGAAAAGTTTGGTGACATTTCTCAGTTTTCTACTTCAAAAGGCAGATACAATACTTAACCATTTTGTCCAAGATGCCTTTCCAACCATTTGCCTTCCAGTATTTGCCTTTCCATTATATTTGTGTTTCCAAGGATCTGTGGGCTATGCTGTAAAACAAAGAATAAACTGCTTCACCAACCTTTTGGTGTCCTCTGGTACCAAGGGCAGGTTGGGACAGGTGGGGAAGGCATTGCCCTGTGCCTTTTTAAGTTGTCCCTAAGGGATAATAACATTGGGCTGGGGGAAGGAAGAAAGGTTCTAGAAGAAAACAGAGTACCAGAAAGTCAGGTTCTGTGCCTCCATCTGGAATTCCAGCCACAGACGCAATCTCAGAAAATAGTTCCCAAATTAGTAATGGAAACATTAACTTGTGTCATTATTTTCAGACATGTGGTTCATAAAACATGGCTGAAGTGTTTGGTCTAATGATACACAAAGGAAGAGAATGTATTATCTAAAAAAGAAGGAAGGAACTTTATAGAGGAAATTGCAGTGTAGAAATGCTGAATTTAGGAGGGAAAAAATAGTGTAACTGCAGAGTAGGAATGAGAATCTTGTTCCACTGTTTCATTAGGAAGAAGAATGCAGTCTGTTCCTGGTAAGGAACAGCAACACCATGGCTCTGCAGAGTGACTCTACTTGTGTTCACCTCCGTGCAACTACTCAGGGCTAAGGAACGGAGGAGGTCATGGATACTCATGGAAGGATTTTCAGAGCTGCTTCAGGTCTTGGTGCCCAGGAAGCAAAAGAGCAGTGCTGCACATATTTAATGAAGATATTAGACTTTGAGTAATTTTTTGGTAACACATAGCAGCAATAGAGTAACAGACTTCAGAAGCATTTATCTATAAATGTACATGGGGTTGTTATGTGGGTTTTTTTTTTTTTTTTTTTTAGAGGAACAGTCTATTACGAGGCAGTCTGGTATAGCTAGAGAAAATCAGATAACAGTCTGAGCACACAGGTTAGGTCTTGTTCAGGCACAATCTCAGCTCTCCTGGCTGGAATCACACTACTCTTACAAGGCACTATTATGTCTAGAATCCCTGATCTCTTTTCTCCCTTTCATGTGGTTATTGCAAGTGATCACGCATATATTCTGCTAGAAGCTGTGTTTTGGGAAGAAATAAGAGAAAGGCTGGAAATTGTACATGGATTTTCTAATCTTGGTCTTTGCTGTGAAGTTTTACCATGCAGGATTGGCTGAAAATGCTGACAAAAGGAAAAATGCTGTTGCTGCACCCTGCTTTCATCTGGATCCTGCCTCGTCCTTCCCCCTTTTTTCACTGCTGGTGGTTTTCCAAGGAGGACAACATCTGAGTTTTGTCTGTGCAAGCACCTTTAGATGCAGTTATGTGAGAGCAGTTCCAATGAGAGTAAGAGGATTGGCCTTTGCAGGAATCTAAATGGGAAAGAAGTTGCAAGAACAGGCTTTCTGCTATCCATAGTCTCCGTAGACTAGAACTTCAATAATTCTTCTTGTGAGAGGGAAAAAAAAAAAAAAAGGCATTTTGTTCCTTTTCAGTGAGAAGCTACATTGGCTCCTTTGTACCACCACTGCTTCCTTGACTGGAGGTTCCCGTGCTGTGGCACCTTTATGTGGGTCACCACCATCCCTTCTCTGAAGATGGTGACACCTTATCCCACTGTCTATAAGTAGTAGATATCTCCTGCTATCCTATACACGAGGTCATCTTTTCTCTGTATTTTGAAAGGAAATACAACTCTTGGCTCAAAATCATAGGGATTGATTCTTTTCAGCTGGCCACTTCTTTGTGGTTTTTCCAGGACTCAGCTCAGGAGAAAGTTGCCAAAGTCCAGCTGCATGATCTCTAGTGCCAGACTGGATCCTGAGGCCTTCCATAGTAATTTGAAGCATTGTTAATTATGTCATAATTACCCAGGTTCATTAATATGAAAAAGGAGGACTTAGACAATTTCTTTCTGCTTTTAATGGAGTCACCTTGGCAAATGAAAGGTGAAAGGTGCGCATATTATTCAAAGTGACTGCTGAAGTGAAACTTTGTATTAGTAAAACTGATACAAATATCAGTTCTGTCATGTTTTCTATGTGTGCTTCTTGCAGAGGAGCACCATAATTGGGGCTGGGCACAGGATTCATGGCAGTGACCAGGAATTTAAGAGATATCTTTCCATTTTGCTGATATCTGAAGTGGTTTCCATGGCTCTAGTCAAAATAGGAGGCAGTGTCCTAGTGAGACTGGCACACCAGAGAGTTTCTAGCGTGTTGGCTGAAAAAAGCAGGATACCTAGGTTTTTTTTTTTTTTTTTTTTTTTTTTTGTGCATCTGTTTCTGAGCAACAGTAATGGGGGACTGATGTGGCAGACAGGCAGGTGACTGGGTTGTGTGGTTCTGTGCCCCAGCTGGGCTCTGGGGCTGAGGGTGCACAACAGCGGTGTGCATCCCATCAGAACAGAGGGGTTCGTGGCCCCACTCCTCCGTGGGGACCCTGGCGGGTGAGCTTTCCCTGGCTCATGTCAAGGGCTGATAAGAGAGGTGCTGTTTCTGGAATGGCGGCAAACGGGGCCGTGAGATGCGGGGCGCCAGGAGCCAACTCAGGGGGCTGAACCCCGCTGTGTGTCAGTGCAGGCAGGCGGAGGCACGAGGAGATCTCTGCAGTGGGGTCTGGCAATGCTCGGGCCGAGCGGGGTCGGGGCTGTGCTGGGGCAGTTCAGGTGGGACGGCCCGGCCAGGTGGGGCTGGAAGGGGGCGGCGGCCGCGGCTGCTCCCGCTCCCGCCTCCCCCTGAGGGGCGGCTGCTGCCGCCGGCGCGCGAGGAGGCGGCGGGAGCCAATGGCGGGCGGCTGAGGCGGGGAGCGCGGGCCAATGGGAGGCCGCGGCGCCGGAGCGCGCGGGCCCCGGGCGGGGGGAGGCCAATGGGGAGCGGCGCGCGGCGCGCGCGCAGCCGAGGGCGGGGAGGGGCGGGGCGCGCGCGCGGTGCCGCCCCTTCCCCGCCGCAGTGAGGAGCGACCGGGCGGCCATGTTGTGCGGGGGGAGGGGAGCAAGGAGTTGAGAGGAGACGGCGGAGGCTCCCTCACACACACGGCACAAGATGGCCGGGGAGCAGCCGCAGCTCCCGCCCGTCTCCCGGCGCTGTCCCCGCCGCTCGCACCGGAGACGCCCGGCGGGCGCCCTCGGTGCCGCTCCCGGGCGCCAAATCGGGCCCGGCGCTCTGTGGGCTCCGGGGCTTCGGAGGGCGGCGAGCCGGGCTGCCGAGCGGGGCTGCCGACGGTCGGGCAGCAATGGCGCCGGGCTGCCGAGCGCTGCCCGCGCCGCTCCCTCGCCGGGCGGGCGCGGGGCTGCCCTTGACCGCGGGCAGGGAGAGCCGGGAGCAGCGCCCCGTCCTCGGGGCCCCGGGTGCCTGTCAGCGGGCTGCTCTTCGCCGGGTAAGTGCCGGAGTCTCCGGGCTCCTCATTGTCCTTTGTCCTTGGGAGGAAAAACAAAATGTCCTTGGAGCCGGGAGGGGGAGGGGGCGCTGCCTCTCCCTGCCCCCTCCTTCCCCCCCCGCCGCTCGCAGAGGGGACCTGCGGGTACCCTCGGGGACCCCCGCCCGTGCCCGAGACCGGGCTGAGCTGAGGGGGAGCGGCGGGACGTGGGGAGCCCGGTGACCCTCGGCGGCTGCGGGCGCTCCCTTCGCTCTCCTGCGAGCACCCGGGAGGCTCCGCACGCCCCGTCCCCGATGCAGCCCCGGGGGGAGCAGCGGCGGGTTTTGGCTCCCCTGTGCAGCACCGAGGGCAGGGGGGGCTGCGGACCGGATCCCCCCGGCGCAGCGTTCAAGGGGGGTATCTGCAAACCAGCCTGGAACTCCAATGCAGCAGTGGAGGGAGGGGGGAGAGGTGAAGGCTGTACGACAGCATCACTGAAATGTTTAGCCCCGTGTCTGTGTAAAGAGCGTTTCTTGCCCGTCGCTGGTCGGATGGACATGTTTTCGTAGTTTCTAAGAACAAAGACGCCATGTCCTTTTCTCTTAAAAATAAAACTTGGAGTGTTTTTTTTTGTGGGGTGTTGGCTTTTAACTCTTTGTAAGCCAGTAAGAGAAACAGGCTGCGGATGAGACAGATTGGTACTTTATGAAACAATAGAGAGAAATTGACTTCACTGGAGAAACAGCAATTCAGGTGCAGAAGTTTAAAAGAAAACTCCTAGGAATTACTTGCAAATTTGATTTTGTAATTAAAACGGCAATGTAGAAACTTAAAAGCTTGAGAAAAACAAAGCTCGGTCGTACCAAGTCTGCCGTTTAAAGTTGGCAAAATACTACAGTTGTGATTTAAGCGACACTACAAAAAGAAAAGAGAGTTACTTAAATACGAATTACACGATAAGGAAACGGATGAGTTTGCGTCTGACATGGAAAGCTTTTAAAAAACATTTAATGGGTATCAGGTTTGTTTTTATTATTCAGTTTACAGGTTTTTCAGAGATCTCACAGTTACTTTTCTTTGCAAAACATTTTAATCGTCCTTTCGGTGTTCTGATAATTTAGAAGTTGTACAACACCTATTGCAAGACTTTCTAAAAATGCAAGTTTAAATGTAATGGCTGACGTTTGTTTTGGGTTGGCTTGCGTTCAGCAATTACCAATTTAAGGGTAAAATTGTAATTCTAAATATATAAAAAGTCCCTGTAGAAGAGCAAAAGGCAAATACTAAAAACTTTAGGTTTAATTGGAGGTTGTGCGTAGCCATATTTGTTGGATTTTAATGGTATACGCTTGTGCAAGGTTATAAAACTCTGTGCAGATTTTAAATACTGCAGTTGGAGGTAAATCTAAATTTTTCGGTACTTCCTCTGCAAATAAGAATCTGTCATTGCAACAATTGAAGTTAGCCCTTTTTTTTGGAAATAGAAATACAAGTTTTAGCAACCACTGGACTTCTGTCACCTTTATGCAAAGTGTTCGGTGTCTTTATTTTAGATTTGGATTATGGTGGTTTTATAACCCCAGCAACAGTTCTGCAGTGTAGAACAGGTTCTGCCATACACACTTTGCCCTAAAGAAAGTTCTAGCTTTAGGTGGGTGTCTGCTGAATTTGTCTTAAGTATATTACAGGATAATTTTTTAAATAGTTTTGACTGGTTTATTTTAACAGCTGAAAATAAAATAGCAGGTAATTGTCCAGAAAACAAAATACTTGTAATTCATAATGTGTTTTATTTAATAGTTCTGCAGCAGGTTTTTTATATTTAAGGTGTAGGTGTTTGAATTTATACATCTTTTAATCCAGCATAAAAATTGTTTTTTAATTGTATATTTACAGAATGATTCTACACTTCTAGAGTATGAAGTAATGCTGGTGATAAATATAATTGCTGCAAAATAAAATGTTATGGCTTTTCACAAAAGGCAAGAAAAGTTGTCTAGAGGTTGTGCAAATATGGTGTTCCTTGTGTGAAAATAACAGTTTGAGATCTGATTAAAGAAGCTGAAGGATTTAAAACTGTATTCTAAAGGGCAAAAAAGGTGTTTTTTTGGGGAGATGAAGTAACTTAGGACTTGAAATTCAGAGAAGCTGATGACAGAAGCCATTTTAAAATAACCTTGCTATCAGTAAAGGTTTTATTTAATTTTGTATAGCGTATTGCTCAAGATTTTAATGTGGAAAAAAAAGTAAAAGGGCTGAGGGATATTGTGTGATAAATTATGCAGTAAAAAAATCTTAAATTGGAATTTTAGCTTTAAATCTTTCAAAATTAAAGTAATAGGAGACAGAAGAGCAGACTGCAGTTATTCATGAAAAACACAGATCATGCATGTTGTATGTCAGTCACTCATCTCCAGTGGGTTTTTCTTCAGCCAGGAATGTATAGCCACTCATACTTTTATTTTTAGAGTTCAGCTCAAAAGATAGTTACTGCAATCATAAGTTTTTCCTGACTTAATAATTATCTAAAGATTGATAGATTTCAGACATATGAGTAACGCTGCTTTTCTAAAGCAAAATACTGAAAATTTCCATACTTTGTTTTTTCAGGTAGGATTTCGTGAGCAGAACCTTATTTCCTGACTACCTTCCAGAGGATTCATTCATGCCTTATTTTTCTTAGGTAAGAATGGTTATACCTTGTGTTAATATGTTAATTTACTTGTTATTTTTTGAAACTGGATTTTGCCTTTTTTGTACTGTGCAGATTTGAAGAAAAAAAAAATCTCATTTTTATATGGAGGGGACACATTTTTATAAATTGTCTGGACTTCTGAAAAGCTTTTTGTTGCAGTTACAGGTAGACTGTCTTCATATAATGTCACATTTATGTGCTGCTTGGGTATAAATTTTAGTTTACTAAAGGCTGTTAAATATGTGGATTGTTTATTTTTATCATATATGGGTACATGTATATGTATTGTATTTGGTGGAAAAGGACACTATGTGCATATAAACTGAAGTTCTGTATGTCCTGTTTCACCAGTGAAAACCTGCATTAAACTTAGGATACAGGTTTTTTACGTAATGAGCTTGTAGCATTAGCGTTTGGGGAAATTGTAGAATTTGTATATGAAGGTAGTAACCCAAGACTTCAGGAATTCATAGAGAAGGAGATTTTGGGGCCTGTTTTTTTGGTTTTGGGGACTAATGCTTAACAAGGACAGAATATTGGTTTTGTACTGTTGGTAAAACTTCCGTTTTTTCAAAGACATTTCCTTTACGTATTTTCAGAAAGTTTGTCAGTCAAGAATGTCAGGATTAAAGAGCTCGTTTATTCCTTGTTTTCAGACAAACCTGGTTTTGTTGTTTTTTATCTTTAAGGGCTATTACTGGATATTGTTCTTCCAAAGGTTCAGATGACTAGTTGGGCAAAAGACCTTGAACAAAATTCTGTACTGTGCGTGCCAGGTATGTTACACTGTGTTTTGTTTGTTTTGTGTTTTTTGTTTTTTAATCATACTGGAAACAATTTTTTTTTTTTTAATAAACATTAAACATTTAAGTTTCAGTGTTTTACCTTGTTGAATTTATTTTATTTTGAGCTTAGTGCATTTGGAAATTGTTGGTATGTACGTACTACAGCAGCGTTAATGTCTCCTGCATATTTGAAGATTTTATGGTCACTCAAAAGTACAACTTTTTAACAATCTGCTATGACCATGTTGACATGCGGTGAAGCCAAAGGATTATCATCTCCTATGGATATTGTCTAATCAAACTTCAGGAATGCTTTTCCTTAGTTTGAGGTATTGGTTTATTAGCAAAAGATGCTCATAAGCTTTTCCTTTTCAAGAAATTGCTTATACAATAAACTTTAAAATTCTGGTTTTGTTGTAAATTTTATTCTAAAAGCCTAAAGTGGTACCCAGTTGTTATGAGGTATCTTGCTCTTCTTGCAGTGTAAACAAAGCAGCTTTTTAATGTTTATTTTTTGTTTTTACACTTCAGATTCTGCATTTAGGATCTCAGTAACCTTTGAGTCAGGCTTTCACCACTCTGTAATTAAAAGTGGGGGATCCTGTTTGCCTGTCTTAACTGGTTCCTTTTCCCAGCTTCCCATGCTCGTGTACTTCTGTGCGTACTCAGGACCTCAAAGCGTAAGGCGTCTTCATGAGGACACATGTATCAGGATTCCCAAAAATACTTTTGATGATTTGCTTTTTCAAGTTACTTAATTCATCATGATAACCAAAAAAATACAATTGTGAACCCTCACCCGAGTGCAGCTGGGTTGTTTTTTTTTTTTTTTTTTGGCTTGGATGAAGCCTTCAGTCTCTTCATAGAGAAGAGATTGTACACGATTTTCCATAAGCTTTACAAAAATGTCTCTTCAGGTTGTAATAAACCTTTATCTGCAGTGAGTCACTGCTGATGTGGAAGGTAGGGTTCAAATTATATTTATAGACATTGGACATGTGCCACTGTCATGGATGTCCTGCAGCAAACACAGCTAACAAGCAAGGTGATATGTCATAATGCTCCTGCGACTTCATCGTGTGACTGTCTGATGGGAAGTGTGAGAACTATAAGTTTGTGTTAGAAATTATCTCACACCTTAAGAATGACAGGGCATATCTAAAATCCCACATAAATTTTGAGTTTAGAGGGTCAAAAATCACAGATACTGCACAGTCTATTATGATAAAGGCAAGACCAGCCTGGTCACGCAAAAGTCCGATAACACTGATGGGATTGAACCTGTCAGACTCGACTTATATTCCTGGTATTAAATTCTGAAATGTTGGAATCTGCAGCTTCTAACTGACCTGCTCTTAAAAAAAAAAAAAAAAAGTAGAAAAGTAAAAATGAGAAAATCACAGTGCTCAAGAGAGATCTTGCGTGACCTGAGCATTTTATGATAACTATGAAATTGAGCACTTTGATTTTAACGGCCTTGCATCTTTCCAGTATTGTTCTGATACTGATAGTGTTGAATAGACATTACAGTAAAAGCAGCTTTAACTGTCCCTTTTGTGAGCTGCCTTTTCGTGCAAGAACAACTTGTTTTCAGCTAACTGTGGCTTCACCTCTAGGATAGGTGGACTTCAGTGGGTTAGATGCACACTACTGGGACTTGAGGGAAGTTCCAAGTTCATGGCTACGCTACAGCGTGCTCGTGAGGATTGAGGCGGGTCAGGAGAACCGCTCAGGTTGAGTCCAAACCTTCTCAGTGGAGGAAATCTGTTCCTCTGTGGGGGATATGAACCTGTGTTAAGTATTCTCATAGAAGAGATTCTGGTAGCATTGACAGCGTACATGGAAGAACATTGGTGTGGTGATACACATCATCTTTGCCAAAATACTTTGTTAATTAAATAATAAATACAAGAGAAAATGTGGTACCGGGTCATACCTTTTGGGTGTCTGACCTCACCTCTTGCTGAAAAAGGAGATGCATTTTGTGATGGTTAGTGCCAGTCTTTGGGGGAAGGAGCCATGGACCTATGATGTCGGGCATGTTTTGTGTGGTAGGCTATACTGTACTTCAAGTGTCTGTAATTTTAAAACAAAAATAAGCCACAGCTATTAGAAAAAGTAAATTCATGCTTATTTTTAAGTAGGGGATGGATTTTTTTAATCATCAGGCTGCAACAATTATAGCAAGTAGTCTGATTAAAAGATTTTGACATTAGATACAGGAAATACAGCTGTTAACAAGGAAACTTAATTTTTTTCAGCCAAGACTTGTATTTCCAAGCTTTGGTTTCTGGCTTGTGGCATAAACGTATGGCTTTGGTGATTTATTCTGTAGTTTAAGAGTGAATGTGTTTTGAATGTGAAAATTAAAAACTCAAAATACAGGGGTGTATTCTATAATAGTGAGAAAAAATAACTTGCGTGAATGAAATGTAATATATTATCAACATCCTCGTGCTGTTTTTACAAAACTCATTGTTTGGTTTATCCACTCACTTCCAAGAAGAGAAGTGTCACTACTACTACTACTACGTGATACCACTCTGACACACCCAAGATTGCTTTTGCACAAGTGTGCTGAGGTCAGAAGAACAAACTCTGGTGGAGTCTTCCTAACACTGTCATTAGAGGAAGGTGCTTTGTGGTGACAGCCATATTAAATATTACTCTCATTAAAGTTTCTGTCAAACTACCATAGCTGTGTGCGTGCTCTAGAACTAAAGAAAACAAGAACCAACTTGAAAGCAATGATGGATGTGTAGCTGTGCAGTGAATTATTAAAAATGGCTGAGAGCTGTAAACTGAGAGTCTTCCAGTCATTAACTTTACCTGTCTTCATATAGATTGTAGTTTCTAAGTGGCCTTTTTTGAATGAAATGATTCAAAGGGCCCAAGTCCCTGGTTCATTTTTCATGCCTTGGATGACTGGTGGATGCCTCATGGCTGATCAGGGTCCAGCAGCCATGTTGAGTTTCTTCTAAGATGGTGGATGGGCACTTCACAGAAGTTCTGTGCTTCAATTAAGTAGCAGCTGCTTGTGCCCATTCAAATACATTTTAAAATATCATTAATACATTTTAAAACCTCTAAATTTCACATGCATTAGGATATTCTATGTGCTTATGCCAGTCTACTGCTATATTTTTTTTGTCACTTCCCTTTCTAAAGGCTTTTTCCATAATAAGAGTTTGCATAAATTGCATCAACAAAGAAATTACAATCCTGTTCATGCCATACTTCTTTCTACACCTCTGAGCAGCTGTCAAATGGAAGAGAAGAATTTAGAGGCTTGCACAGTACACATTGGATAGGTTCATTAATTTTTATGCATTTGAGGCTATATTTCAATATAAGTAGATTCTGAGAGATGACAAGAGTAGTGGTTTGCTTGTATGTGTCAAGAGGATAAACTTGAACGTCTTACTTCATGTAGTTGAAAATTACCCTGAAAAGGGGATTTATGAGTTGTTTTAGAGTTTAGGTCTTTAATATTGCTACCTTTGCTTAAGGTAACTATGATTAAGAATTTATTGATACAGATTGCCAGTAGGCATTTTTAGAGTCAGAGTTCCATATTTGGACCTTGCCCATACATGAGTAACTTTGAGATAGAGTAGATAATTTGTTCCACATAAATGTGTTACATAATTGCCCTGCAGCCAGCAGATACCTCCTCTCAGTAAAAAGAGCATTTTATTTTCTATTGTGAAGGGCAAGTCAGTTTGTTTAAGAATGCTTCCACTTGATGCCTGATTGATCTTTTTCAAAAACTTCAAATAATATATTTTTTGTTGTTTTTTTCTCAATAAATATGTGGACTGGGTCTGAATTTCTTGGGTTGTTTACAGGTTCTTTAATAACAGGTTCCTTAGTGATACTTTAATTTTTTTATAAAAATTACTTCTGTAGCACATGCTGTGAGCTGGAAATGGTTGGGTTTTTTGTGTTCGTGGGGGCGGTTTGTTTGTTTTTATATTTTTTTTTTATGAGGGTTTTGTAATAAAACCTAATGCTTGGTCTTGTAGACCTTAAGGTCTACATCTCTTGTTTTTTAATTTATTTTAATTCAGTTCTTTTAATATCCTATTTTCCCTACAGATGTGTTGAGGAATTGATTTACTCACTGTAAGCAAAGTAGCTGCTCTTGGTTGAAGCACTGGTAAGTTGTTATTCCTAATAACATTTACTTTTTAGCTTTAAAAAACACCCCAGCAACCACACACGGCTGTAATGTTTAAGTGGCTGAAGGCTTTGGCTGAGTACATTCTGGAGGTCTTTAGTGTGTGGCCATGTGTGCATGTACGTTTCAGAAAAGCTTAAAAGGACCCTGGATCATTCCTGTGGGCTCTGGGGAAGTGAGCAGTACTTGGTAGGTCTCTCTCCCTGGCTGGCTGCAGAACAGCTTTCAGATCTGATTGTAGTTCTGGGGACTTCTGTGATTTGACTCCAGATTTCACTGAGAACTTTTATATCATAGTTGTGCTTGTTCAGAAGGGTTTTTGGTATGCAGATGTCTGTCTCTAGAGAGGTACTACACACAATTTGGATAACAAATGGTGTGGAAAGTATAGCAGGAAGAACTTGCTGTACAAGCATCTTGTGTTGTCCTTATGCTTCTGTCAGGATCAGTGGGAGCCTTTGAGCAGACACTTACTGTTCTGTTTCTGTTCTTCATTCATAAAGTTCTGGCTTTGCACAAAATGATAAATGCCAGTATTTTTTTTTAAATTAAACTGCTAGCTGATAGACTTGAAATCATTCCTCATATAGTCAAAACATAAAATTGGCAGGCTTGAGTAGGTAAATTAATTCAGTTCTATACTGCATGAATATAGGGACAGAATTTTTTTCCCATTTCCTTAACTAAAAGGAGTTTGGTCTTGACCTTTTGTTCTCTCTAGCACAACAAAGTCACCTTTTGTGACTTACTTGGGAGTTGCTTGTAAAATGCACAAATCCTTTTGTCTTTCTCTCTGCTTGAAATTCAGACTCCTTGATTCTGCATATTTAATTAGGGCATCCATTGCATTTTGTATACATGGATTAACTTTTTTTTTTATGTGAAGCTCTATTCCTCTAGCAATGTGCTTTGGAATACGTGCTTTTCTTTAAGAGACAGTTTCTTTTAGTCTGATGTGCTACCTGATTGAGCAAGGCCTTCCTTAGGCTTCACATAGCTTGGGAAAATGTTCCAAAATGCAAATCCACTCATTATAGTGGCTAGATGACAGTGAATTTTAGCTGTCCCATGGCTGTTTGTTAGTAGAGCCCTCCAGCAGCCACTGCCTTCTGCACTGCCTCACGTGCTGGGAGAGAAGCTGGTTTTGTACTCCAAAGTCCTGTGCTTCTCTTCCACCCCATGGTATGGAGACTAACGTAGAGCCCTTCTGAGAAGGAAAAGGAGTATGTGGAAGAAGGTGCAAACCTTGCTAGGCTGTCTTAGTCCGGCCTTCTGCTGCTTCTGGGTCGTTTCATTTTAGACCAATTTTTATTTTATCACTTGAGTTTTCAGTCCTGAAGCAAAGAGTTCATGGACTTTGAGGAATTAAGTTTTTAATGTGTGTATACAAATTCAGTTTTGATAAGTATTTAATTTCTTCTACCACTGTGGTCTGTAAGATTTATTACTTTGTTCTTTCAGAAGTCTTAAGCTGTTTTTCCCACTGCAGGTGTGTGTCGAGCAGTATATTTCTTGATATGTTTCTTCTGCAGCTATTCTTCAAAACTCTTCCTTATGCTATCCACTGATGCCTTCCTAGCCCCAGTCACCTGATAGAATCTCTAAACATGTGACTCATGTTACATTTTAATATTAATCTTTGTGTGATTGCTACATCTTTCTGTGTGCATTTTTGTTTTTTCATTGGGTTGTAAATTAGCTATTGTCAGATCTGTCTCTTTGAGTAGAACTTTGACTTTTCAGTTACCTGCTGAGTAATTATTCCATTCTTTTCTGGTTTACAATCCTTACCTAAAGGAAGAGGTGAATGTGAAACCCTTAAATGACTTAGTTGAAACAGTTGTCTACAAAAGAAGTTGTTTCAAAAAGCAGTTGTGGAAGCATTCCAATGTGTGGATCTGGAAAGATCTGGTGTTGCATTCTCTGGTTAATGCAGTGTTTAGTTGAAGCACTAAATTTTATTTTTAGCTCTCTTTATTAAGAGAAGAGAGAAAATACTCAAAAACACCAGGAGCTTTATTAAAGTTGGCATATTTTGCTTAATGTAATAAAATTTATTATTTAAAAATAATACACACAAAAGAGTGCATTTGTGAATAAAACTACATCTTACCTGGAATTAACCTTGAAATCTGACAAACCTGGCAAATAGCCTTTCTTAACCAAAAATACCCTAACCTACATGAGTTGTGCTTTTACTGCTCTGCTTAAGGAATATCTAATGGTGGTAAAAGCAGATTTAGGGCTGTCCAGAGCACTTAGTTCCTGCTAAAGATGGTACAGAATAAAATAATGGACTTAGCTGCCAATAAAGGACACTTATTTCTTCCAGTGTAAAAGTTACCAGGGGTGTTGTTGAGAGTAAAGCCTTTCTTTAATGAACTTTGAGGTGTAGAAATTGAGATTTGGTTTGCTCAGAACCTCATTTTGTCCATTCAGCTTCCTCTGTTGGAGTGAATTCCCTTTCCCAAGTAGGTCACCTCGGTTAAGAGTTTAAACCTCAGATTTCATTCTGGAATAGTTTGTAAATGTATTGGTGTCTCATGCATGGGTATTGTATGTGTTGGGCTTCAGTCTCACTCTGTAATGAATGCAGGGTTACAGTGGACCTGAAATGGCTGAAGCCATGGGTTTGGCCATAAGGGATGTCTATTGTTGCTGTGATCTTTTAAAACAGCAACAAATAATTGCAATAAAAGCTGAAGAGAAAAACTTTGTAAACTCAGATAATTTGTAATTGTTGCCTTGAATGTTTAGGCAGGTTGGGAATTGATGGCATGGAGTGTCAACATGTTACCAGTGGTTGGAAGGAAACTTTGTCAGGATTACAGGACTACCCAGGTCCCTGATTTATCATGACCAAAATAACAGTGCTTGGAAACCAAACCAGTAACTAGTAGATAACAGAAGCTTGAAAAATGGGTGGATGCCTAATTCATTTTACAGAAGGAATGGTAGACTCATGTCATCTAGGAAAAAAAAAAGGGTTTTTCAGGATCTACCTCAAGTGCAGGATCACTGCATATGTCTTCATGGAGGAGTGTATTTTTGTAGCATTATTGAAATTTCTTAGTAAAATGTGCCTTAATTCATAAGTAAACAAATGCTGTGAAATCTTCTAAAGCAAATGTAAATTTCACAAGTGTAGAGGCTGCTATTAATATTTTGGCCATTCCTGTGGCATCCTTTTGATGTATAACAGCTTGGAGAACAAGAATGTGTTCTTAATTGTAATACCTCATCAGTTCTGTTTACTGTTAATTATTCTACAAGATTTAGAGAAGCGTTTAAGATGAAGGTCATGGGGTTACTTGTGAAGTTCTTGGTCCAACCCAATGTAGGTGAACCGAGCAGGGAAATTTGCCCTGAAATTGCTTTTGGCAGATCCTGTGAGTGTCTGAGGCAGAGGTCTAACCCAGTTGGAAAGAGCCTTTTAAGGGTGACTAATACATAACTAAATTACCTTTTTAGAGATGGGGAAAGTTGATGTTAGTAATTGGGGTTCTATATGTTAAGCTTATTAAAAATAGCTAAAAATAATTTTAATGGTCTTGTTTATGGGGTTTCCACTGTATGTTAGTACTGCTGTTTGAATGTGTCAATAATGGACAACTTTTTGGTGTTTTTTTGTTTGGATACTTCAGTGAAGGCATTACCATTGAAAAACATTCAAAATTCTAATTCATCTTCAAATGCCTAAACAGATTTGAAATTAATTTAGTGAGAACTGGAAAAAAAACCCAAACCAAACCCAAAGCAACCCCAAAACTAGCTTAGTGTGAGGGAAAAACACCTTTCAAAATATTTAATACATTGTCTTAACTGAGGATGAGTTGAATGTTTAAAACAGAGCATTTCTTTAAACTGGAAAGTTCTGTTTCTGAAAGCATGAATGTCCTGGGGTTGAATACTCCTGCAGCTATGCGTGTTTCCCAGTGCAAAGTGAAATTGCCAGATACCATATTCCACTTCTGTGTGCACTACTTTCCCATTGTATTTAAAACAAGGAAGTCTATAGAACAGCATAAAACAGGACACATGGGTACTTGTGACAGTCAAACTGGGGCTTGTTGCACTGCTTCCAGTGCTCCTTGCTTTGCGGTAACTGGTTATTTTGAGATGAGACTGGGGATGCTGAGGCAGAGACCACTAGATGGCCCCACTGGTTTTTGCTGGGCTATGGGTAGTTTCTGCATCCCTCATCAGAATCTGCCCAGGATCCCAGGGAGCAGAGTGGTGGTGAAGTTGGCTTTCAGACTAAAATGAGGTTAAACCTATACATTCAAAAAAATAAATTGATGTTGGAGTGCAGATACTCAAAATCATGAAGACATTTTAAAATCCTTTTTGCATGTCAGCCTACAGTCAGCATTGGTTTCAAAATGATGCTCTTAACACTTAGTAACTTCCTGTACCTAAGTTTTGCATGTGAGGAGGAGTAAGGTTTTACTTGAAGTAATTTGAGCTTATATTTCTTGGAAGAAGATAGGAAGATGGGAACATTGGATTTGTATTTATCCATGTGGATACCGTTTGTTCAGTTTGGTTTGTCACTCACCTGTGGGCTTGGTTGTAGTTCCATGATGAGTACAGTTGGAATATGGCTCAGGAGCCTTGCTAAAGGTAGCTAGTGTGACTTGTGACCATTTTTGTCTGATGTCTGGTGTGTTCTTTCCCACCAGTAACCAAACCAGTCATTCCATTTGCTTGTAAGTGTGTTTGCTGTTGCACTGTACATCTTTCATGAGCTGGAAAACTGGGTTAAGATGGTGGAATGTCTTGTGTCCAGTCACCATCTGTCTGTAAGAAACCAGTTTTCATTGGTTTGGATGGATATGTGTCTTCGAAGAAAGGAGCTTGAACAGTACTTAACAGTTTTGGGTTGTTACAAGAACCTTGGTGTTCTACTAAGCAATGTCAGCTTTGGGGGAAGGGCCAGTGCAATGAAAATGGTTGCAAGAGCAAATTTCTTTGATTTCCCACCACACAGTTCTCTAGTGGTTTAAAAATTTCAAATTGAATTCATGGTTCCTGGTAGGGTTCTTGGACTTCTAATATTTTCTCCCATTTTTTAATAGTTTTGGTTAAACTTTCTTTTTTTTTTTTATTCTTGAATTGATTATTTGATACTGTTTCTGATAAAAGTAGATATTGTGGACTGTGTAACATGGAATGAAGCATCAGTTACATGTTTAAATTATCTTCAAGGTACAGTAGTTGAATGTCTTAGTTTAAAGCAATGACGTGTATTCCAACAGCATTTTTCTTCTAATTTTCCATAAAGAATCCATTCAGATGAAGAGTGTCAAAAGGAGTCTACGAATGAGACACCAAGATGGCAGTTCCACTGGGGAATGAGAGGTTGAGGAAATGGACTAATGCATGAGTGCTGGGATGTCTGTCCAAGACAAGGATGTTAAAACGTGGACTCTCATGTTATTAAATCAGAGAAGATCTGGGTTGTGATCATCCTATCAAAATGGACTTTGCATTTGAATTAATCAGTGGCTATCCAATGATGGATCTGTTTGAGGACTGGGTGGCAAAATTTTCCTTTTGGGTTGTTTTTGCATGACAGGCAAATTAATTTGGTAAAAGATCTGTTGCTACTGCTTTTGAGAAAATGTAATTTATAAAGTGACTTTAAATAAAAGGTTTTGGTTTATTTCACACTTTGTGTTTGTCCTTTCTGGCTGAATATTTTTTATGGAGTTGATAATCAAGTGGGTTACATTTTTGGTTGCTATTAAACTGAGAAATACTTTAGCTAAGTACTGGAGGCAAGGTAAAATTTTGTGCTATACTTGGTATCAAATGTGGTTTTCATTTGCAAATTATGTTCACTTTGCCATGACTTCAAATGAATTTTTATTCGCTGGCTTGTTCATTCAGGTTCTTAATATGAGGGGTTTTCAGTACTTGGCCTATTGTCAGGGCACTGCTGCTGAACTTTGTGAAGTTATTTTAAGATGGAATTGATACCAATTGAAGGCTGAGAAAATACGACAATAAAGGAGTACTTGAATGTTTTGTGTAACTTTTTTAGGTATGTTCTTGGGTTGTGTGTGGGTACAGAAACTTTTCAACAGATTTCCTGGACTACAGACTTCCTGAACAGTCTCTTTGGTCTTAAAATTATTCTGTGCAAGTGTCCAATCTGCTTCACTGCTCTTGCATGTAGCCTTTGTGTCACAATACAGTGCCATGTGTTTGGTGAGGAAAAAAAGGAGTTCTTTTTGATATGGCTACAGATGACATATTAACCTTTGCAAATGAATTCTAAAATGGTTCTGATACTTGAAGTCATGATTTCCTTACAGGTTTCTAGTGGATCTAATATTTTAACTGTAGGCATTTCTTCGCTGTATGTTTCACCTGAAACTCAAAGTTGTCTTTGTTTTGTGCTGGAGGGTCAAGATGGTAAAGCTGGTGCTGAGATAACCTTGAAATTATATTTGAAAACTCAAACAAAATCCTGTTCATTGTTTAACCATTTGCCTTGCTCAGACTTTTTTGGAAATACCCATTTTGCCATGATGAGTTGCTCATACCTTTTCCATCCAGCCATTTTGGTGGTACACACTTGCCCCAGTTTGGTTTTGCCATGTGTTTTTATGGTGGAGTGGGATTTTGTGACCAATGTGAAGGGTTTCTCATTCAATTGAGTGGATTTCCTTAGTGTTACCAAAAATGCTTGGAATGGTCTTGCATCGTGGTTTTTTAATTCTTGCAGTTGAGGTGCAAGGAGTCTTCTGTGAGTAATTGGTAAAGTGGAATTTTTTTAATGGCTTGTGTCATTGGAGAGTTCCTAATGAAACCCCTTGTGGAAAGAGGATAGATGGTTGTAGGAGATAAATGGCAGGTCTGTGGAGCAATTAAAGGGGATAGTGTTCGTTCTACTGGTCGAAGCCAATGGTTTTGGGCTGTTGGGATGCTGTGCCGTGGATGTTCCAATAGAACCCCAAACTAGCCCATTGCCCCTTTGTCCTCCAGTGGTCCCCCCAGTGGCTGATGGCTCTGTCTTGTTGTGATGCTTATGAATATGCAAGATGTTCTTGTGCTTTAAGGGGTTGGTTTTGGTTGTGGAAGACAACTGGTAGTCAGAATCAAGTGGTCAGGGTATTCACGGATCGCCTCCATTCCCTTGGTGATACATCCTCTCAATGCCAGGATGTCCTGTTGGAGATGTCCATTGATTAATTTGCAGTTCTGCAGCTTGGCTATTGTGCAGCTTTAAAATTAATTTGTTGTGTTAAAATCTGTAAATGATCATGAATGGGTTAAGAAAGTGCATTAGAAATAAGTGGTTTAATGGTGTTGGACTGGCTTGACCGCAGTGCCTTGGCATAGCTGATGGAAGTGGTGTGGCTGCTGGATTTGAGTTGTTGGGGGGAACCACTAGGGAGGCGCTGTGGAGCTGGAGGGCAATCTCAGCTCTCTGGGGCTGGCTTGGGAGCCGGTGATGCTCCTGTCCCCCCCTGCCAGTGCCAGCACTGGGGGGCAAAGGGAAGAGCTGTTGTCTGGGGATTCTGCCACCAAACTGGGGGGAAGTTGCCCCTTGGGTGGGGTGACCCCCAGGGTGGGCTGCTGCTGCCTGCATGGCTGTGAGCTCCACTTCCATGCCTTCAAAATGGCTTGTAACAGCACCACTTCCTGTCCAGGGAGGAAGTAATTTTAGCCCAGGCACTGAAATATTTAGCAAATCTTTAAAACAAAAGGCACAAATTCCATTTCTTTCTGGCTTCCAAAGGGTGCCTGAGCCACATGGGGTTAAGGTGCCCCTTGAGCTGGGGTAGTTGGAAGGAGCCAGGGCTGTGGGGTAGCAGGCACCCTTTAGGTGGAGGCTCTCTCTTTTTTTGGTAGAAATTAAGGGGTGGGTCTATGGTACATCACCTGAGTTGTGGGGTAAATGTAGAGAGTGTCAATCAAAGGCAGAGCTCAGAGCTGGGAAGGAGCTCTAGATGGCGGCTGTGCCTTAGAGAGAGCGCGCTCAGCTCCGTGCCTTCCCCAACACTTTACGCAACTTTCCCTAACTTTCAGGCAGCCTCAGGGGGCCCCCACAGCCCCTTGCCTCTCCTAGGCACTAATCGGGGGCCGAGCGGACCTTTTTCGGGCAGAAAAGCAGCTTTTGAGGGCTCCCTTTTCGTGCCTTGCTGGAAAGAAGAAGCCGTGGAGAGAGCCCAGGTCGTTGTTTTTCCAGCTTAGAAGCCATGGCGTACCTCCATTTTTGTGCGCTCTCCTAATGAGCTTTTTCCCCCGGACATTTTTGTACTAATTACCGCTTCTTTTGCTTTATCGGCAGCATATTTTTGGGATTCGAATATTTTTTTTTTCATTTTCTGAAATTTGTATTTTATCGGTATAATTACAAATATTTTGGATCTAATGTTTTTCCACTACCCGAAACTAATATCGACTTGGTCCTGGCGGCGGTGCATGGATCAGGTAGGTGAGCAATTAATAATAATAATTTTTAGATTTCTGCCGTTTTGAATACTTTGATTTTCGACCGATTTGTGCTGTATTGGGATGACGCAATAAGATACAGAGATTATTTGCATCCAGTGTTACTTTGGGAAAGTTTGCAGGATGCTCCTCTCCTGTGTTTATTCTCGGATTTTTCTTGTAAAAATGATTATTTGTTTTAAATCTCCGGTTTGCCGTGTTGATCAGTGCTGTGTATTGTTATAACAATATCATTGCAGCGTCAGGACTTTGTTCCTGATAATGAAAGCCAGTGAAACGAACTGGGACCTTACCTTTCTTTCAACTTTTGACAGTAAATACCTGGGCACAGGACTTCAAAGCAAACAGACACCCCTGACCCCCTTTTAATATTTAAGAATAAAAAGATGATGAGAAATAAGGACAAAAGCCAAGGAGAGGAGGGTTCAGTCCACAGCAATGCATCGAGGTATGACCTATCAACTTTCTTTTTTTTTTTTTTTTTGTAAAACCTGTGAATACCCTGTTTACTTTGACAGCCTTGGGTTACTGTCAGTGCTTAATAGAAAACATTTTACTGATTTTGCTTCCTTTTTAAGGAATGACCTTGAGATTGTTAGCATGCCACACCCTAATTTTTTTTGGTAGCAATTTCTGAAACTTGTGTTGTGACTTAAGGGCCCATGTCCTAGGCAAAAGGTACTGTACCTTTATTCAGGGCAGCCCTTGCCCCTGTATGATGTTTTTCCAGCTTTTGAATTTCAGTTTTCAGGTTTTTTGTGCTGTGAAAAATGACCTTGTCGGTTTAGCCATTGCTGCATTGCACCATTTTACATACAAGGCAAATTTTTCTTTGAAGAATCTCAGAAGTCTAAACTTTAACTGAGGGCCATACAGAAGCCTGGTGTAGTAGTAAATTATAGTAAATAGGCACAAGAAAAAGTTACATGAATGAAAAAAAGCTTATTTTAAAATATAAACTGGAAAGTGCCTGTTTGCCGGATACCTCTTACTTCAAATTTTATTTGAGCTTGTAGAACTTTGATTCTGTGGAGGTATTTTAGAATATTTTTATACAATTTAACCAGACTTTGTCCTGCTGGTGATGGCATTTTGTATCATAAAATATACACTGGGGCTGTTAACAAGAGGCACCAAATGATTTGCTTGTTTTGTTAATGTATTTTTTCTCAGGGTATTTTTATTTACTTTTGTCAAGTAATGAGATTGTTTACAGATTATTAGAAACTTAACGTTGATGTGGGAAAAGTATGAAATACTGAAAATGTTTGTTTGCTGGGAATGCAGAAGTACAATTACCAGATCGCTCATTTTGTATTTAAAAGGTCGGCTCTTCGAAAAATTGGGAATTAAACTATATGCATTTTTGGGTTTTAGTTTGTAAATATTACTGAGTGATGCATTTTGTTAATTTCACTTGAATCTTGGTCTGTTTCTTTTTCTCTGGTGTTGTCTTCCTGCATTTTTAACCGACATTAATAAAAAAGAACTCTGAACTGTCTGTTGTATCACATGTGCTCTATGTGATGTTCAGGTGTTTGAATAGTATTCTTGATGTCCAGTATTTAACCTTCCTTAAGCACTCGAACTTGAAATAGTGTGGCAATATATATTTTATCAAATAACTGCAGCCTTCTAGTATAAACTTGGATGGTGTTCTAGGTGTATTAAAAATGCAGTCAAATTTTGAATTCTAAAATAAATATGGGTAAGATTGTTTAATTTGAAATGATTAATAACTAAATTAGCCTCAGGAATTGTTGAAGCACATAAACAGAGCTTTTCTAATAATGCAGTTTAAAAACATCAGATTTTTATACTGTGCTTCCTTTACTGTAAATGTTGCACACAAAATATTCTGTAAAAAATGATTTATAAAAATTATTTTTCAGATTCTATAAATTATCATGCTTTTTTGAAGTGGAGATTATCAACAAGAGCAGCAATAGACATAATTTGTTGAGGAAATTGAAAATATTTTTCCAGTGTTGGAAAGGAATAGGAGCTAAAATCTGAGCCATGTAGCAGGGTGTCCCACAGGGGGTTTTGTCCTTAGGGGTATGAGATTTGCATAGTGTCTCGTGTGCTTTTGGGGTTTTCATTGAAAGGTTATTTATCATAATTGATCCATTTACATTTAACACCTGTTGTGTGAGGTTACCCTTCTTCCCCTTCACATATATTTTTTCTCTAAATAAACCTGCTGTGTGTGAGTGACACCAACACACCTGAAGTGTGGGAACAATTGAGCACAGGATATTTGCAAGTGAACCCTGTTGAGCTTATTTGTGAGGTGTGAGTCAGCTCAATGTCATAAAATGGGCTTTACTTCCTGAGGTTGACCTGAAGTAGGGGAAATGATTTCTAGGAAGTAAAGCCACCGCTTTGCTGTATGGTAACTCCAGAATGCACCGGTGTCTGCACTGCACATGCTGCTGAGACCAGTTTGGCATCCGTGGAAGTACCTGAACATGGAAGTTGCACAGTCCTGGTGGGAACCCTGGGTGGTGGAGGAGGCCGGTGCCATTCACCTGGGCTGGAGAAGGGTGTTAGAGTGGAGGAAAATACAGTTCTTGCACACCACTCTAGTGCCCTGAGGAATTGACTCCTCCTTTTCCAGTTCTAAGGAAATACAAAGGCCTGTGTGGAATAAACAAAAATACTTGAGAATTGTCCCAAAGCAGGTGATTTATTCTTGGGGAGAGAGATGGTGCTAAGTCTATACAGTTTGTAAGCAGAGGGTTGTACTCCTGCCTTTCCAGATGCCCAGCAACACCTGTCCTTTGTGCTTTGACAGTAAATGGAACTTGGAGCTGAGTGATTCCATGCAACTTTGCCCAAGGTAAAAGTTGCTCTGGGTCTGCTGCGGTTCCTGCTGACCCCCGCCTGTGTGCCTGGGATTTGCATAAGTAATTGAACACACTCTGCTGTATTTTCTAGCATCTTCTGTGCTGCATGTGTGAAAGGCAGGTAGTGTGGAGGTACATCATCCATGGTCGGCCCTCACGGGAAGTGCAGAGGCCAGAGGCAGGCTGTGACCCCCTGTAGCCCAGGAGTGAGTTTTGCAGGGATAGCAAGTAACAGGCGTGGGATACGTAGTTTTCCTTTCCCTTGGCCTGTATCTGTTGCAGTTGCTCTCCCACCTCAGAAATACCCGGCGGTGGAACGGTTTGAGCTGCACACTCTGCGAGGCTGGGTCAGCCCTTGTGTCTGTATCCAGCTCTGGGCTTCTCCAGCATTAAAACATTTTTTTTTGAGGGGAAAAAATAGGTTGCGATGGGTTAGCTCCCAGGCCGTTTTCTGTGCAGAGCTGGAGCTCCGAGGTCTGAAATGGCGTGTTTTTGCTCAGCAGCCACCTCCCAGCGCAGGGCTTTGCGCAGCACAACACCCTCGCCTGACGTGGCAGCCATTTTATGGAGATGTCGGTGCACACAAACCAGCATTTGGCGGGGGGGGGGGGGGGGGGACAGGAGGGAAACGATCGCGTTAAGCACAAACTGCCCCCGGCGTGTGGCGCTGGGAGCAGGGGGCAGCCCGTTGTCGTTGGGGCAGCGGCGAGGCCGGCTCGGGCGGGCGGCGGCGGCCGGCGCTGTCACAAAATGGCTGTTCTTTGTGCCGCACCGCTCGGGCGCCGCGGGAAGCGGCCGCGGGGTTCAAAGGCCGCCCTGCGCCGGCCGCGCCGCCATTGGCTGCGCGCGCCGCGCGGGCCCCCGGGAGCAGCGCGCCGGGCGCGGGCGGCTGCCGCGGCCTCCCCCCGCTTCCGCTCCGCTGCCGGGCGTGGGCTCGCGCTGCTTGCATTTTAAGGGGCTTTCATTTTAATACTGCAAGCTATTTTGAGCAGTCACTTGAAAAGAAGCAGGGCTATTTTTTGCTGCGGATTTTTTCTTTTTTCAAACTTCAAAAGGAATTGTAGAATGCCATAGTATTCCCGGAACATCTGTCTTTTTTTTTTTTTTATGAGAGGTACAGCTTTCAGGATCCTTAAATCACCAGAATTCACTCTTTGCTTTTAGTGTGCATTTTGCAACTGATTTTCTTTCAGCTGAGTAGAAACAATGAATAGATTTGTTAAAATGCCTCAAACTGTGGGTTTCAAGTTTTTATCCGGGTGCCGAGTTATTTTTTAGCTATTCTGGCCATGTGCATGTGCCGAAGCTTTCGGTTTCATTTGCACCGTCACATTCTTCAACAAGGATTTTTTTTTTTCTCCCTTTTTAAGCTTTAACCCTTTGTGAAACTGTCCAGAGCCTTTTTTGAACAGGAAAAATGCTTGATCAGTGCGGGACACAAAAGGAATAATGTGCAAGGAATTCATATGAATTGTGATGTAATCTGTGTGCAGCACAAAGGAGATTGTTCTTGTTTTGCTTTGTTACTTCTGTTTCACATTACAATCGTGAAGGAAGTGTCTCATCTAATTACGCATGCACAATCCTGAGGCTTTCAACTCCTCTGTTCCCTATTTTGCGATTGCTGCCAGAGATGGATACAGTATATACAGCACTATAAAAGGAGCTCGCCAACTGCAAGAAGCTACATTTAGCTGTAATTCATTGTCTTCTGGATTTTTTTTTGTTGTTGTTGTTTTTTTTTTTAGTTGAACATCTTAAGCTAATTAATCAAATTGTATAGATTCTCTAAAAAATGCATGACTTTTGCTGAATAAAAATTGGAAAATGGGAATAAAGAGCTCACCTGGGTAATTCTGTAACCCAGTTTCTGTGGCACAGCCTGTGCTGGGGCGTTGCCATGGCTGAGTGCACGTGTGTGCAGGCATGTTCCAGCTCCATAAGTGCCTCCAGCCGAGGGAAGGTGACCTGGCTCAGATGGCAGATTGGAGCCTGTTCCCCTTTCTGTGTGTTGATGTTTCACCTGCCTCGCTCTGAGGGCAACAGTTGCCCTTATCTGCACCTTCCCCCACTTCCTCCAGCGCTGGAGCCGAGCTGTGGCTCGGTGGTGGCATTTCTGAGAACCCAGATCCCGGCTGTGCCTCGGGAGCAGCGCTGGGGCTGCCATAACCACATTTCTGTATTCAAACAAACACTTCACTGGCAGCTTTGACTGGGCGCGGAAGGAGGGCCAGGACGGCCCCGGTGTTTCATTTCAGTCTAACTTGCTATAGGGACAAACCAATTCCTGTCTTTGTTTTCGTTTTTCACCCCTCAGAAAGTTGCTCATAGCATTAGCAGGTTACTGAGCTGCCAGACTTGTCTCTGAGGAGTTTTTATACTGGGACATCTCTTAATTCAGGTTTATCAGTGCTGGTGTTGAGGAGCAGGTGAGGGTACCAGTGGCAGGTGCAGGTGAAGTACCTGAGACAGCAAGCAGGAGTCTTAAGGATTGAACGGAAGCTTCTGATGCCATGGACTGGCTGCTTTTGAACTGGAGACAGCCCAAGTAAACCTGCTTTGGGTAGGTTTGGCATTGCATCTCCTGATACATAACCTGGAGGGTGTTTGTATCCACTGTATCTTGTTTCAGGTTGCACACAACGGTCGCAGCAGGAATTGCAATGTTAAATTAGGCTGCTAAATTCTGGAGATGGAAAAGGCTTCTAAATCTCTTCTTGCCCCTAGCTGAAATCCAGCTCAGGAAGGAGCTGATAATGGCTGGAGAAAGCTGCTGTTCTGCTTTATCTCTCCTCTCCTTCAAGGAAAATAAATACAAAACCAGCACAGCGCTGGGGGAGGGGATGGCCTGGATCACCATAATTAGATAGAAGCAGCCTTCCAGCAAAGGATGTGCAGTTCTACTGACATGGTGTCTTACATCAGTCTTCCTGGTGTGCTTTTATTAAAAGACGTGCTGAAATGCCATGTGAAGATGCTCTTTCAGTAGGTGCTGGTGTGTATGTAAAGCCCACCTTCACATCCTGTAGAAGAGACTTGAAATTAAAGAAAAAAAGCCCAGAGGAAAAGTCTACCCCTAATGACTTGCAGTGAAACTTTTGTAAGTCTGTCACACTGTTAATGCCTCATTTTCTTAGAGCAGGGAGTATCTTTTGGATATAATGAGACAAATGTTGCTGATTCTTTCCAAATGTGCAACAGCTCATTTTACATTACAGCTCGTGTCGCACTGCTGCTAAATTACAATTTTCAATCTTGACCTTCCTTTATCTGTGGGCTGAGATAACCTACTCTGTACTACATGTGCTTTTTTAACCTTGACTAATAAGGGTTAAAAATTAAAAAAATTTTAACAGTGATCTCAGATTCCTTTCTGGTATTGTGCTGGAAGTGCTGGCATGGCGTTTGATCTTGGCAGGGCTCAGTTCAGTGTGTCTGCCAAGCTCCACAGACGGGATGGGATGCTTAACACTTCATTGCTCACCAACCTTTACCCCAGCTATGAACAAGAGTGTTGCAATGTCAAGAATCCACTGAGTCCAGAACACCCGACTCCTCAGGAAAAAGCTGTGTTGCAACTATTTATGTCTCTTGCAAGTGTTATTGTTAGGTATAGATGACTTAATAGAATTGCTAATACGTTAATTATAGGAGTCGTTTGCATCTGTTATGGGGAGGAATCTCTGTACTTCACTGCAGAGTGAAGTTGAGATTTGAATGCCATGTAAATTTGAATGTCTGTAAAACTTTATGCTTAAATTTCTTGGTTAAAAACAGCTTTTAAGAGTCACTTGGTATAACCCCCCAGGCTCCCTTTTTCTGGACTGCAGGTCGCTTGGAAACATAAAGGAATTTCTGCACCATCATGTTCCTGTTAATGGGGTTTGGGTCCTAAATTTCCATATACACTCCGTGACTTTAATCTGAGAGGTTTTAAAGGAAGTTTACAAATGTTAAGGGAGAAAAAGCACCCACTTTTCCTGTACTAATTGTGTGTGCATGCTCCAGCCCCCCTCATGCATCCACATGTCCTTTGCCAGTGGGTTGCACCTGTGTGCCTGGCTGTCCCCGGAGGGACATGGCGCAGCGGAGGCTGGGACGGCACAGGGACAGCCCTGCCCACTGTCTGAGGAAGCTGTGCACCCCCGGGCTCCTGCTCCTCTCCTTGGCTGGGTGTGAGGAGGAGCTGGGAGCTGCCAGGAGCCAGCTGGGGTCCGCCCGCTGATGTGGGATGTGGAGCCCGGAAATGCTTCGGAAATACTTGGCTGCCTCCGGGGAGGGAGAGATGGGCCCTTTCAGTCCCTGAGAACTGCAATTGTTCTCCCCTTTCTGTGCAGGGAAAGGGAAGGATACTGCCTTGGAGATTATCAATGGTGCTCCTTAATCAACCAGACAGGTTTTGACTCCTTTTGTCCCTCTGCTGGTTTTTTTTTTTTCTTTTTTTTTTTTCTCTTCCCACTATACATCCCAAGCATTTTCAGCCTCTGGCTTAAAGATAAGAGAGGAGAGAGCCAGCTTTCCCCATCATGAATGAATTGCTCTTTTTGCTTGCTTATGCAAACACAACATAGTGTCTTCCTAGTGGAGGAAAAAACCCCACCAGCTTTTGGAAAGCCTGTATCATTCAGGATAGCCCAATGTGATTTGCTGAGCTGCAGCAGAACAGTGAGGGATATATTTAGCTCTGCCTTTGGCATTTGGGAGACCTCTGCTGGGGTAAGTAGCAGTGGCCAGAATAGGCTGGAAAGCCTCACAGCCTAGTTCAGGTAGATATTTTGGAGAGATACTTCTTGGGTGCATAATTCCTCAGCTGGTACAGCAGCACAATGGCCCAGCTGTGCCTAGTGCTGTGTAAATGTAATTTACATCAACACGACCCAATCCTGCAAGCCAAGTTTGCAGGCCCAGGTGGGAAAAGTGTGGCTTCTCCATGAGAACTTCTGACATGCCTGTTTAAGGGGAAAAAGAAAAAGTTGCTGATCATAAAATGAGGTTAGGGAAAGATTTTTATGCTGCTTTGAAGAACTTGTTGGTCACCTGGAAGGGCCAGCCCTATCACCATGGGAGTTTGTTGTGCCCCTTTAAAGCTGGCCTGGATTTGGACAAATTATATTTTGAGTATTCAGAGTTGTTTGAGACTCACTCTTAAACAGCATGAGGAGCCTGGTTGTGTTTAGGATATTTAGGATATTAAGTTCCTGCTCAGAGATCAATGTGTAAAAGGACCATGCATAGGTATGGAGAGTAGAGGAGCAGGAGTATTCCTTCCCTTCCTCCCATTTCTGCTTTTCCCTGCAGGAAATAAACTGGGGAAAGCTCTTTCACCAAATAACCCTTCTCAAGGCTTCTCACTCAGAAAATCTTTGCCTTGGGAGACAAGCAAGCACCAATCACTTTTTAGTAGACTTTCAGACTAAAATCAAGGGAACTGAAAAAGTTAGGAATGAATTTATTTATGTTCAGTGTCACAATCTGTCCTTTGCTTGGCTCTCCTGCACACTCCATGTGCTGTGTCTGTATGGCCTTGTCCATGATTACTGTGGTGTTTGCTCAGTCCTCTGTGGTACCCGTATTATCTTCTCTTTATCTAGTGATCTATAACTAGAACTGATCTTGTGTTCCTTTCCCTGGCTTGTTTAGCCTAAAGGTTAAATTTAGTTTAGTGCCTTTTTACAGCTACCCTGTGACTTGAGTGCACATATCAACACTGATGGTGCTTGTTTGTATTTGCAATATATGTAGCCATTTCATATATGCTTATATAGAAACATAGAATGGTTTGGGTTGGAAGGGACCTCAAAGATCATCTCGTTCCAACCTCCCTGCCATAGGCAGGGACACCTTCCCCTAGACCAGGATGCTCAGAGCCCCATCCAACCTGCCTCAAATGCTTCCAGGGAATGGGGCATTCACAGCCTGTCTGGGCAACCTGTTCCAGTGCCTCAACAAGCTCACAGTAAGGAATTTTTTTTTAATATTTAATCTAAACCTATTTCAGTTTGAAGCCATTCCCCTCTGTCCTGTCACTACATGCTCTTGTAAATAGTTTTCATAATAAGGAACATCCCATTTTTAGATCAGATATTCAATGGAAATGTTTAACAGAGCCAGTCCTTATCTCAGTCGATGTGTTTGCCCTTTCTGTGGTTTGTCACCATGCTTGTGTGTCCCCACAGTTTGTACAAGTCACTTTAGGAAGACAGACCTGTTTAAATAAAGATGGTGGCCTGCACTGGCTTTGCTGCTCTGTGCTTTGGAGTAAATCTCAGGTTGGTTCTGCTGGTGGATGGGAGTGGCTTGGAGCAGCTGGCAGCCTGAGCTGAAGAGCTGTGGTGGCCCAGGAGCTCCTCTCAGAGGAGCTGAGATTGAGCTCAGTAGAGTTGGCTCTGCCAGACACCTGGTCTGGACCCTGCCATGGTCCTGTCGAGGCCAGTTGGGCTGACCCAGCAGCTCCTCCAGCCCTGAGCTGCTCACCCCCTTCTCAGGATCTATGAGATTGGAAAAGACCCCTGAGATCATTGAGTCCAAGCTATTGCTGCGTTATCCACTCTGCAACTCACCTGCACTGCCACGTGCAGTTTATTTTCACTGCTCCTGGTTACTTGTAAAGGCTTGGGCTGGGCTTAAGCCAGCAGTGACCTGCTGTTTCTCTGGGCTATCCTGGTGTTATCAGGAAGCCTGGCAGGTCCAGCCAGTGCTGGGAACATGGGCTGCAGGGTGAGGAGGGATGGGAGCAGGGAGGCACTGTGTCCCAGCCACCTGCCCGGGGCATTTTGGTGTCAGTGAGCCGCTGATGTGCACCTGGGTGTCACTTACCAACAGCACTCGTGACGCTGTGGCCAGCAATGCACAGGAGTTAAATATAACGGTTCCTTCTGTCATCCAGCCCCTGATGTTATCCAGCCATGGGATCATCTGCCAAGGGCCTTCTCCAGCCTTTGCGGGGTGGTTTTGCTGGTGCCGAATCCCTGCAGAGCTTGTGAAGCCCAGTGGAATGTTGCTGTTGGGATTCAAACTTGTTTAGATTCAAAACATTCACAACAGTTCTTAAAGCTGGGAGGAGCTTTGCTTGTGGGAGGGTCTTGGGTTATTAATCCTCCTTTATTCCCCTGTCTGAATTCAAGTTCTGTCCCTCAAAAGCCACATTTTAAACACTGAGGCAGAATGGTCCCAGTTAGAGCCATTCCCCAGTCAGTTCTTGGTTTCAAAAATGCATATTGGGGTCATTTTTTCAGCTGTCTCACACCTTCTGGAAGCATTCTTACTGAGAACTTACGAATTGATTTGCTGTTTGCAAAGATGATCCCCGATAAAATGAAGTCATATATGTGAAATATTAAATGCAAAGTCTGGAGGCTTCAGGCACATGGTAATTGCCTTTTAAACTCAGATGCCTCACTGTAAAGGGTCTTATCGCTGCCGTTCAGCTACTTATTTCTTGGAAGGATCATGTCCTTCTCAGTAAGGAATGATAGTTTTGCTCCTCTTCAAGTCAGGAGCAGGCTCTTCATTAAACCAGACTTACAGCCTGAAGTATTGCTTAGAAACCAGAGGAATGTATTTGGCTGAGTCTTTGCAGATCTGAACTTTTTTTAGGAGTTTCTCACTTGAAGGAAATTACCAATGGTCCATCTGTTGCTTTCTTTTGATGTTCATGGGTGTTTTTGGAGGAGGGTGGTCTGGCTGAATTGTGATTTTTGTGACAATTAATTATAGCTTATTTCTCACTTTTAGTTTAATTGAAAGTAGGTCTTGTTTGGATGCTAACTCAGGGGCATTAAACCAGGACAAATTCAAAAAATAACTTCTGAAAAGAGGACTTAGGTCTCCAGGTATATACAGTGTCAGGCCTGATTTGACATGTAATGTTGCTGATACATTATATTCTGTTGGCAGGTAGAAATGCTTCCTGATTGTCCCAGTGACAGTTAAAAATTATTCTTTTATGAAAATAGGCCTTTCTGATATTTTTTTATCTGATCAACATAGAAAAGAAGACAAACACAAATTTTGCCTCAATAACAGATTATTCATTAAAAAAAAAAAAAAAAAGAGTTATTTGCAACAGCCTTCAAAAGGACATAACCCCTTCTCATCTGTGTTTCTTTCCTTAGTAGGGGAAGCAGGTGTGCAGGCAAATACCTGCACATACAGATGCGTCTGTCACCAGAGAAGTCTCGCTCTTTTCAGATGACACAGTTCATAGCCTGAAAAAAAGAATTACAGTGTTCAGACAATGTTGTGGATAAAGCACATGAATTATGGCTCTTGATGTACAGAGAGCCTGTGTCCCTGTGTCCTTGAAATAAAGCTTAAAGGCTTTGAGGAACAAAGAGCTCCAGAGCGGGAGGAGGACACTAATTACTGTTCTGCCTCTAAACAAATACTGTCAGAGCTGTCTGGCCTCAGTCTTGCGTGGGCTGTTAAAATTCCTTCCAGCTATTGCTCAGAAATCCGACTGAAGAAAAAACTGTCTTCCTCTTCCCTGCGTCCCTGTGGGACACGGGACGCCAACATGCCTCAAGCAGAGCCTGATCTTGCCACTTACTGTTGTGACAGCAGAGGTTTGGAAGCCTCCAGATCCCATTCCTTTGTGGAGGCCCAGTGGGATGGTGTCCTGCTGAGCCCTGCCCTTGGACACCATCTGTCCCCAGAGCTGCTGGAGTGCCATTCCCAGGAGCAGTGTTGGCACCACCACAGGTCACGGCTGTGGTGGACAAGGGGGGGACTGTTGTAGAGCCTGCAGAACAAGGGGTGCACTGGGACACTGTACGTGGGGCTGCGCCTTTGGTTCTCGTGGATAACCTCCATCCATGGACAGGGACAGGCAGCAGGGACTGGGCAGCCTGGGATGGCCGTGGTTCAACTTGAATTTGCAGCCCTGTTTGCAGGACGCAATGTGATAACCGTGTTCCCTCAAACCCAGGCTGGGACAGTGAAACAGCAGCCACGGGTGATGGCTGCCCCCGCTCCTTGTGGAAGGGGCTCCGTTTGTGTCCCCTCAGGCTCGGAAGGCCGCGCTCCCCACGGTTCCCTTTCCCCGGGGCAGTGCCGGGGATCCATCCCAGGTATCCATCCCAGGGATCCATGCCGGGGATCCATCCCAGGGATCGGGCACGGCCCCGCGGTCGCAAGATGGCGGCGGAGGGGCGGCCGCGAAATGGCGGCGGCGGCGCCTGAGGGCGCGCGGGTGCTGCCCCCTGCCCGCTTCCCGGCCCACAGCCACGGATCCAGGGATCTGTGCCGGCCGGGAGCCGGACGGGCCGCGGCTCCCTCCGGGCATCCCCGCATGGCAACCCCTGCGCAGTCGGATGGAAATGTGTATGTGCACATGCTTTCTCTGGGTTGTTTTTGTTTTTTTTGTTTTTTTTTTTCCTTTGTATTATTTCTCCCTTGAATCGTGAAATCTGAGCAAAGCCCTTCATGTACCTTGTCGCTTTTGTACAAAAGTAGAAAAAAAATAAAAATTATTTTTAATCTCTCTGCAAAGTTTTCCTGACTCTTCTTTCATAGTGTTCTACCTAAGTGAATCCTTAAATATCACAAACACATCTACCAGTGGAAAGCTGACTTTGTTCCAAAAGCTTGCGGCATTGTCACTGTCTTTTTGCTCGTGGCAGTGGGGTTTGAATGCTGCCTTGCCAATGCACATGTGGTAAGGTGTACTGAGATTTCAGTTGGCTTTTTTGACTCTTAAAATAAAAAATATATATGTTGGGAGTGATTGGGCAAAGGTATTTGAATATTTTGGCCACCTAAAATAGTTTGGCCTCTCATTGTTCTGTTGAGGAGCTTTTATTTAAGGGGATACACTGCGTATTAACCCATTTTTATATAAAGACACTAAAAAAATGGGGGAACTACACCTACTTAGTGTTCTGCTTTCCCATTACTGGCTTGAGAGATGCAGTCTGCACAGCACTGGTGTAATCCTTTAAGGAGGAGCTGCCCCAGCCACAAGCCCAAATGAGCTTTTTTCTTCTGCCCTGTTGCTGAATTAATCCTTTTTGCAAAAATCATTATATTTAACATCATTCATGGTGTTATGGGTATAGTGCTTTTGATACTGGCCTCTTCCAGGAAGCGGATATCAGATTTATTTTGAACCACTGGCCACACTAGGATGCCGTGCTGGAGCAACTGCTCATCTTCAGTGTAGCAGGATGGTCCCCGGATGCTGCAGCTCCCACTGTGCCCTACTCTGCCTCGCTCCAAGACACGCAGATGCTCCCAGCAGAGCCTGTGCTGCTGGTACTGCTGATGCTTCTCCTCACCTACCACCACTGCTTTTCTTCTGGTGATGAGCAGGACATCCCAGGCAGGGATTTTTGGGGCTGCACTCTCACCAGTGTTCACTGCCAGTCCTGCTGCAGAATGCCAGTGTGGGGTGTCTGGGCCTGCAGGGTCTGCACTTGCATTCAGGCTTTTCCAAACGTGTTGTTGTGGCTCGGATGTGTCTCAGGTTTGCTCCCTGCGTATTTCACAGCTGTCAGTGCAGTTAAAATGTAACCTCTTCTTTCTCTACCATTAGTCACTCGGCATCCGAAGAAGCCTCTGGCTCTGACTCTGCAAGCCAGTCTGAAAGTGAGCAGGGCAGCGAGTCAAACAGCAGCTCCGAGTCCTCTGAGAGTCAGTCTGAATCTGAAAGTGAATCAACGGGTTCCAAATCCCAGCAGACCCCTCCTGAAACCAAAGAAAAACCAGCCTCTAAGAAGGAAAGGATAGCAGATGTTAAAAAGGTATTACCCCTGCTGCTCTGCACGGACACGTTACTCCTGTACCCACCACAGAAGGTCAGACAGCAGGACCTCAGTGAAGCTGTGCCCAGTTTCCTGGCCACTTTGCACATGGACCAAACAGCCTCTGACCTCCAGTGTCCCCAGGGGCTGTTTGGTCTGCATGCAGGAGCCTTGCTGCTGTCACCCTTGAGAGCAGGAGCTGCTGTGTTTGTGGAACAACCACTGGGGCACCAAGTAGATGGTGACAGGGCTGACTGGTGCGAATGAGGGGCAGGTGCCTGTCATCAGTACATGATCCTGTCATTCCATCCTCTCCCTCTGTCTTTCCACTCCTCTATCTTGTCTCTCCTCAGAAGCAGTAAAGCCTCCCCATATGATACTCAGGAAGAAGGTTTGAAGTTTGTCTAGGATTTGAAGTCTGAACCACTTTGGTTTTTTTTTACATCACTCTTCCTCTCAAAAAAGCATAGGAAAAAAAAAAAAAAAAAAAAAAAAGAACTTCCATTATTTATTAAGTCCAGAACAGGGCAGTATTTTTTTTTCCCCTGTGCCTTCCCAGCTCCTCCCTAGCAATACCCCTCAGATAGTCAGGTTTTCCCTCCATTTGCTGTCCAGCAGGAAAGGGGATTGTGGGTGTTACTGCTCATGGTATCCCTCTGCACACCCCAGGGCAGAAGCTGCACCTCAGGTACCTGCTTTACCTGAGGGATGAAGGCACCTGACGAACACAGGGCAGTGTGAGGTGAGAAAGAGGAGCCCAGATACCATTTGGAGACAGGAGCTCAGTGAACCGAGTTCACTTGGAAGGAGAAAATGCTGGTTTAGTTCAGCTGGTTTGTTTGTTTGTGGTGTGTAACCATCCTGTTGTTCTTAGCAATGGGTTGCACTGGGTACAGCTTGCTCCTGAGAGTGAATTTCATGGAAAAGGTGCTATGTGTGTAAAAGATAAGGAGAAAGGACAGTGCTTCCAGCCTGTGCTCCCCACAGACCTGCCAGGGAGAAGTGAAGGGTTTTGTTACCACCTTCTGCCTCCCACACAGCTCCAGGCTGCTGGCTTAGGTAGTGGTTAAATCCCCCAGTGCTCGGACTGGCAAGGGAGGATGAGTTTATAAGGCAGTTGTGGTAACACTATATTAAAATCTGTGGTTTATTGTTAAGTGGGCACCAAAGGAAATCTTCTCTCCCTCTGAAGGATTCTAAGAGCATGTCCCTAACAATAAATGTTAACATTATCCTGTGAGGAAGTGCATATACACAGGGTGATAATTAGCACGGGTGAAACATGAAAAGGTCAGGACACCCTCTAATAAGAAAGCCTCTCCCTTCCTTAATTTCTCTGTTAATGGGTGTCTTCCTTAGCTAGGTCTAACCTAGGCATGTTGATACCTCTTCCCCTTGAATAACCAATGCAATTAATTATTACATTATTGTTTATTTGGTATTTGACTAGATACACCCATGAAGGCGAGGTTAATCTGTGTTAGGTGCTATTAATATTTATCATGGAAGTTGCTCCTACATTCAAAACCCATGCCATTTAATAGCTGAAAAGACAAGTTCTTCAGATGGTTTGGGGAGCATTAAATTTGAGGGTGTATTCTTTCATGAGAATGTACCTCAGTACTTGCATGCCCAATAGATACACACTGTCACAGTCTGTCCCTTTCCCTATTACTCCTTTAACAGAGGCAGGAAAATTCTTGGGCTGCAGCCACGTATCCATCACGCTCTCAATCCCATCACTGCTGCATCTGGTGGCGTTGTTTGATCTCCTTTCCCTGCCAGTGGCTTGCAGCGATATTTGAGGATTGGAGGGAGAGAGAATGAGAAGGAAATGAATAGATGTAGAGAACTAAGAGCTCTGCTGAGGGAGAGAGGAATTGCTGGTGTAGGAATTTGAGGGGCATGGTGGTGGTTTGTGTTGTCCCTGTAACTCTTGTGTCCTGTGTCACCAACACAGCTCTGCATTCATCCCCCTCAGGACATCCATTTTTGTGTCCCCTTCTCCTGCCCATTCACAAGAACAATTGCATGCTCTTATACACAGTGTGTTGAACTGGTGAGGGCCTCCTTTTACAGCAAAGAGCACAACCATTGCCAGCAGTCACCTCTGCACATCCATGTGTCCTGTGCTGCCAATCCACATTCCCATCAGTGCATTCGGGAGAGGAGCCAGCGGCCACTGCCTTGCCTTGCCAAATGACAGGGTATCTTGCTCCATTTGCCATCCAGACTGGGCCACAGAATTCACCTTTGAAGCTGCAGCTGGCCATGTCTCCAGGCAGCTCGTGGGGCTTTCCACCAGGAAAGGAATTACGCTGGAAGCTGTTAGTGACAGAGAAATGCCCTGTTGAGTTGGTAGGTCTGCTCATTCCTTGTCGAAGGTGTTGCCTCCATTCCTTTGGCACCAGTGCTGCAGAGGGCTGGTTACCTCAGCACTCTGTCCTTCAGCCTGAGAGAGCTGGAGAGTGATTTGTGCCTGAGTGGAAAGATGGACCACTGTAAAGAGAACACTGAGATAAACACATGCTGCTTTAGAGAGGTGTCAAATATCCCAAAATAATAATAATCTTTTTCAGCCAGTTTTTTAAACTGTCCATCTACTGGTTGCTAATTCCCTAAT
Source organism: Vidua chalybeata (assembly GCF_026979565.1). NCBI lineage: Eukaryota > Metazoa > Chordata > Aves > Passeriformes > Viduidae > Vidua > Vidua chalybeata. The sequence goes on from NC_071542.1 coordinate 14,878,777, forward strand.
GGTTTTTGGTTGATTTTTTTTTTAAGACACCATCAAACTTCTCTAAAATGTCAAAAATAATTGGGGTGAAGCAGGCCTTCTGATGGTCTGTTTATTTTGCAGATGTGGGAAGAATATCCTGATGTTTATGGGGTTAGGAGGTCAAACCGAAGCAGACAAGAACCGTCACGATTTAATATAAAAGATGAGGTAAGGAGAAAAAAAAAAAAAAGGACGAGGGATTACCGAACATATAAAACCAACCAAGCCCAAAGAGGAAAGGGAGGTCTCAACTGCATTGCCTTGTAAACACTAAGTCCCAGTTTGGTGCATGGATGTTGGTGCTCACAGTTGAGGTCCCAGTCCTGCAGCTGGATCCTTGGGCTGAGACCTCTGGAGTGAGCGGGACACTGCCTGGGCTGAGATCTGCATGCACTGATCTGATTGCTGGAATGGGGCGTAATGCAAGTCCTGCTCTGCTGTAGGAACATCCTGGAGAGGAATCTGTGTAATTAAAAAACCAGAACAAGACCAAAATGCAACACAAATCCAACCAGGAATAAAGAAAAGTTCCCAGAAACACCTCATAGCAACAAAACAGTCATTATTGCCCATCCTAGAATGGATCCCACTAATAAATGCATTTGTGTGTGTGCAGCTTTATGACCCATCACTTTTCTTTGGTTGAACACTGGGGAGTCTTTTATGCTTCAGTTGAAGGTGACAGTGGTCAGAGCCTGGTAGCCAAACCTTCTAATTGTTCCTGTTTCAGAACACTGTTGGGTTTTTTTCTGAAGATGTAGAAATTAGGTTCCGCCTTCATTTGCATCTGACAGGTTTTCTACATGGAGCATTTCATCTACAGGTCTTCAGGAACATCGAGTAGCTATAGCAGAGGGGAAAGAGAACCAGAAAGAGGCATCTGTGGAGAGCTTGGGGCTTGGGGCTAGGAATCTGAAGATAAGCAGCAGACTTTGAGCAGAGCAGGGGTCCAGTGGTGCTCTCTGACTCAGGCTGTTTGTGCTTTGCCACCAAGATGTGCGTTCGGATGCTCTAGGGGTCACACGGAGGTCTCCGGCTCCTTGCTCTGGTGTGTTATTGCTGAGCCTTGGTGGCACCCCAGTGCCACCAGCTGCCCCCCAGACTCCTGTGCTGGCTGTCCCGCAGAGCAGAGGTCAGGAAGGGGCTCAGGGTGCACCATTGACGTAGCTTTTGTTTTCCTTTTCAAGTTGGCAGAGGCTGGGCTGGCCGGCCGCCCCTCTGTGCGATGGCCCGGCATGCACTGTGCCGGCGACCTCACACCCACCCCAGAGCTCCGCTGCACACCCCCCTGCCCTCTTAGGGGCCCAGGTAAGTCCCTTCTTTTTTTGTTTTACAATATTACGTGGTTTTGCAAATGTTGTTTTCTTTTGCAATATCTTTATTTCCTACTACTTAAGGTAAAATTAAAAAAAAAATTAAAATCTGAGATGCAAAAACTTTGCTATACCACAAAATATTGTAAAAAACAAAAAAAAAAACCCCAAAAAACCCCCACCCCAAAGGTCCTCCAAATGACCCTCACTGCAACTTCTGTGAAACAGCTGAAATGAAAATTGGAGCATGCCCTCACCCCTCTCTCCCCAAAGCAACACTGACTGGTCCCCACAGGGCAGCTCCCATCTGCAGCAGAGTCTGTTGGAGGGTGTGACCTGTCAGGAGCACAGTGCTGGGGCCTCGCAGAGAGCAGGAGATGGAAAGTCTTGCTTTTGGAAGACACCAAGAGAGAGGAAATGGCATAGCTCAAGCCTGCGTGGTGCTGAGCACTCCTTGCTGCTGCTGGAGGGGGCAGAAACCCAAGGCACATCTGAAGATGCTTTTTGCCTTCACAAGGTTAATCCTGTCTCCAGTGACCTGCACCACTCACTTGCTGCTTGGGACTTCCAGCACAGTGTCTGGGGGCTTGTAATTGCCTTCTTCCCTAATGCTTCTCTGCAGATTAGCAAAGAGCTTCGTGCAGGCAGTGTGGCAGGCTCAGAGACCAGAGCAAGGATGGATGAGCCATGCCAGCTCCCTGCGCTGCCCCGTGACTCACCTGCGCGGGGGAGATGGCGCAGAGGTGGAGGTGATTCAGGTTTTGGGGCCCTGCTCAATCACTGTGTCCTCTGATAGCAGCACTCTGGGTAGGGTTATTTGTGTGTTAGACATGGTTACCTTCTGAGGATTTCTGGGCTCGTTGTGTAGGTGTCTGAGGTGTGATCAGGGAGGGTGATAACTCGTGATCAATATCCAGGCATGGGCTGAGCCACTGGGGAAGTGAAAGTGCAGCTTTGCATAGGAGCACAGATCTGCTCAGAGGCCCAGAGCTGTCTCCAGGAACAAGAGAACGTGTGAGTTTTTTAGTAAAAACACTACTTCCACAGGTATTTTCTTTGCAGTTGATAAATCAGCTTCAGGTTTCAGCCAGGAGATGTGAGGCATGCAGAACCAGGTGCCTTTCAGAGTATTTTTAAACTGAAATGGGGGAGATTTAGGTTAGATATATAAAGGACATTCTTCCCTGTGAGGGTGGTGAGACACTGGCACAGAATGCCCAGAGAAACTGTGGCTGCCCCACCCCTGGAAGTGCCCAAGGCCAGGTTGGATGGGGCTCTGAGCAGCCTGGTCTAGTGGAAGGTGTCCGTGCCCATGGCAGAGAGTTGGAACTGAATGATCTTTAAGGTCCCTTCCAACCCAAACCTTTTTATCATTCCATGATTCTGTGATTCTGGGGCAGTTGAGAAAGAAATGTGCCCCAACCAGACACAATCTTTCTACTATAAAAAGAATAGTTTCAGATTGAAATTGGTGACAAATGTCAGTGTATTTTTTTCTGTCAGAGGGAGGCCACAAGTCACGCACCAGCGTGTTCTAAAAATACAGCTGGCTTTCTTATTGGAAAAAAAATTTGCTCATTTGCATTTTGGTCAATGCTTTGCCTCATGTATTTACTGAAAATTCAAACACTACTGGTCTCACTGGAAAAGAGAAGTTTAGCAGACATAAAACTAACCTGGTGAGCTGAGATTCTCCAGCTTTTCTGGAGCACTAGCTTTGGCCTCTGTTAAGCCTGAAATGAGCAAATCCTCACTTTGATTTTAGTCTGAAATACTTCTGGCTCTGTTTAAGCAAGTCATTATCTGTCCTTATGTGAGCTCCAGAGGCTCACCTGGACTTCCTCTCCAATGGCCTTGAATCTCCATTTCTGCCAGCCTGGGCTAGTGGCAAGGACACTCATGGATAATCTATAGGAGCAGAACTTTGAATTGCTCTGTGTTGCTCTGCTTGGTGCTACATGTGCAGCATCATTATGTTTGTTCAGTGTTGCTCCACGGCAAAATACAGTGCAATTAATCTGGTAAAAGTGTGTGCACTTTATGTGCTGGGAGAGGGAAAGAATTGATGGGAGGAGTCAGTGAGGCATGGAGAGGGAAGGCTGATCCCTTCAGCTGCAGATGAGGAAATTATAAGAGGCCAGATCCTAGTCCAGCTCGAAGCAGTGGTGCAAGAATAAGTTGGGCACGTTTTGATAAGGGGGAGCCAGGCTTGTCTTTCCCCTTGGCCACAGCAGCAGCACCCCAGCAGGGCAGCCTGAGTCCAACACTGGCACTTGGGCTCTGGAGCGAGCAGCATGACCCCAGCATCTTGTGCTGGGCTGACAGAAGTCCCACTGGGACTGGGGATGGACTTTGCCAGTCTAGCTTGTGTCATTCGGGGAGGTGACATGACAAAAATTCAAGTTTCATGTGATTTCCCAACCAGTGTGTTCTGATGGTGGTGTGGTCAGACAGGGCCTCAGGTGCACGCTCTGGACCTGGCATACCCTGGCTCTGTGGCTGTCCTCTGTGCTTCCTTAGACAAGGAATTTACCACCAGGAGACACGAGGGAGTGGGGAGGAGAGGCTGAGGACTCCATACTGCGATGGGGAGGATGTGGGAGCACAAGGCAGGCAGATGACTCAAGCTGGGGACTGGTTGTGTCAGGACATAGGGCTGGGCTTGACACGCATCCAAAACAGACAATGCTGTTATTGAAATATGTAAGAGAAGGTGGCTGAGCTGCAATCACAAGTTATGTTTTTCAGGGTGGAAGAGGGGAGGAAAAGTCAAGTCATTTAGAGATAATAATCAGTTTTGTAGAGAGAGAGACAGAGCAGGGGGAGAGTACAGGCATTGGGAAAATGAACACTAGAATCTTGGAAAATGGGATTTTGGCACAGAAGTGGAGTTAATTTCAAAGAACTAAGGGTTGTATTTGGTTTTCTCCCAATGTGATGTCTGACGCAGAGCAGAAGAGAAATCCACCTCTCTTTACTTGTGACTTGCCAAAAGACAGCAAAAGTAAACATGCACGGAGGGGCAGCTGTTAAAATCATACCCAATTGGAATGGAAAAGCTTCAGAAAGTGGATAAGACATTAGAAGAGAAAAGAAAAGCTGAGGACTTTTAAATTGTGTGTCAAAACTGAAACATGTGGAATGCTTGGCTTGTGTTGCAAGGCTCTCCACGGTGTTTGCCAGGCACTTGCTTCACGGTTGGTAAATGAGTCGGGGATTTCATGCAGGGCCATGAAACATGTGGATGAACACGTGTTTGTAGTAAGATATGGTGCAAAAGCTGTTATTGTGCCACATGCCAGTCTGACACCAAATCCCGGAAAAGCTCATGGTCAAGCATGGCATCCAGTATTTTAGTGCATTTTAGTGGATACACTATGCAAGTGAGACAGAAGTTTTGATGGGTGGAAGGAAAGCTGGAAAATGGGAATGAAGGATGCATTTTTGCAGCTCACACCATTCCACAAGGTCCTTGTGTGCACAGCTGTGTAAACTCTATCCAGGAGAGCAGTGGGGGTGTCAGAGGATGCAAACTGTGGTACCTATAGTGATGGACAGACAGTGCCTGGAGCCAAAGCTGAATACTGTGGCAAAAAAGCAGCTAGAAGTGGAAGCTTTCCAGTAAGTGTGTGGAGCAAGCAATCTTGGAGGCTGCTTCTGTCATTTTAATACTTCTTAAGAAACCTCACATGGGTTTCTTCAGTTTTGTCCCTGCCTATTTGCGTTTTCTGGGGGAGGCTAAGGAGAAGTCATGTTATCTGTGTGGTGATCTGTTTTCATGGTTGACTAGTTTTTATGAAAATGGGGTTGTGTACAACCAGCATAAAGAAATTATTTTAGCTATCTTGGTCTGTGGGAATTCATGACGCCCACTTTTAAAACAGTACAGCAAGTAGTTAGAATAGCTCTAGATATATTTAGCCAAAGAGACTTTACTGGTGGAGAGTGTAGAACTAGGAGGAAGGAAAGCCACAGGACACAGCTCTGACCCAGTAAGGCCCTTGGTGACTTGCTGTGGGAAAAAAAACCCAACAACAAGACAAGGATACTTTTGATAAGAATATTGCCTTTTTACGACAGTATTTTTATTTCATTCCTTGTAGGAAGTTTGTGCAGTAAAGGCAGGGATCATAATGCAATTTTTGGGATAAATTCACCCGTGGGTTTGCAATCCCTGGGGTGTTGAAGGCACTGCAGGTCTGCCTGGCCACTGCTGCCATGGTGTCTGTTGGGCACTGGGGGTTGGTGCTGAGGGGTGGATGGTCCTGAGCTCAGGGACTTCAAGACAGGTGATGTTGTAGAGCTCTCCAGGCTTCCTGCAGGGTTTTCTTCTTCACACTGAGAGTAGAGCAGCGGGACTGAGCAGCTGAGGTGGCTGTGCTGGGAGGCAGCTGCTCTGCTCCAGTGTCCTTCAGGCTGCAGGGAAAGGACCCTGGTTCAGCCCACGAGCACGTGTTTCACTTGCATCCTTGAGGAGCCAGTCCACAGTGAAGCCTACAACTTGATTTTCTTTCTTTTCAATTAAAGGCAAGTAGCGAATCTGAAAATGAGAGCCCAAAAAGAAGACGCCAGAAGCAGTTGAAAAGAAAGTAAGTTTCTAAGGAAAGGGTTTTGAGTGGTGATGCTTTGGTTTATTTCTCAGAACAGTAGTGCATTGGAATGTTTGATAGGAGTTGTCAGCATGGTGAGCTTGTAAAAGAAATATTTTAGTAATATTTTTGATTACTAAAATTGAAGTATGAATATGAATCTATTGATGGATGCAATTTTCCAGCCTTTATTTGTATGTTCCTGCTGTGCCTGTGATGGAATCTGAATGAGTCAGGTTCACTTTCTGTTGTTAGTCTTTCACTTTTCCATCAGATTACTGATTCTCCTCCAGAGATACTTAAAACAGTTTAATCCCTTCTCCTCCCACCTTTTTGATTAATTGAGAATAAAATGCCAAATTATTATCCTCTTTTATCTTTTATAACCCTCTGTTAAAACAAAAGAACTTCCATAAAGAATGCTTTTGATGCCTAAGCACCATAACTTGAGTTCACTTACAGTCATATTTTATTGCCTTTTCCCATCTAGTAAGTGCCTTTAGTTTTTCCCGACACTAAAGTGGATTGGGGAACTATGAGCTGCCTGATGGAGAAAATCTAAACAGAACCACATCATCCTGCTTGCTTTCTCCTGCAACTTGTTTTTTAACTCTTCATTTAGTTGTACCCATCAGTGCAGGAGGGAAGGGGATAAAGCACAGGGTGGACTGTGGTTGTATGAATCTCTCCTGGGCAAGGGCAATGATCCTTGTGGACCCTCCATGTCCTCTAGGAGGAAGGAGGGGCTCCTCCAAAAGGCATTTTGGAGCTGCAGCTTTGTTCCTAGTTGTCCCCAGAGAATGTGCTTCCTTCCACTAATTTACAATGTGACTTGGCTTCACACTTGGAAACTTGAATTGGCAGGAGAATTTCCACAGCAGGAGACTTCTTCCATTTTCTGGGCTCCAAGGAGCTCATGTAACTCTGCACGTTGTGGCTCATGCTCTGTGACAGTGAGCACTTCTCTTCAGATCCCCTTCAGATCCTTCTAGCCCATCTCAAAAATGCAGAAGTAGAGAGAAAAAAAAAAAAAAAAACATCAATCAAAGCCCTTGCCCAGCCAGGTTTGAGCAGTACAGCTCTGCCACCAGCACATGAAGTGAGAGCTGCTCTCACTCAAGGCAGCTCACTCAAGTGAACAAAGCCCCAGGTGACTGAGACCCCCCTGCCTAAAAGCAGAGAATCACAACACAACATCCCCCCTCCATTGCACTGAACAGCCAAGGGTAGAATTTGGAACCTTTTTCCTGTAATTATGGCCCTGATGGTTTGTTCAGCCAAGTATTTGTGTAGAAATATTGTTGCCCTTCGTGACCTACATTTCTGACCACAGAATTAAATGGAAAAGAGAGGTCTCTGCTGGAGAAGAGGATGAAGATGGAGGGGATCACGGCACCAGTGGAGAGAGTGAGCCTGAGCCGAAGAAAATTAAAGCGAGAAGGCCTGTCCAGAGGAGGTAAGGAATGGTTGGTTCAGTCTCTTTTTCTGCCTGTGCTGTGTGGAGAGGATATCCCTATTTGTCACTAGTGAATTTTTCATGCAATATTACCTTTGTTTGTGACCTAGTAAACCTAGGGCCTAGTTACTCCCTCATCTCCCCATCTCATGCTCCAGTGAGCACTAGAATGGTTTTCATTATAGTTGGAGCAGATTAAATCCCTTAGAAGTCTAATATTTGAGATTCGTGCTTCCTTAAAGCCTTATTAAAGTGGATGTTTACATAAACCATGCTGTATTATTACTTTATTAACTCTTATTTTAGAACAGTGGCCAAAACTGGTGTTAAAAAGCCCCACAAAATCCAGCGTGGGAAGAGGAAGAAACCAGACTCATCTGAAGATGACGATGATGACGAAGACGATGAGACCCCCAAGAGACAAACTCGGCGAAGAGCGGCCAAAAATGTCAGGTGTGAAGAAGTGTGGGGTTGCTTGGGGGTGAGAGCTGGCTGGGGAAGGGAGGCACTGGGGGCCCTGACTCCCTGTGTGGTCCTGCAGGGAGAGACCTGTGGCTGAGGTGTGGCTCTTCTGACAGGTTCCTGCTGGGCACATCCAGGGTTTACCTCATTTTGCCATCTGTGAAGGAGGGAATGTTTACCAGTCCCTCCTAAGAGAAACGTGAGGAGGTTTTCATAATACTTCCTTCTAAAGCACTCTCAGATGAGATTAATAATTGCAAATAATAGATGAAAATGAGCAAAAGGGAGCAGCTGTGCTGGACTGGACCAATTGTCTGAGAGTGGCTAACAGGTAGTGCCTTGGGACAGTGTGTTGAGGCAGGGTGGAGTAAAGCTTTATCCATTCCCCAATGTACCTTCTCACCTTTCAGGCAGTCCCAATAAGGGACTTGCAAAGAGCCATCCAAATGATGTTTTGTGGTGGTTAAACATTCACCAAAGACAGAAGTGCAGTTCCTAGGCACCCATGCAGCCTTTTGATGCTCTGCAACCTCCACACCATAATCTTTCCCTCAGTAGTGGAGACTTTCTTTGTTATGGCCTTGCCTCTGCTGCAGGGATTGTTCCACCTTATGAATCACCTGATGCTGGCCATGGTCAGCAAAACTGTATGGGCAAGGTAGAGGATTAGTCTGGTAAAGTGTAGCTATCTGGGTGTCTTGGGGGAAAATACTGAATGGATGACTTAGGATATGTGTGTGCTGAACATGCACTGAACCACAGCACAAATGCTGGAGAAGGTGCTTCAGTCTGAGCCATTCTTTGTTGGTGGGCTGGGAAGAGTCAAGGGTTTTATATCAGTTTGGTTTTGATCTTACTCAGCTACAAAGAGGATGACGATTTTGAGACGGATTCTGATGACCTGATAGAGATGACTGGGGAAGGAGCTGATGAACAACAAGACAACAGTGAAACTATTGAGAAAGTTTTGGACATCAGGCTTGGAAAAAAGGGAGGTGCGTGGCTCTGGAAGAAGCCTTTATTTCTCTTGAACTGGTGCAATGCTTTTGCATCTTTAAAGTGGGGCCAAGGGTTGTTTCAGTGCTTTTCATCTTTTCGTCTATGTTTCTTATTTACATCTTGTAATATGTAAGAGCTTTTGTAACATACAATATTTAAAATCCTAAAAATTTCTATGTGCTTGGCAGCTTTCATTTAGCCTGCGCACATTTTAAAGACGCAGCCATTGTTCTGCAATTCCTGCTTTTCTCTGCTTTGAAATATGAAACAGATCTAGAAGAGTCAGTTCTCATAGCCCCATTGACAAAGCCATAATGAAAATAAAGCCAATGTTTTCTTCTCAAAGCCTTACAAAAGGATTTTTGTAAAACTGAATGGTTGTGGACACTTTCAAGAGGCCTTTAAATTATAGTTAAAGAAAAGCTACTTATAACAGATTTAAAAAGATTCTGTTGCATGGAGAACTTTTTGTGTGCCTGCCTTATAGGTTTGCAGAATCTTTTGGACGTTCTTTGTGCTCCCACAAAAGACGTACTAGAAGAGTAACTTTCTGCTGTGATGCAGTTGATGTCCAGTGGTGGGTAAGGAGGGTACCTGTGATGTTTCTCTTGCAGCCATTGGAGCTTCCACCACAGTGTACGTGACCGAGGCCAACGGCAACCCCAGCGCCGACTTCGACCCCGAGAAGGATGAGGGGGAGGTTCAGTACCTGATCAAATGGAAGGGCTGGTCATACATCCACAGCACGTGGGAGAGCGAGGAGTCCTTGCAGCAGCAGAAAGTGAAGGGCCTCAAAAAGCTAGAAAACTTCAAGAAAAAAGAGGAGGAGATCAAGCAATGGTAGGCTTCACTTCAAGCAGTGATTTGGCCTTGGGCAAATTGGTTTTAGCCAGAGGTTTGAGGAGTCATGACTGAAAATGTTTGATTTTTTCTTACAAAGTGTGTTTCATGTGCCTCTTTGCCTGTTGAGGAATGTCCCCCCACACAGAAATTATATCTGTGGTGTGGATGGCTGGAAAATGGAGAGGACAAGGCATGAAATCCACACTTCTAGGCTTAAGAATTGGGCAGGCTGACGACCAGTAAATGGTGCACAGACTCACCTGGCCCAGGAGCTGCTGTGAGGGCTTGCAGACTTTTTACCCTTGTTAATTATGGGCTTCTCTGTGTGCAAGTTTTTGCATCAGTTTATGTTCAGTTTCCCCAGGAGCTATAAGGGAAGCTACAGTGTCTTTCCAAAGTGCTAAAGCTGGAGTAGCAGCTTCCATCTCTATTTGGTTCCTGTTTTGAGACTGATTCTTGCCTCAGAATAAGGCAGCATTTAACAGGGACACAATCTGAACATCTATGATATTTGCTTCTCAGCAATAATTTACAATTTTAGGAAATTTAAGAAACATGTAATATAACAATAATTTGCCCCTGTGACTTGTCAGAATGACAGAACCATATAGGAAAGTAGTTTTTCTATATGCAAGATCCATGAGCACTATTACAGAAGCATTATAGTGTTTTTTTGTTTTGTTTTGTTTTGAATTATTTTGCATCTAGGCTGGGCAAGGTATCACCTGAAGATGTAGAATATTTCAACTGCCAACAAGAGCTGGCTTCAGAGCTAAACAAACAGTATCAAATAGTGGAGAGGGTAATAGGTAAGTGGAGCCAAGACTTTGGTAAAGAGGTGAAGTAGGAATGGGAACTTTATTCCATGTGACAGCAGAATAAGTGTGCAGCTCTCTCTTCTTCCCTGTCCTTCAGTATGCCTGAAGAAAACCCCGTGGTGTTTACTGGATTTCATTCTGTGAAATTTAGGAATTTGGACAGTAGAAATCCAGGTTTACAGAGTTGTATTTACAAGCAATACAAATCAGTGACTCTCCTTGCCTGGAGTATGGGATGACACACTAGTATCCAACAGGTTGCTGAAATTGTTGCTACTGAATTTGTCTTCAACCCTTTGGATGCAAGATGTTTGTTTCCAAAGCAGCAGCAGGGGCCTGGCTTTTATGAGGTCTACTTTCCATGGTGTGGTTAGGCTGCAAGGCAGCTCAGGGGCGAGATTTTCACGATTGATTAACAAAAATAAAACCAGAACCTACTGAGCACTTCGGTAATATCACAATCATGTCAGTCAGAGGTGCCAGCACCCAGCTGCTTTGGGAATTGGCTTGGGGAGCTGTTTAACCTATTTCCAATACAATTCCTGTAAAAACGTGGGTGTGAGGCAGTGATGGCCTGCCCTGCTCCCTCTGCTGGCTGCCAGCATTCCAACCCTCCCTTCCCTTCTCTCTCCAAACACAGCTGTGAAGACCAGCAAGTCTGCCACGGGACATTCAGATTTCCCAGGTAAAGGCACATTTTTTTGGTCACTCTACACTTTTGCTCTGAGCCAAGACCTGTTTTGTGGCTGTCTGGGCAGTTCAGCCTGTGAACCATGCTTGTGGTTCAGCTGCTCAGCTACAGGTGCTGATGTTTGGGCTTTTTTGCATATTTTACAGCAAATAGTCGCAAAACATCCTCGAATGACCCCGAATACCTGTGCAAGTGGATGGGGCTGCCCTATGCTGAGTGCAGCTGGGAAGATGAGGCTCTGATCAGCAAGAAATTTCAGCACTGCATTGACAGCTTCAACAGCAGGAACAACTCCAAGACGATTCCCACCCGTGACTGCAAGGTTTGCTGGCTTCTCTCCTTTGCTGGGTTCCTCCAGGCTGGGGGAAGATGCAAACAGTGGGAGCATGAAGTTTTGTCAGGATAAATGTCAGAGAACATTTTCCCATCCTCCCACCTGCGTTTGAAGGGTTGTTTGCTGTTCTTGTATTGTACTTCAAGCAGAGATGTGAACCCCTTTGAGTTTCATTTACTCTGTGCACAGTGAGAACGTTATGTCCCCCTGGGGAGTGGGAGGCTTAATTAATCCTTGCAAAGTGCTTCCTCCTCAGAAGGAGCTGCAGCAGTTTTAATATCATTTGGATGAAAAAACAGCACACCTGGGAAAAGAGGTAGCCTGCAAGATGCTGATACAGTGAAGGAGAGGGGCAGAAATAATGGGAGAAAAACCAGAAGAGGACAAAGAAGGAAGTGGAGCTTGTTCTGACTCCTATGTATTTCGTGCAGCTTACTACACTCCTGGGGGACTCAGAGCCCTAATCATAAGCCACAGGGCAGCAGGCAAATCACAAGAAATGCAGACACAAGCACTGGCTAGGAAAATGTGGATGGAAGTGAAGTTCTCTTAACTTGAACCAGTGGAGAGATACACACTGTTTGCTGAATTCACAGATTTCATTGCTGAATTGTCAGCCTTTCAGCCACTGGGAGTTCTGTCTTTCTCTTCAGTAGACTTATGGCAGCATCTCTTCCAGGTGTTGAAGCAGAGGCCGAGGTTTGTTGCCCTGAAGAAGCAGCCCTCGTACATCGGCGGGGAGAACCTGGAGCTGCGGGATTACCAGCTGGAGGGCCTCAACTGGCTCGCTCACTCCTGGTGCAAGTATGTACACAGCCTGTGATGTTCATCCTGTGGCTTTTTTGTCCCTGAAGGATTTGGCACACCTCCTTTTCAAGTGAGGTCTGTACCCACCCTCCCTCTGCAGCTTGGAGGATTTCAAATGTTACCATGCCCAGCTGCATTGCAGACACTGCAAGCAGGAACTACCTAAAGCATGAACTTAAGAAACCTTGTGTGAAAACAAAAAGCATTTTCCCTGTCTGGGCCTGTTCACATGATGGATTTGGCTGAGCCTGGTACATATAAGCCCTAGATTTCCATTGACTTAATGGGAAAAATGGTTTCTGGCTTAGTGTGCTTATATACTCATTGAAGTCTTTGAGAGATGTCCTTCTAAAATTGGGCCACTGATTCCCCTCTGCCTTTGCCTGTTTTCCTCCAGTTTGGAGTCATCATAGCTCATTTTTGCATGTTATTGTGCCATGTTCAGTCTGGCTGTCCCTGGGATCCATTTGGAAGTGTTCAAATAACTGTTTTTGCACTTCCCCTCTCTGTCCTTGTCATGGATTGCTGTTCATGTGGAGCACAGTCAATGAGTAGTGTCAGAAACATGCACTCAGACAGCATTTTTTTGTTTGTTCTCCTCTTTCTCAGGAACAACAGTGTGATCCTGGCTGATGAGATGGGACTGGGCAAGACCATTCAGACAATATCATTCCTGTCATACCTGTTCCATCAGCACCAGCTGTATGGCCCTTTCCTGGTGGTCGTGCCCCTGTCCACCCTGACCTCCTGGCAGAGGGAGTTTGAAGTGTGGGCACCTGAGATAAACGTGGTGGTTTACATTGGAGACCTCATGAGCAGGAACATGGTGTGTAATCAGAGAGCAAAGGGTGAGGGCTCAGGGAGAGAAGCACTGGGTGCAAAGCAGCAGCTTGTGTGTGATGTGTGTGACACACAGTCAGCTGGAGAGGCTGGTGGATAAGTGCTGGCAGCCCTGCAGGCAGCTGGAGCTGCTGGAGCTGAGTGTGTGGGTGTAACTCCCTGCTGCAGGGAATTTTCTGCTTTATTTTGCCTCTTGGAGTGAGTGCAGGAACACTGGCTTCTCTCAGAGTCTGGAAGCCAGTACTGATCTGGAGTGAAACATGCAGTGAGAAGTCCAGCAGTGTAAAAGTGCTTGTGTTCAGTGTTTGGGACTGTTCAGACAATGGGACACGCAGGTGCAGACTCTATTGGTGTCTGCAGTGAGGTGATGTGTTCATTAATGTCACAACAGCAGGTTAACCTTATTTTGTTACCTGTGCAAGGGCAGTGGAACCATGTGTGGGGTAAAACAAATTGTTCCTTGGGCACCTTGAGCTCATCAAATGGCACCTTGGAACAACAGGGGTTTGGACTTGGTTGGAGTCTCTAGCTTACAGCTACACTATATATATACACTATAATAACAGTTGTTAACTTTTTCCTTTTGATAGCATGTGTTCAAGATAACTTTTGTCTCCCCTCACAGATACGTGAATATGAGTGGATCCATTCTCAGTCTAAAAGATTGAAATTCAATGCACTTATCACAACGTACGAGATCCTCCTGAAGGATAAGGTGAGTCATTACTCCAAGAATGTTTTTATTTAGACTTTCTCTCATTTTCAAAGGAGAAAGCCAGTTCTCAGCTAGTGGGTTTCACCTCTCCCTTCTGTGGTGATGGACAACTACAGCCACTGTTTGCTTTTCCTTCCCAGTAATGCAAGCAAATGTGGGAATGTGGGACACATTTTACAGTGTCTTCACTCTTGTTCTGCATAGTTGTGCTATTCTTTTTGCATGTAAGACATCTGGCAGGATTCAGCAGTACCTGGATTTTTACCTGGTTTAATTTAGGCTTGTTAAGAGGACAAAACATTACACTGAACCTCTGGCCACAGTGTTAACAGTATTTACATTTTTACATCTACAAGAACTCTGTCTGCTTAGGAAATATTCATCAGCTCAGTCAGAGTCCTAGTAGAAAACGAAAAGCTTAAAAAAAAAAGAAAAAAAATTAAATCAAAGCCCTTGAATTACCTGAACTTTTTAGGCTTGTTCATCTGTCTCCAGTGGGACTAGTGCTACCCAGGGCCCCAAGGGCATGGAGAAAGGGGGAAATAAAGAGCTGGGGAAGGACTCTGCTTTCTGGGTAAAGCAAAGGAGGACTAGGATAGGTGTACTTGCTGCAGGCCTATTGAGATACAGCAGGACTGTTGTACAGCATAGCTAATTTTCACCTTTTCCTTTCTGGGAACACACCCTGGTCCCCAAATTTTGTTAGCAAGAAAATCCTGTGAGGGTGCAGCTGCAGGGCTGGGTCAAGACACCCTGGGCAGCACACACTGCAGGGCTTCCTGCCTTGGAGAGACACATGTGCAAGGTGGTGGGGCCTGTCTGACCCAGCATCCCCTTGATGCCTGTGTTTTTTTCCTTCTCTTCCTCCAGACTGTTTTGGGAAGCATTAACTGGGCCTTTCTTGGCGTGGACGAAGCCCATCGGTTGAAAAATGACGACTCCTTGCTGTACAAAACCTTGATTGATTTCAAGTCCAACCACAGGCTGCTGATCACTGGCACCCCACTTCAAAACTCACTCAAGGAGCTCTGGTCCCTGCTGCACTTCATCATGCCAGAGAAGTGAGTCTCCTTTCAGGCCTTCCAAGAAATGTCTCTGTTCCATTCTTCTCTGTTAAATAGGCTCAAGGGAGTGCAGAATGGCAGAAATCCCTGAATTAAACTCAGTGGTGTGACAGCAATGATAGGAGAACAGACATCAGCGGGGAAAATCAAAGGTTAAATAACTAACACGAGGAGTATTTCTGGCAGCCAACTGAATGGGGAAACCTGATACATGCCTTTCAAATCTGTCTGCTGTCTTCCAGCCATCTCTAAAAAGCTAAACTTGTTTTAAGCAATCAGTTCAGCCATTTCTGAGGTTTCCAGTACACTGTGGTTCAGGCACCTCTGCCAAGCATTTTGTGGCAGCTCTGGGGGTGCTGTCTGGCTGATTGTGTGTCCACAGTGTAACAAATGTTTTGTTTCCTTTAAAATAAAATGAGCTATGGGCATCTCTAAGGCTAAGGCAGGCATGCCCCAAAGCTTACTGAAATCATGTTTGACTGCAAGAAGAGCTGTCCCCCAAATTATTTTTGTTGGATCACAGAAAGAGTGAAGGAGAGGCTTGAGGTTTCCCAAGTGGAGTAGAGCAGATCTCCACATTTCAAAGGAGCTGTCAGAGGAAGCAACAAGCCCAAAAGAGCCTTCAGGGCAGGGTAAAACAGTCCAGTTGTCAAAGCTGTGCCTGGGGGAGGCACCGTGGAAAATTCAGAAACTGCTGCCAGGTAAATGCCAGCAGAGTAAAATAGTGGGAAACTTGGGATTTTGGGTCCTGGGAGTGCGGAGGTCCTCCACACACACCTCCTGAGTGTGGAGCTCAAATATAAGATGTTAGGAAGGTGTCTAAGCCCAGAGATTGAGCTTTGCCAGCAGTCTCTTCAGTTAACCAGAGCAGAGTGAATCTGTTATTTTCCACTGTGTTTCCATTAAACTGCTGGTCTCCTGCCTTGTGGTGCAGCAGGAGTGTATCCAACAGATGCTGTTTGGTGCCATAAGACAAGAGGTATTCTGACACCTCCCTTCTCCTCTTTTCTGTTGCCAGGTTTGAGTTCTGGGAGGATTTTGAGGAGGATCACGGGAAGGGTAGGGAGAATGGCTACCAGAGCCTTCACAAAGTGCTGGAGCCGTTTCTGCTGCGCAGAGTGAAGAAGGATGTGGAGAAATCTTTGCCAGCCAAAGTGGAGCAGATCCTCCGGGTGGAAATGTCTGCTCTGCAGAAGCAGTACTACAAGTGAGTCACTGAATGAGTTACTGGGAGTTCCAGTAGCAATGGGCACATCTTTCTGTGGGCCTTGGCAATGTGTTCCAGTATTCTGTGCATACTGTGGCCTTCAGAGTGCAATGAGACACCATCACCTGTAGTATTGGGAGCTTCCCAGCAGGAATATGAGGTAGGGGAGTTGATATCTTTCCTTCTGGAAGATGTTTTTGTAGAGTGATACAGTTCAACTGGCCAGTTTTGCAAGATAGAGGTTATGTCACTGGGGGAGTGACAATATGCACAAAGTTGGGATGCTGTTCAATATTAAACAGTGATAGTATCAATAGGAAAATCAGGTCAGGGTTTTTAGAGAGGAAAGAGCATCCTGTAAGAGAAGTGAGGAGAGATGGAGGGAGGGAAGTAGACTGATGCCTGAATGAGCTGTTCCTGAAGGTTTTGTTCCTCTAAGGCTCTGCTCTGCACCAAGGAATGATCTGGACTTTAATTTTCCTGCCTGCAGGTGGATTTTGACAAGAAACTACAAAGCTCTTTCAAAGGGAACAAGGGGAAGCACATCTGGTTTCCTGAATATTGTGATGGAATTGAAAAAGTGCTGCAACCATTGCTACCTTATCAAACCTCCCGAGGAAAACGAGAGAGAGAATGGCCTTGAGACCCTGCAGGTGAGTGGTGTCCTTAGTAACCATCTTTTTCCCTTAAATTTCATTCTTTTGTCTCCCCAACAAAATAATAGCTGGTGAAGCTTTATATTCTGTGGCTTCTTCTTGAAAAAATAGTTCCCACAGCTAAGCCATTTGAACCCCCAGCCCTCCACATCTACTGTAGGCAACTTTTTATGGCCTTGTAGAGCAGGAGTTGGGGGCAGTGTAGGATCTGTTTTGTGTGATTCATTGTGTGTGTGGGCCCTGCTGTGTAAATCCAGATGATTCGATTAGAGATGTAGAAGAGATGAATGACCCCCAAAAGGAGCAGGTGTGTGCAGGTCTCTGTGTGATGTACAGGATAAGATTGGAAATGATGGTTATTTCTTCAGTCTTTGATCAGGAGCAGTGGAAAGCTGATCCTCTTGGACAAGCTGCTGACCAGGCTGCGGGAGAGAGGCAACAGAGTGCTGATCTTCTCCCAGATGGTGAGGATGCTGGACATCTTGGCAGAGTACCTGACTATCAAACACTACCCTTTTCAGGTGAGAAACATCAGCATGGAAAACAGTGGGATCCCCTTGAAAGTGTGGGAAAAAGTGGAAGGAGCTTGAGCAGCAGGAGTCACTGAGTTCCCCAGAGTCTGGTGTCTGGGATTACAGGTGGCACTTACTGGAAGGAACTGGGATGTCCCTTCATTTCAGTGTGGCCCCATCTCTGCAAAACTCCTCTGACAGGCCCCTGCTTTGGGCTGTGTCATGTGATAAACCCTGAGCACAGTGAGCACAGAGAGCCTGGCTGGAAGCCTGTAACGGGAGCTGCGGTGTCACCCGCTGTGTGCCTGCTCCCTGAGCATCCCCCAGCCCTTGTGACACAGCTGAGGCAGTGCAGTTATTTTTAATTGGTGGCTATTTTTAACAATTAAACGCTGCAGGCAGCAAAGGGGGCTGTAGGGCTGACAGCACTCGGGCAGAGCAGTGCCTCAGGGCTGCTTTACCTTCTTGCTTTTATCATTCTTGTTGATTCTTGCAGCGCTTGGACGGCTCGATCAAGGGGGAGATCCGAAAGCAGGCGCTGGATCACTTCAACGCCGACGGCTCCGAGGTACCGCAGTCCTGGGCAGAGGGTTTGTGGCTGAGCCACAGGTTGTGACTGACACCAGGGGATTGCTTCAGTTCAGTTCTTTTCACAGGACCCCAGGTGCTTTTAAAGACACGGATATGGCAGGTTTTGCAGCCAGCCATATTGCTTATTTGAAATATCTCACATCCAAGGAACAGGGTGGCAAGTCACATTTCCAGAAAGCTCTGAAGAGGCTGGGAAGAGCCAAAATTTACTAATTCTCTCCCTGTTGGTCTGGAGAATGAGATGGTTGCTGAGTGATTCCAGTCTGAAGCTGGTTTTGAATATGAAATGACAGAGGCAAAAGAAGGATTTTAAGTGTTGGCAGGCAGTGGAGTCCAGTGCTGGAGGTGAAAGTCTCCAGTGTAATAGGAGAGGGCATCTGAAACCTCTCATCTGGGCTTGCTGACTCATAGTGACTGGTGCAAGATACTTGTTTTTGTGTCAGTCACCCCAGCTGTGAGAAATACCTCTCCTCACTCCAGAAGCCTGGGCTGGAGCGGGATTCTTGGCTCACACAGGAACTGTGAGAGATAGTGGTTGCAGGATAGTTAACAAAAGGAAGTGTGAGGGGGAAAGGAGCAAGAATGCCCCTAGAACCTGCCCTTTTCCCTGTCCTGAGGACATCTATGGGGCTCAGGCATCTTAGCTCTAACCTGGCACAGTCTGTTCATTGCTGATCTCACTCCTAACAGGATCTAGGCAGCAAAAAGCAGGTGTTTGCCTGCTGCCTTTGCAGGAGTCTGGTGAGCAATGTGGTCTGACCTTCAGAAGTGACTCCAAGGTGCCCTTGCCTTGAGCTGCTTGTGTTGCTCTCCCATATTGATTCATGCCTGGAGTAGCACACCCTTCACCTGGGCCAGCACTGCCTCACCCTGGGTCTGGGCATAAATACTGGTGCTGGTCAGCCTGCATGAACAGGCTGCATAAACAGGACATGGGAAGGAAATCCTTTTTCTGCTTTAAGAAGCATGAGTGCAGCAGAGCCTTCCCTTTTACAACTTTTGAGTCACCACTGCTATTTTATGCCCACAGTTACAAGCTGGTTAACTCATGGATGCTTCTTATTTTTTCCTTCCCAGGACTTCTGTTTCTTGTTGTCAACAAGAGCTGGAGGGTTGGGAATTAATTTGGCCTCTGCTGATACTGTTGTTATCTTTGACTCGGACTGGAACCCCCAAAATGATCTTCAGGCTCAAGCCCGAGCTCATCGGATTGGACAAAAGAAGCAGGTCAGAAGAGCTGCCTGGGTTGTTTTCACTGTGGCTTCAGTGTGTGCATCTAAACATCCTCTCACCTCACCAAAGCTTCTGAAAACATGGGCTTTTTGTCCCAGTCCTTGCTCCAGAGAGTGCTGCCCAAGGGAATCTCATTTTTAAAAAGTAGGAGACAAAAACCAGCCCAGATTTGCCAGGTGCCAAGTCTTTCTGTTGGTTTTGAACATACCCAGAACCCAACCCATGGCATTGCACTTCTCAGCCTAGTCCTAGTAGACTGTTCTTTCTTGCCTTGAAAAACTCAAAAAAGTAGAGCATCCACCTTTACTAGGGGTTATTAGATATGTGAAAAACTAGTTTGGTGCTAGTTTGAATTTGGAGTGATTGTTTCAGAAGATTTTTACTCTGTGCATAGGCACACTACAGGAACTGTATTAACTATACTGATTTTTTAACTGGATCTCCTGAGATACAGAGAGAATGTTGGTTTTCTTCTGAAAAAGTACATCTGCACATGAAGAGACAACGTCAGCAGCCCAGTGTAAACAGCTGAGGGGATGCATTGCTGTATCAGCAGAGCCTGTCCAGGAAATAGCTGTGGTCTCTTTTTGCCTCTCAGGTGAATATTTACCGCCTGGTCACAAAGGGGACAGTGGAGGAGGAGATCATTGAGAGAGCCAAGAAGAAAATGGTGCTGGATCATTTGGTTATCCAGCGTATGGACACCACTGGCCGGACTGTTCTGGACAACAACTCTGGGAGATCCAAGTACGTGGCTGTGTCAGGAGGCAGAAATGTCTGGAACATGTGGCATAACCAGCTTCCCCTGCTGGCATTTCCCAGTATTTATTTGATAGGGTACAGGGCAGAAAGCTAATAATGGCAGCTTCCACTGACTTGGCTTCTGCAGCCATTAATTTGGATACATAGGATAAAGATGATCAGAAATTTAAAATTCATTTTAGGGCACTGTGTGTTTTTGCTTGTTTGCTTCCACTCAGAGATCATCCTGGTCTGAAGGAACCTGGCTGTGGAACAGCTGCATTTTGGCAGTGACCTCAGATTTTCTTCATTTTCCCCAGTAGATGGAGGTGGTTCCCATTGCAGTCTTTGTCTGTGCTAGAGCAGGAAAGAGATTAATAACAAAGCTTTTTATAGTGCTGGCTAGAAAACTTACTCCTTGCTTCAATTGGGAAAAACTTTGGTATGGTTTTGTGCTGTTAGCAGTTCTGTCTGAACAGCTCAAAACACCTTTTCCTTCTTTTCTTCTTACAGCTCAAATCCCTTCAACAAAGAGGAGCTGACAGCTATTTTGAAGTTTGGAGCTGAAGATCTTTTCAAGGAGCTTGAAGGGGAAGAGTCAGAGCCTCAGGTAGTTGGAAATTAAAATCACACAGCAGTTTGTAGTGCTCTCCAGGTCTGCACGAAGGACTGTGTGTGGTTGCTCCTGCTTTGTTCTTGCCCTGTGCACGAGAGCAAGTTGGTGAATAGGACACGTGGGAGTCTGGAGAAGCTGGAAGCAGAGTCTGGATTGGGGGATCAGGGGTTGAGGAGAGCTTTGTTGTTAGGGATTAAATAGTAATGGTCACCAAGGGAGTCCCTTGCCTTCTGAGGATTATTAGCTAGTGACAGCACAGCCTACTGAAGGCTCCTCTCCTTGCCTCTTCTGAGCACTTGCTCAGCACCTTTTTTTGGTGGCTCTGAGTGAGGCAGGAGTCAGCACAGTGCAGTGAACAGGCTGCTCTCTCCTGCCTCAGTGCAGCATTGCTTGACAGTTTAGCATTGAGTGTTTTGACCAATTATCTTAATGGTCCAAGCAGCAGAGCTTCTCCCCAGGGAGACAGTCTACAGTTCATACCTCTCACTGCCTGGAAATTTTCCCCACTGTTCAGCCTTGATGGTCCTTTCCTTCTGCTGTTCTGTCACCTTATTTGTACTTTGTGTTACCACTTGAGATAGTTCATCCCTGCCCTCTGGGATGGCACCCTGCAGATATTTGCACTTTATTTAGCTCATATCAGCACACAAGCCTGTTCTCAAAGCCTCTTACTTCCTGCTGTGCCTGGCACCCTCTGCTTTATCCCTCCTTCTCCCTGACTGGCAGGAGATGGACATCGATGAGATTCTGCGTCTGGCTGAAACACGGGAGAATGAGGTGTCCACCAGTGCCACCGACGAGCTGCTCTCACAGTTCAAGGTATGGACCCCAGGCTCTGTACTGGGGTGTGGAAATGTGGCTCCCCACACACCCTGCCGTGGAGCTGAGGTCAGTAACAGGCAGGAACACCTCGGAGAGATCACAGGATGGTTTGGGTTGGAAGGGAACTTAAAGATCGTCCATTTCCAACCTCCCTGAGTTAGGTATTAATTTAATTTCAGGAAAGTGGTTTTGAAGGCTGTGAATAAAGTGCAGAATTTACCAAATTTGGAAGCAAACCCAATCATTTACAAATACTCAGCAGTACTTCTTAAACTGCACGTACTTCCTCAAAAGCTGTTAGTCCTAAGACGTGGCAAGGAGCCAGGAATGTAGTGGCATAGGGATCAATTATGGAGTAGTTATGGAAGTGTTGGCAGAATTCCTATGGAGAAGGAGTTGAGGCTTAGCAGACTGCTCTGGGGTGTTCCTGCCAGGGGAGGGAATTCTGAAACTTCTCTTCTGCTTGTACAAGGTTGCCAACTTTGCAACCATGGAGGAGGAAGAGACAGAGCTGGATGAGCGGTCCCAGAAGGACTGGGATGATATCATTCCAGAAGAGCAGAGGAAGAAGGTGGAGGAGGAAGAAAGGCAGAAAGAATTGGAGGAAATATACATGCTGCCTCGAATCCGGAGCTCAACGAAAAAGGTACAACTCATCTTGAGGGGATGAGAGGCTGGAGGAGGGAGCTGCCAAAGAGAATGCTCAGGGGAAGCCTCCTTGCATCTTTCCCTCCTCCAAAGTTGGTTGAGAATAAAGCACAGAGGTAGCACAGTGACCTCTTGTTGGCACCGTGCATTGGACCAATGGTTTGGGCCCAGACCGAACTTGGTGCAACTCATCTCACCTTAGCAGACAAAATCAAAATAATCTGTAGTGACCAAAAAGCAAAGTATCCAATTGCATTGGATTTTGATGCAGATTTTGCCATTTTTTGGCTGTATCTTTTCCTTGGGCTCTCTTGCTCCCTGGGTGGGACTTGCCTAAATCTGGATCCTGAGGAGCAAAAGAGATGGTGTCTTCCCAAGTTCTTCTTTATGTAATGGGATCTATCCCAATTCAAAAGAAAGCTGACTGTGCAAGGATGCTCTGCTGGGAGGTGGGACTTTAAGGGGTTAGAACTCTTTTATGGGGTGAGCTGGAGAAAAATATTGATGTGAAAAACACAGAGAATGATAAGTCATGTTGGATGAATCCAGATTAATTTTTGAGGTGTCCTGGTTTTCAAAATAGTCTTAAGGGACTGTGGCACAAACCCATGGAAATCAGTATTTTAACATCTCTTAGTATATCGAAATGCAATTGTGAAAGGAGGATGACCACCACAACCTCAGCCAGCTGGGAGCTGCAAGGGTGTGCAGCCTCTCTGGGCTGGTCACATGGGCTCCTGCATCTTCAGGAATGGATGCTCAGGTGTTGTGCAGTCCATTAAATAGCGCCAGTGCACGGAGGGACAGAAGAGGTTGCTAGCTGATTAGATGAGCAGTTGTTAACTGTCCTGCTGTTTCTCTGGTACGTGCAGGCTCAGACAAATGACAGTGAATCTGATGCAGAGACCAAGAGAAGGCTTCAGAGATCATCTGGGTCAGAAAGCGAGACTGACGATACCGACGACGAAAAGAGACCGAAGCGCAGGGGACGCCCTCGGAGTGTTAGAAAAGACACTGTGGAAGGATTTACTGATGCTGAAATCAGGAGGTCAGTGCTGGGCACGAGAGACAGTTCAGAAGACAAATATAGAAATCCCATGCAGGTGGAGAAAATCCCAGATTAATCCAGGATGTGCTCACCTGTAAGCACGTCAGTGTTAGAGCTGGTTCACTATCACAGCTTCTGCACCTTTATATAACTCCGTTTGATCCCATGATGACCTTAACATTCAGATCAGTGCAGAATGGACTGGATTGTCTTTAGTCAGGCTACAGTGAAGCTTGGTACCTTCCTAAAATTAATCCATGCTGTAACTGCCCTTTGTGGGCCAAGTGGAGGGAGCTAATGCTGTATAACATGTGAGGTCTTAGGTGCCATCAGCTGCAGAGCTGGAGAAGCCAAGGGCTCTGGCCTTCCTGACATTTTTCTGGCAGTCATGCTGCTGATTTAAGCTCTCAGGGAAAGGCAGGCTCTGGCAAAGTGCCCTCATGAGAAGCACTGGTCCTGTTGATCCAAGTGTGTCAGTCTCTGATGTGAGCTGGAGACTGAATTTCAGAACATTGTTTTCTTCTCCTATCTTCTAATTATTGAGTCTTTCCCAGAGATCTTTTTCTTACAGCTCTACCCAGATGTTCAGCCAAAGATGGAAGAGAGGGAGTTATGAGTTTTCCTTAACTCCCTATCTCTGAGCTGGTGTATTTTTAAGCAGGGGATAACAGAGTTTTTGGGCTGTGATAGCTGCCCCATAACCATCCTGAAACCATGGAGCAGGAAGGACATGTTACAATATGCAATATAACAGCCATTTAGATTATTGTGATGTAGCAGAAAGGGGCCAAAAGAATACAAAATGAAAATAAGAAGGCAGAAAATTAATTAATTTAAAAAATAACCTGTAGTTGTAGCCATTGTGTCTACTCCCAGCTCAAGGCAATGTTTGATTGCAGCAGCTCATGCTCTAAAGATGTGTTAGCCACAGCAGGGATTTTCACAATAAAACTAAGACATGAAAATAAATAGCAAACCTCTGTGATGGATTGAACCACATTTGGCTCTTCTGTGATGGTTTGCTACATTTACAGCCCAAGCTTTAAAATTACTAATGACATTGATTTAATGCCTCTTTTCTTCCTGGAAAAATGAAGTTAATAATTACCAACATGGTGTGAGCCAGTCCTTCTATTTTTTTTTTTTTACCCTACAGTTACCACTCTCCTTTTTTTTTTTTTTTCCCTCATCTGTCAAACACTCAACATTCATAATAATTTTGTGTTCTTCTTCAGCCAAGGTCACAAAACTCTTTGTGGGGGCTAATGGATGAGACTTCCCAGTGCTGAGGGATGCTGAGCTGATGATCAGTGGGGAATGCAAGGGTGATAATGTGACAGGCTGTAATTAATATATTCAAGCATATTTGTGATATTGGACCTACTTTTTATGGCAGCTAGTTTAGGGGTTTTTTTTTGTTTGTTTTCTTTCTCCTTAGGTTTATCAAGGCTTACAAGAAGTTTGGATTGCCTCTTGAACGGTGAGTCCCAAGCTGGCCCTGCTCCAGAGGGGAATCATGGAGGCACATTGTACTTCTGAGCACAGCCAGGCACACATTGCTCTGGGTGTTTGACACAACCTCCACAGACAGCACAAGCCTTTCTGTCCTGCCATCAGACCCCAGGCACTGCTGTACCCTCCCTGGTGTTTCTGTTGATGGGCGCTGATGAACGCTGGCTAAAAACCAGCTGGAGCGGTTGTGGTGCCGAGCTGTGACACAGCAGGGTCCTGCTGGCACAGTCCTGCCCTTGGGGCATTCCCACTCTGCCCAGAAAGGAGAGGGAGCAGCTGTCAGAACAACAAATGCTACCCAAAACACTTGGCAAGCTTCTCTATGCACGTTAGCCTCAGGACTCAATTTGGAGCATCCTTCCATGCTCTATCCCTCCTGAAGGGAAACGAAGAGAGGCACCATCCTTAAACAGGGATCTGCAGAGCCCTGGCCCTGTGCTGGCTCTGGAAAGGTCTCAGGGCTGAGGCAGAGTTCCCTAAAGGTATTATAGGAGAAATTCAGTGCTTTTTCAGCTGCTTCTACTTTCCTGGTATGAAACACAAGGCTTGCGTGTGAGTCGTGATGTTACTGACTTGAGGCAGGCAAAAGGGACAGCAGATGGCAGCTTTGGACCATCAAATGGAGCTAATGTGGAACTGGAAAAGCCTGAGGGAATACTGGACAGTCACGGAGGGTCCCTCTTGTCCCCAAGAGAGACAGTTCTCACCTTTGCTTTGGTACTAAAAAATCCAAAGGATTGGATCAGTTTTTCTACATCTGCACTGCAGCTGTTAGACCAAAAAAAAAAAAAAAAGACAAAAACCTGAGTTGTTTCCTGCATGAACTCAACTCATGCATGTTTCATACATTCACATTTGTACAGCACTGAGCTGTGAAACAATTGAATAGGAAATGATTGAGAGAAGAACTGCTGTATCACACACAAAACTCTCCCTGTTCCCCAGGCTGGAGTGCATTGCCCGGGATGCTGAGCTGGTGGATAAGTCTGTGGCTGACCTGAAGCGGTTAGGGGAGCTCATCCACAACAGCTGTGTGTCAGCAATGCAGGAATATGAGGAACAGCTGAAGGAAAATCCAGCAGAAGGTAGGCAAGGGGGTTGTATGCTGCTGTTAGGGTAGTTTTGGGAGTGTTCCATGGAGCTTGTGAGGAAACCATTCCTGTTCTGGACAGGGAGGTCACATTGTGACTTAGAAGCAATGAACAAGAACACACTTAAACCACCCCATCTCTGCCAGGCAGCTCTCACCTACAGAGAGGAGCCACTGAACTTTCTGATGAGACTGGAGAGTGTCACTTGGGTCTGTTGGCTTCTGCTGGACATGAGTTTCTGTGGGGAGGGACTGAAGTGACCAGCTTATTGAATGCTGGGCCACAAAGCAAAGCAGATCTTATTTTAACTGTTCCTGGAACTGGAAATCAAGCTGGTGCTGTGTACTCCACAGTAAAGCTGGGTCCACAGTTAGCAATTCCCAGAGCTGGAATCACCACCCACTCTGTCTGGCTGTTCTTTGCTGTTTGTTTGGACATACAGCATCAGGGATGGATTTCCTGCTGGGTCTCTGCCTGTTGCAACTGATCAAGACTGCAGAATCAACAGCTCCAGCATACTTAGAAGTATTTTTAAGAAAATGGTACTGGGAGGTGTTTAAATTGCAAATCTAAGTGAGTTAGTGGAAGAAAATTTATATTTTTGACCTTATGTTTAAATAAGAGGTTGGAGGCAAGGTCTTGATCACTGTCTGTGAAGCCATTTTACAGAGACACTTCCTTCTGTAAGAGTTCCCTTAATTATTGTGTTTTATTGCTGAGCAGGGAAGGGACCTGGAAAGAGACGAGGTCCTACCATCAAGATTTCTGGTGTCCAAGTCAATGTGAAATCCATCATCCAGCATGAAGAGGAATTTGAAATGCTGCACAAATCCATTCCCTCGGACCCAGAGGAAAGGAAGAAGTGAGTTTGGCTAAGCAGGCAATGCAGAAAGAGGCTCAGGGAATTTGGAATTTGTAGTGGAAAGAGAATAGCCTGGATGTGTGGATTTGCTTTGTCCTCCACAGCATTAAAAGGAGCTCGTGTTTGAAATGCCTTTAGGTACCGCCTGACGTGCCGTGTCAAAGCTGCTCATTTTGATGTAGACTGGGGAGTGGAGGAGGATTCTCGCTTGTTAGTGGGAATTTACGAGCATGGTTATGGAAACTGGGAGCTAATTAAAACAGATCCGGAGTTGAAGTTATCTGATAAGGTAGGTCGCTTTGCTTGCTGCCTCCATTGGGTCCATTGCAGTGCTCATAGCAAACATGCCTCATTTACTCCAGAAACAGATGTTTATGTTTGTAACTACTCCAAAAATCATGATCAATAATAATGGGGGAAACAGTGGCCTTCATGGAATGTTGCATGCTCGATGGAAAGCAGAGTTGTGCCGTTTGGTGGGCAGTACCAGGTGAACCACACTGAAATGATGCAGGCAGAAAATGGCAGTGCTGACATGTGTGGTTCCATGCACAGGATAGAAGAGGCTGTGACTTGATGTTTCCTTGAGCATCTCACAAGAAGCTGAGTGTGAATTTCTGAGTGGAAATAATTTTTCACAGATTTGACACTGCTTATGTCAAGGCTGGTCCGTGTTAGCTTTGAGGGTATGGTTACACGACTGGGAATGGCAGCACAGCCAGCTGGAAAGCCTCCATCTAGTTCCTCTGTTCCTCAGTCATCCCCACAAGAACAGTTTACAGGCACCATGTTGAAATGATCTGGGTTAAAAATAATCCACCATCCGTTGTGTCAGTGTGGTGGAAAGAGTGTGGAAACTGGAGCACAGGGCTGAGGAGCACTGGGAATCTCCACACCAGCTTTGCTGCCAGCGTGCAGCATTCCCCTGACATCCCTGCTGGTGCTTTTAGCAAAGATCAGGCTCTGCCTGAGAGCCCCCCATGTGTGGAGCTCAGAAAGGCATTCTGCAATGGAAACAGCTGCCTGAAACATGCCACCCATTTTCCAGTGAAGTATGAAGCAAACCTAGCTGGCAAGTTGAGCTATTTCCTCCACAAAGTGTCACCTTTCAGCCTTGTTTTCCACTAAAAATTGTGCATCTGTGCCCCTGCTGTAGCAATGTCTCAGGTTACCAGAGTGACTGGGCTGCTGTGACCAAGCTGTCACAAACAAATCTGAGGTGTCAAGGCGAGTGGACTCAGTTTTGCAACTCGAGGTCCCAAATGTAGCTTGTAAAGGATTTTTCTCCTTCAAGAGAACTTAACAAGCTTGCAAGGCTTAGGAAGCCTTAGGATCCTTTAACTTCTGCAGAATTCCAAGGGGAGGGATGATTGCTTGCTAGGAGCTTTGCCTTTGGCCAGACAGGGACAGTCTGAGAGGGGGAAGGAAGGCTTGAGCCTTTTGTTCCCCAGAAGGTGCAGCATTTGGTGCCCTTTGCTGGGCCTGGAAGGGCTGCTGCTAATGTGTAAATCTTTTGTCAAGCTTCGTGCCTACGAGTGTATATATATATTTTTTTCTGCTTTATCAAAGATCCTACCGGTTGAGACAGATAAGAAACCTCAGGGAAAACAGCTCCAGACCCGAGTTGATTATCTACTGAAACTGCTGAAAAAAGATCTGGACAAGAAAGAAAACATGAAAGATGGGGAAGAGGTGAGATGTGGCCTCTTGATTCTGAGAGTTTCATGGGGAGTGGTTGGCTGATGGCAGGAGACAGCCTGTGTTCCCAGGGCACCAGACATCGTTTCTGTGAAGGAATATGGACTTACTGTCTGATTGCATTGTGATATTTCTCATTTAAATGCTAATTAATTTGCTGGGTGCCAATTGGAAGAGGGGTAAAAGCTTATTACTGCCCTTACTGAAGGATTTGGTCTCATCAGGTTTCCTGCCAGCGTGCAGGACCTGCAGCTGTTTGCACTATGTTCAGGAGATGGGAAATGTCCCCAGGAAGTAGCTGTAGCTGTTTGCTTTCCCTGACATGTTCTGTGTTTTTACCAGGGCAAGCTCAAGAAGAGGAAACCACGAGTGAAGAAAGAGAACAAGGCTCCCAAAGTCAAAGATGAGCATGGGAATGACCTGTCCTCTCCTCGGCACTCAGACAACCAGTCAGAAGAAGGTGAAGTCAAGGTGAGTCAGCCTAGGTGAACAGTGGCTTTTCCAGGTTTCCTTGGGCTGTGCTTCCTTGGGAAGCATTCCCAGCAAAGCCCCCAGGAGTCAGAGGCACTAAGAGTGAATTCCCACAGGACTGGCAAACTCACAAAACCACCCATACAGCTATTGGTGTGAAAGAGGGGCCTTTCCCACCTATTCTTTTAGCTCAGTGCTTTCAGGGATTTGGGGCATCCCAGAATGGCCACAAACACCCACATATTGACTCAGGGGAAAGGTTGTCTCAGGACAAAGCCTGTTGCCCTTATAAAGGAGAGAAAGAAGAATTGTTTCCCTCTCCTTTTGGGCACGTCAGCCTGTGGTGAAGCTGGAGTTTACCAAGGTCATGCTGTTGCTTAAAAAACGTTCAGTCTTTGAGTGGTTTGGCTTGTAGTCTGAGGCTTTTTGTTCGTGTGCTGATCAGTATCTACCTCAGGGGCTGATCGTTCTGGAGTGCAGCTGGCACAGGAGAGCAGGGCTGCTCTGCAGCTTGCCAGCTTCAGAGTGGGGCTGGTCTGGTTTTCATACCCTTTTGTCACATTTGGGGGGATGGCAGCTGCTTGAGCAGGGCTCGATGTCTGCTTAAAGAGGTGTGAGGGTAAATCTGGATGGACCTCAAAAGTTGCCTGTGTTTTAAGGATGTTTTATGGAAGAAAATGTACATGAGGTGAGGGACTCCAACTTTGTGCTGTGACTGATGTTCTAGGAGGATGGCTTGGACAAG
The DNA here is from genome assembly GCF_026979565.1 of Vidua chalybeata. NCBI lineage: Eukaryota > Metazoa > Chordata > Aves > Passeriformes > Viduidae > Vidua > Vidua chalybeata. The sequence continues at coordinate 14,908,182 of NC_071542.1, forward strand.
AGCCCAGTGAAAAAGAAACAGAAGAAGAAAGAAAACAAAGAGAACAAGGAAAAACAGACATCCTCTAAGAAAGAAAAGGAAAGCGATAAAGAGAAAAAGAAGACAAAAGACAAGAAAGAGAAGGTATGTGGTACTTCCAGGAGCAGCATGATAGGGAAGTCCCTGAACAGGACAAACTGCGAGACTTAGGGTTTGTTAAAGGCCCTGTGTGAGGAGACATCAGTGAAGCACCGTGGGGTGAGGGGGTGTCCCTTTTTCAGCCCTTCTGAATTGCCATAAAAAAGTAGAAAAGGCTATATGTCCTAAAGCTTCATGGAATGTGACCAAAACTGAAGAGATTTTGTCAGGCTGCCTTTGAAGTACAGCTGTCCCTATGACATGCATATGGCCACAGAGCTGATGCTAAGAAAAGAGCCTGGAGCACTCAAATCAAAGTTCTGTCCAGCTGTGATTTATCACAGGGTTGGCAGGTCCGTGTCTGTATTCCCCTTTAATTTAAACTCACCCAAATGACCCAAGTGTCCACACCATCAAGACTGTAAGTTGTCATTGTCACTGTTCAGGACTCAACAGAATGAGTGTTTCAACATCACTGGTATGCTGGAGACTCAAATGTCTCTTGGATTTTGGGTACAACTGCCCTGAGGCTGGGTGCAGATTGGAAGGAGGGGTAAAAGCTTCCGTAATAATGACCTGAAGTACCTGTCCAAGGAACAGGTATGTGCGACATGCCCAGTGTGTTTTGACACTGAGGTCGTAAGTGCAAACTAAGAAGTTTTGTTGCTTATGTAGGGGAAAGTTTGCTTTCCAGTGATTTTTGGTATGGCTTTGACTGCAAGTAAGTCATATAGGTAAAAATGTACATGAACAGGCCATGATTTGAGAGCTAGTGATATCACAAAAAGTTGTAGGTCCTTGTAGACATAAGACTACCCTGAGCTCTATCCTTTGCAAGGGAGAGATACTCCTTATTTTAACCTCTTTTCCAAGTCTTCAATATTGGTTTCTCCCCATGAGTGTGAATATCGTATTCGTGTCCAAACTGTTGGCTCTGACTTCCCCCTGCTCCCTCATGGATGATATAAAGCTAAACAGAGCCATTGCAGCTCAACAGTTGGAGATTTTGGGAGGAAAGTTGTAGGAACAGTGCCCAGGTTTAGCCACTGCCAGTAACAATAGTGTGGAGGTTGTTAGCTGGGTCACTGGGGATCCTCCATTCTGGCTCATCGCATGATGTGTGTAATTTGTCCTTATAAAGCCTAAAGGTGGTGAGGCCAAGTCTGGAAGTAAAGGGAAGAGATCACAAGGTCCTGTCCACATCACTGCGGGGAGCGAGCCAATCCCCATTGGAGAAGATGAGGATGATGATCTGGACCAAGAAACATTCAGCATAGTGAGTATTTTCCTTGGGAAATGGGAGGGCAGTGCCGAGAGCCCAGCCAAGGTTTGCTCATATGTCATCCAAGGACGTGTTTTAGGTGTTGGGGTGTGAACCCCATCCTAGTGCCCCACAGGGGTTCCCTCTGGCTGATCTGAGAGCAGGGCAAGACAACCCTGGACAAGAGCTGCCCACCAGTGCTGCCAGCTGGTAGCCTGTCAGCAGAGCAGGCACAAGGGCTCTCTGCTTCAGCTGGTGACTTCCCAGTGCTCAGCTGGCAGCCCTGGGTTATGGAACACCCTGCAGCCTTACATTCCCTCTCGTGTAGAAGCCAAGGAGCCACTGAAGCAATTTCAAGCAAGGAAATGCAGGAGAGTTTTGAGGGTGACCTTGTAGGAGGTGCGGAGCTGTGTAAATGTTCTCACAGCAAACATGCCCACAAGGCTTGTTGTAAAAATTGCCTTTTAGTAAAAGTTGTCATGGCAGATTCTCCTTGGCTGAAATACCACTTCTTCAAAGCAGTTCTCTCAATGAAAATCTCTGTATTTGCTGCATGTCCTGTGGGGGTTTCATCTTTTTTCTTTAACTTTCCTTCTGTGATGCAGAAAAGATCCAGGCAGGCAGTCAAAAAAACTGTCTGATTTCCTATCTGTGTGCAGTGTTGATGAGCCCAGGCCAAAAAACATGGTGCTTTCATCTCATATCTGCCAGTTTTAGTAAAAGCAAGCATTAAAGTGACCAAAGATGGGATTGGACAGGATTGAATTGAGCAGTCTTTCAGCTGGGGTGGCTGGTTCAGTACATGGAGGCTTGGATACAGTTCCCTGCCTGCCACGGGATCGGTGCAGGGGCAGACCATGTGTGATTACTGCTTGCAAAGCAAATTGTTCCCTCCTAAAAGGAAGGGGCAGTGGAGGTGGGGAGAATCTTGTCTTCTAATTATTTTCTGCAGCTTGTTTAACAATTTTATTTTATAGCTGATTTCTTCTTGCCTAATGGCCAGATAAAGCTAAATCAGCTTCTTTTCGATTAACAGGGCAGTGATGTAGAGCCCTCTGCCAAATTAATCACTTTCTCCTCTCTGTTGCTCTTTCAAGTGCAAGGAAAGGATGAGACCAGTCAAAAAAGCACTGAAGCAACTTGATAAGCCAGACAAGGGACTGACAGTTCAAGAACAGCTGGAGCACACACGCAACTGCCTGCTAAAAATAGGTGATCGCATCTCTGAGTGCCTTAAAGCCTACACTGACCAGGATCACATCAAGCTATGGAGAAGGTGAGGGAGCTTTTTGTTTTCCTTAGCTGTCTAGGATATTTTGAAATGGTAGTCAGAGGCTGCTGGTTTTTTGTGGATGGATGTGCCATTTGCCTCTTACTTAACCTGTGAAATCTTGTGGTTGCTGGCCCACTCAGTCTACAGAATCACAAAATCACAGAATGGTTTGGGTTGGGAGAGACCTTAAAAATCGCCCAGTTCCAACCCCCTGCCATGGGCAGGGACACAGTTCACTAGACCAGGTTGCTCAGAGTTCCATTCAGCCTGAACCTTGAACACTTCCAGGGATGGTCTTCCAACACCAGTCCCAGGCAAATGTTTTCTCTTCAAGTTGTGCTGGTTTCATTAAAATTTATTTCAAAGCTAAATCACATAAACCACTGCAAACCTCTTTATTTTATTTGAAGAATGTGGTTCCAGCCCTCCTGATCATCCTGTCCTAAGCTGAGACTGTTTTCCAGAGAGGGTAGAATGAATTTGATGTTGTTTTGGAAGCTGTTGGCAGTTAAACTGCTGCTGTAGCACTTAACAGAAAATGTTCATGTCCTCCTAGGAACCTATGGATATTTGTGTCAAAATTCACAGAATTTGATGCCAGAAAACTACACAAACTCTACAAGATGGCTCATAAGAAAAGATCACAGGAAGAGGAGGTGAGAGCTGAAGTGCTTTCCCTTTGATTTCTGTCCTTAAAAGTTGCTGCACTGGAAGTTCCAATCCTTTCTGCCTCTTACTGTGGGTGTTCTTTGTTGTTGTTGGCAGTGTGTGATTTTCTCAACATCTAAACAGTCTGATTAGACTGATTAGACTTCTTTTTCATGTGGCATTTCTGGTCACTTTGTCCTGGCTGTTCTGACCAAGCAAAAGCATTGTTTGGTGTGGCATGTGATGTTCAGTTGCCCTGTGGAGTGAAAAGCCTGGGCATGCTGCCCTGTAGAGATCAGGTGTAGAAGCAGAGCTGCCAAACTGTGCCTGTCCTCCACCAACGTTTGTGCTGTTCTTGAGCACAGAGTTGGCTCACCTCAAAGAAGCAGGAAAATCCAGAGCCTGGCAGACAAGGCCATTGCTCACAGTCCTGCTCTTCTGGTGGGAGAGCAGCTGAGCTGTATCCCTCTGTTCCACCTTGCAGGAGCAAAAGAAGAAGGAGGACATGTCCAACATGAAGAAGCAGTTCCGCCCAGAGCCTTCGGGCTCCAGCCGCGATTCCGTGATGTCCCAGTCCCACGTGCCTCACAATCCTCATTCCCAGAAGATCCACATGCCCCCTTCCCACACCCAGCAGCAGATGCACGGGCACCCCCGGGACAACTACGGCCATCCAAACAAGAGACATTTCAGCAACACAGGTGAGCACTGGCAAGCCAGGAGAAACCTTCCCTTCTGACCTAATGCTCATGGGCACAAATCCTTCTGGGGCTTGTGACTGCTAAGATTTAAAAGGGATGGGATAGAACATAACACTACCACTGTACTTAATGCTGGGATAGAAAACATGGTGAGGTAGTGCGGAAAGGAATGTAAGAATGGTGTAGGAATGTGCCCCCTGTTGATGGAGTAAAAAAGTTACCCTTTGTCTCCTTAAAAAGGAAAAAAGTCCAGAAGTTTCTCTCCTCAATTTGGTTAAAAGACACCTCATAGGACCTTGGAGACTTCACCTCAAACTTAAGGATAGCCAATTGGACAGAAGCCAAGAAGTCCCACCTAAGCAATTCACTAGAAAAAGAAGAGAACAAAAGAAGTAATCGCTTTTGTGAGTGTTTTAGCAGGAACAAGAGCCTCTTGCCCTGGCTCGGTCTTTCTCTGAAAAGAGCTTTTTTATTTTGACTTTTATTAAAACTTTTTTGTTTACAACACTGTCACAGGAGCCATCCTGCTACTTTTATGCCACCTGAGGTAGCTGAGCTATCAAGGGTATAATACTTGTCTCTGAGAGCTTATAAGACCTGGCTCGAAGAGACCAAACATTAGAATGGGACAGAATAAGATTTGTGGGGATGATAAAGTGATAGTGATAAAGACATTCAAAGAATAAAATTTGGCCCACATTGTTTAGGGAGGAAAAAGTTAAAGGGCCGTCAGTAGCTATTATTTCTTGGAGAAATCAGGGAAGCAAATGGGCTTAAACCAAAGCATGAAAGAGACTCAGAGGTGCTCTTTGCTCACGGCAGACCGAGGAGACTGGCAGAGGGATCGGAAGTTCAACTACGGCGGCAACAGCAACCAGATGTGGGGCGGGGAGCGGCACCACCAGTACGAGCAGCACTGGTACAAGGACCACCACTACGGGGACCGGCGGTCACGGGGGGATCCCCACCGGAGCTCCGGGAACTACAGACCAAACAACCTGTCCCGCAAGAGGCCCTACGAGCAGTACAACAGCGACCGAGACCACAGAGGCCACCGCGACTACTACGACAGGTGAGCACTCTCTTGCTTTGGAAAGACAGGTGTCTGCTAAGGAAGGCAGGAGACTCCCCTGAAATGGAAAGTGTAAACCCCCTCCCTCCGAATTGTTATAAATTTGAAATTAAGGGGCTCTCCGGCAAAGATATGGGAGCAGGAATAACAGTTCTTTATTAGGGAAGAAAATAAAAAAAATTATATAATGCAGTAATATAAAACAACACAGACAAGAGTCAGAATATGACCTGACACCCTGTTAGTCAGGGTGTTGGCAGCAGTCTGATTGAAATGGTGGCTGCAGCCCTCCTGCAGTAACAGGTGTGGTTCTGTTGGAGCAGTGACCCTGTAGAAGGGTGGAGTTTTCCTCTGAAGGCCCAGTGGTGGTGTAGATGGGCCTGGTCTTCCTCTGGGAATCCAGTGGAAAAGGCTGCCTGTGGTCTTCCAAATGTCTGATTATATCCAGATAGTAATGCTTGGCTCCTCTGGGCAGAGCATCTCACAATGGGATGATGTAATTTTATCAGCCATGCAGTGACCCTCACTGGCCCATTAACAGAATATATCTCCTGGAGGGAGGATTGATTGTGGAAGAGATAAAGAAAAACTGCCCTGTTAACAGAAGATAACTGCTCCACAGATAGGAATAGAATACACACATCCATTTCCAACCTAAGGCATTGCCCTCACCTCAGAGGGCTTGGAGAGCTGATCTCCATCCATTCTTCTCTCCACAGGCACCACCACGATTCCAAACGTCGACGGTCCGACGACTTCAGGCCTCAGAACTACCACCAGCAGGATTTCCGGCGGATGTCTGACCACAGGCCGCCCATGGGATACCATGGCCAAGGACCTTCGGACCACTACCGGTCCTTCCACACAGACAAACTGGGGGATTACAAACAGCCCCTCCCTCCATCTCACCCTGCGGTGTCGGACCCTCGCTCGCCCCCCTCTCAGAAATCCCCCCACGATTCCAAGTCACCTCTCGATCACAGGTCACCTCTGGATAGGTCATTGGAACAGAAAAACAATCCAGATTATAACTGGAACATTCGGAAAGCATGAAGTGACTGAGAGGGTGAAGCGCACGTCTGAAATACTGGGATTGATGCGACGGTGGCTGCTTTCTCCAAGCCAGCAACAAGAAACTCTGAACATGCTGCTATCATCTGGCTGGGTCAAGGAAGATTTTGGGGGAGTGGGTGGAGGAAGATTTTCCCTAGTTCTTGATTCTGGTTTAGATTCCCATTTCCTTTCCCCTTTTTTACCATTGAACTGTTCTGTCATGGAACCAGCCTTGCTGCCTCGTTTGTTGTTTTGTTTTTGTTTTCCTCAGTCCAATGGACCCAAGGGAGTTTTCCCCAGCCAGTGTTTCCTCAGAAGGAGAAGGCAGATTGATGCTGCTTCAGATGGTGCAGAAGGCTGTGTGCCTGCTCTGACTTGATGCTGCTTTGGGGTTGGGGATAAACTGGTTGGGCTGGGATTTGTATGTCATCAGCATGGGGCAATGGGAGGATATGTTCAAGGAGGGACAGGAAAGTCCCTCAGCAGCCAAACTTGGTTGAAAAAGGGACTTGATGTCCTGGCAGAATGACTCCAAAGGAGCTGGAGCCATGCTGGTGACAATCCATCGCTTTCCTGGCCATGTTATCATTTTCATGTCTTTATCCATTTCAAGAAACTGGCTCTGCTTTGATTGCTGTTGCGTCCCCTGCAACAGAAGAGGTGGGGGGGATCTTCCTCCCATCTCCAGAGCTGGAACTGGCAAATCTTGACTCTAGGAGTAAGTGGGAGCTGGTTAAAAAAGGGCCAACATCCTTAGCAAAGGCTTAGTTCATGTCTAACCAGCAGAAGAAATTGAAAGAAATTGTGGTGAGAACAGTATTTCTCAGTGGACAGGGCTCAGTAATTCATTATAAAACTCTTCTCTTCTGGCATGGGCAGCTTGGGTGCTCCAGGAACTAACAGATGCTGGCTGGGAGGTGCAAGATCAAAAGATGGTTCTGGGGATCCTGGAACTCCTAATCTTCCTGCCACTAAAGTCTCTGGTCTTTGGGCAAGTCACTTCTCTCTCTGTGCTTCACAAAGCAGTGATCACAAACCTTTACTGTAAGTGAAAGATAAGGAATGGTAGAACAAAGTGAAGCAGGAAGGTGACTCCCTTTCCAGCAGTCAGCAGTGACTCTGAACTGCTGAAAGTACCTGCATTTATAGACCTTTTGTTTGTCTAAACTGGAAATGAACCTGAGGACTTAGCACCTCAGTGAGCAGGGAGAGAATGAGGAATTCAGGACGGATCCATAAAGATCCTTGGAGCAAATGCCTTAGAGCCCAGCATGACAGAGGAAAAAGAGGAATGTGCAGCCCAGCTCAGTGGACTTCAGGGCAAACACTCCAAGTATTCAAACCACAGCATTTGATGCAAACCAGTGTCCGGCCTGGGCACTGGTGTGGTGAGAGGCTGGTTGTGCACATCCTGCTGGCCAAAAGCACCTTGAGTGATTATTTTTCAGGTTGGAGTTCCCTGGAGACCACAAAAGCTGCCCCAGGCGTGGTGTCTGGGGCTGCATCACCACCCAGAGCACAGTATTAAAGACCAGGCAGTTCCAGACTCCTGTTAGGTGGGGCACAGAAGCTGGGCCTCCTGTTAAGATGCCAGTATTTGACTCTAATAAGCTGTGATGTCCCTTCCCCAAAAGACTGAGGGCAGATGGGTGTTCAGGGCTGGCTTCCTGACTCCAGCCAGTGCCTTGGAAGGCGCATGCAAACTGACACTAATACTCCTCCATGCAGTATATCCCTGGAAATCTGCTGCCATCACTCCTCCCCATCCCGCTGCTCTAAGGGGACACACAGGAAGTGTTTTGTTCCCCTTTTGTTTTTATGTTGCAAGATTTCCACCGAATTCAGGGCAGTTTTGTTTCCTTAGAGGCACTTGCTGCCCTGATAAAGTGTTACACTTGTGTTTACCTGTGCAGGGCGAGCTGAAGGCAAGTCTTCCGCAGTCCCCCTCGGAGGGGTGGGAGGTGTGGAGAGAGCACATTTCCCACTAAGCTGTGATTGCAGGCTGTGGTATTCAACAAAGAGGTCCTTTCTTTTCAGAGGTATTAGCTTTTAATGTGAAATGGAGGCAGCCTTGGAGGGGCACTGTGTTTTTGTCACGGCGTGGTGCTGTCACAGTGGGACGTTCGTGCCATACTCGTGTAGCAAAGGCAATACTGGCAACCAGTGTGAGGGCTGGTGCAGGAAAACTTTGGATCCCAGCAAGAGGCATTTTCTGTGTCAAGATGTGGGGGTTTCTGCTTATCCCAGGTTCCAGGCACAAGGTTGTTTGGGACTTCCTTCTTGTGCAACAGCAAAAGCTTTACCCACACCCACTGGAGAGCTGTCCCCACTGTTACTTTAGCCTGATGTTGAAGTCACATCATGTCCACTCATGATGGGTGAGTCTTTGCTGGGTTTGGCTTTAGTGAAGCTGGAGAAGGAGATTTGGGAGAAAGTCTTCCCTGAGCACACACACACAGACACTCTTATGCATTTTTTGTCCCCTCAGCATAGGGACCATAACCTAACACAGTCACGGAGACAGGAGTGGGATCAGAGGGGACACATCCACAGCCATAAACTTCCCTGTGGTGTTTGTGTCAGCACTGGAACAGCTCTTCCTTCCTAACTAGCTGTGGGATTTCCTCCAGCCTCTTTGCAGAAAAAAAGCTGTAACTTGCTGAGGTTCAATTAAAAAAAAAAAAAAAAAAAAAAAAAAAAAGGAGTTTTTCAGCCTGACCTCTTTGGAAATGGTGTAAAGTTATTGAATTCACATGGTGGAAATACTGCAGACCAAAACTTGCTGTGGGGACAGGCGATGGTCCCAACCAAAATGGACACGGAACCGAGTGCTGAAGTCCTTGTGTGAACGGTTTGTGATAAACACAAAAATATTTTTCTGCTTTCACCCGTTTCCTCCCCACCTCTGCCTCCCCTTTGGGGAGAGAAGGACTCTTACTGTAAAAATACAGACTTTTAAACCTGTTGACTAAAAACAGTAATTAATATTAATTTATATTTGTGAAAGAAATGCCACTGTCCTAGTGATTTCTGATGTAAATATGTTGTTTATATAGTATGTATGAAATTTTCCTACATTGTAAAACTGCTGTACTTTTGATTCTTGTATATTAAAAAGTGTTACTGAGATTTTCAGAAGGGCCCCAGTGTGGTGTCTCTGGGGGGTCCTGTGGCAGGTCTGGGGGCTGGTTTGGGATGACAGGGCCCTTTTCTGCCAGCCACAGGCAAGCCAGCGTGGATATCTTCACTGTGCAGGAATAAGCATGTTCTGCTTGGCTGTTTCACAGTCTGTGGTGATAGAGACTTGGAAGCCTCTTCAGATGGGAGCTTCCACCTGATCAGAAGGAGCTGTACATTCTCTAACAGAGAAATCTAACCCAGATCCATCAGGATTTCACTGGGATGATACTGATGATTGTATGTTTATCCCACCTCCACGTTTTGTGGATCTTTGAAGATGTCTAAATTTTTTACCTTTCCTGGAGAGAATTCCCCTTTCTCTAGAAGTGTTGCTCCTGCTGCACCAGTGAGTTCTCCCTCTCTGTCCCCAGCCCCTCCTGAGCAGGATGTGCCTCTCCCCAGGTGGGATGTGAAGGCATCCAGTGGCTGCTTTGGTTTGGTCTTTACCCTCCACTGCTCACACTGAGGCCCACACAGCAAAACACAGAGCAGGGATTGGAGCCATTTCTCCCCAAGTTATAAAAGCTCATTGTAAAAAGCACTTTTCACACCTGTAGCCACTGGGTCCAGCCCTTCCCAGACTCTCTGCTGCTGAGCCAAGTTTCAGCCAAGAGTGAAATTTCACAGCTGAGTTATATGCTCCTGAAAAATGGATTTCCTAATGGAAAGAGTGACTGGCTGTTAGCCATGGGGCTCAGCAGGGAGAGGGGCTCAGCTGCAGGGAGGCACAGGGGCTGCAGGGAGCTGGGCTGGGTGTTACATGCCTGTGGGAACTCAGGGCAGGTGGAGTACCCCCCTGTCTGCCCTGGGGTGCTCTGACTCCCAGGAAAACACTGACTTTGACTCTAGTTCATGGAGAAGGCCTCCAAAGCTTCTAAGTAAACTAGAGACCACGCAAGTGTGAAATAGATTGTAGAGATTAGTTTAGTATGTCACATGGGTGAGAAATTTAGGTTTTAGGATTTTTAGCATATTATAGACGGGTACAAGATGGAGGATACAGGGTGTTGTCTCGAGTTCCTTTCTTCTTTCTTCTTCTTGGGTTTGGGTGGTATCTTGTAATTGGGTAGAAAAATCTGCATTGCGGGTCTTTAGGGGTCAGTAATTGGGTGAGAAAAGGAAATAATCCAGGTGTCACTTCTTAATTGGGTAGTTTAGGTTTTGATTAGACTTAAGACCTTGCAACACGAGTTTGTTAGCCATTTTGTGCTGTTTACACACATACAAGGTCTGGGTGCAGACAGTGCGCTGAAGTCTTGATAAGGTAACAATAAAACAAGAACCTGAAGACCGAAAAAGTCCCGTGCGTCTGCTTTTCCTGACAAAGAACTGCTTCACGAGGGTTTCCCCCTGCCAGGGGAGCCCTCAGGGAGTTGCCCGACGTGGGGCCCGCACACTCACACATGCCTGGGTGAATCTACCTTGGGCCTGGCTCTCGGCGGCCGCGGGCGGAGGCTCCCGGCTCGCTGTGCCGCTGCTGCCCGCAGGGCTCACACGGGAGCGGCCGCCCCGAGGCTCTGCCGAGACTGGACTGGGGCGGGTGGCGGTGATCGCTGCGCCGTGCCCAGCACAGCAGAGGCACGGGGAACGAGGAAAGCGAGGCACAGGAATAAGGGAGGGACACTTGTCTGAGTCTCCAAAGATCGAACCTCAGAGCGGGACAGAGCAAGTGACAAATCCGAACCTGAACAGATTACTTTTATAGGGATGGGGGGAACACGGGGAGGACACAACTCTGACCAATAGCAGGGCATTAGGGGAGGGGTGCAGGGTAAGGGCTCCCCAATAGAAGCCAACACGGGGAGGGAGCAAACCTTACAGACCAATTCTGCTTCGAGGAGGGGATGACAGACAGGGAACACTCCAGAACCAAAGGAGTGTGCTATCTTTGACACACAGGGGTAAGACGAGGGAACAAGGGAGGCATACAGGTGGATTGACATGTGGATTGACACACATTTTGGCGGGGAAAACTGTGGTAAACAACTCAGGACTGGACCATTAGGGAAGCCAAATGGGGTACAGAGACTGAACCACTACAAACTTATAACAAGGAATATTAAAACATACTACAGAAGAACAAACTGCAAAACAACAGACCACCACACTGCCTGAGGCCAGTGACTTTTAAAATGTTTTTATTTTGATTTAAGCAGGCAGGTAAGGATGTGAGCACCGTGATGCCAGGTGTCTCCCCCAGCACAGCTCAGTCCTGCCCACTCATGTCCACAGCACCACACTGAGAACAGCTCAATCCTAAGTAAGGCCTTCTCAAAATTGATGAGGAAATGACCTCCTGACCTTCCCACCTGTCCATGCCAGGCAGGTCTGGTCAGTCCCACAGGAAGGTATCATCCATAAGGACATGGTACGTGCAAAGGCATGTGCTGGCACAGGGAGCAGGACCCCCAGCCCTGCCTTGCACCCACCCCAGTGAGGGGACAGGGCTGTGCTTTACACTGGGGCAGACCCTCTAGAGGGAGCTGATTCCCAGCAAAAAGCCCATTTTTTGGTGAACACCATCACTCTGCAGTTGTGGCTGCTCCCGGACAGCTGGTCCTGGCTCACCCCAAAAACTCAGACATGAAGCTCAGAGCCCAAGACAGTGGCCAAAGGTCACGGGATGGACAGGCACAGCCAAAATGGAGCTGGAAAGCCACCCCAGGCCCCAGGTGGTGGCACTTGAGCTGCTGCTCATCACAGTGATGGGACGGGACTCTGGATCCCCCAGGGGCTGCCCCCTCACTAGCCTTGAACATGGTCTGGAGAGCAATCTGAACCACAAGGCCACCACCAATGTCCCTGCACAGCCTGTGCCTTCCCCACTTACCTCCTGGGGATGCTTTGCTGCCTTGTGTGGTTAATGGGAACAGGCATCCTTGTGCCTCAGGGGTCACCGTTCCCTCACATCAGCACTTTGTCCTGCTGGAACATGCAGGGGCTGCCTGCTCACTGTCCCAGGCTGGACAGCAGGGGACCATTGGTGACCTCCTGGCAGAACACTCAGTGAGGGGGACCCCTGGCCCCTGCACTCTGGGCACTTTGTAGAGGAGTTCTCAGGTTTAGCCATTTCAGGTTTAGTAATTTCATATGGCTAAACCTGAGCTCTCATACAAGAACTGGCAGAGGAAGTGGATTTGGCTCTTTCCAAACGCTGCCAGTTCTCTGGGCTTCGAAGGAGGGGAAGGCCAGATGTCAATCACATCTCTGGTGCTTTGCATCATTGCACAGATTTAACCCAAATAATGTTGAGTTGGTGTGGGTGTCCCACCTGCCCTCAGCATCTCCCTGTACCCAGCTGCTGTGACAATGAGCACCTTCAGATTTCAAAAACTGAAAATTTAACAGAAAAAAAAATGCAATTTTGTTTTTCCTCATTAGAGGGCAGCAACAAACCCAGCTGGGACAGGAGAGCTGCCCAACAAAAGGGAGGAATTACCATTACTGGCTGTACACCTCAGTCTGCTGTGGTGAGCAGGGGAAGGGTGGTGGCACCCACTTGGACTCCATTGCTGCACATCTCCCTTCCCTGCGAGGCAAGGCTCTAATGGTTTATTATCTATATTTTCACCCCCATCCCCTTTTTGTCTCCTTTGGCTTTAGATAAATTGAACTCCAGCGTGAAAGTCTCAGAATTCAGGACAGAAATGAGCTCTCAGAGGGTCCTTCAGGTGGAAGAGAGCTGCTTTGGAGTGAGTGCAGAAATGGGGCAACATTTGCATGCAGCCAGCACACGGGGAACAAAGTGAGACCCACTCATTTATTGTCAAAAAAACCTCAAACTTTACTTGTGTTTCTCTCAATAAATAATTTACAGTATTTACACGCGGTGATACTCCCGTGGGTCTCAGCGCAGGGAGGAGGGAGGAGCTGGGGGAGCCTTTTCAGAATGCCTCCCCTTTGCCTATGGGTTTGTTTTTTTTTTTTTTGTTTTGTTTGTTTCCAAGTATCGGGTCCTTCTTGGCCACACTTCACCTTTAACCAGAACTGGGTCAAACACAACCAAAATAAAGTGCTTCACTGTTTGCTTCTAAAATAGGGATACCCCAACTACCTCACACCATCAGCCACCACTGGAGCACCCACCTGGACAGAGGGAATGGGCCATGCCATAACCAGACTTTCCTTGGATAGAAACTGTCCCTAAACCACAGCGTGTTATGCTGTGGGGTGATTGTTTTATAGGAAGGGGAGGTCTTAAGGAATTATTGACCTGTTGGCACACTGTGGCTGGGCCAGCTCAGGCAGCTTTCAAGCAGCACTGTGTGCTCAGAGGGAGGCTGGGCACAGCTGCATTTAGCTGTGGGGTAAACCTCTTCTTTGCCCAGAAACAGGTTTTGGCTCTTAAAAGGTGGGTTTTAAACTTCTAGGGAAGATAAAATTTTGTTTTCTCTAGAACAAAGGAAACAGAAAGTCCAAATCAGCCTGGCTGAGCATTAGTGCATTGGGAAATGAAACTGTCTGGTGCCGTGGTCCAGTGGCTGCTCCTCTCAGCACCTCCAAACTGTGATATCCTTATTTCAACATCTCCCTAAACAGAGTATCTGGGGCATCAGCAAACAAAGCAAGGAACAAAGTAGTAAACACATCTTTTTGTTTCTTTTCTTTCCTTAAACATTTAAAAACCAATTACATCTTCTCATCTGTACAGTCACACGAGATCAATGCCAGGGCTCTATATATTAAAGAGACAATATAAATTACATCAATTGACACAAGTTTGCATTTCTCTGCTGCTTTACAAATGGAGCTCTAGAGCTGTAAGGACACAATGAATAGTCATGTTCAGTATTTACACCAGGCTGCCTCTTGGCACCAGTTCAGACTGCCAAACCAAGCCTGTTCCCACCTCTTTTGGTGCTAGCTTGTCTCATCACGCCCAGAGACCTCCCTTTTGAGAGCAGGAGGTGGCCCCAAGTATGATGTGTTTTGGGGCTTGTTTCTGGGAACTTCCCCCTGAGGAAAGGTGGGGGAAACCCACCAGGAGGTCTTGAAGGCGCAGACCAAAGGTGGTCTCGATGTTTGTTCAGTGAGCGATGGGGTGAACCACAGAGGAACATGAAGTGGAGGAGATGGGCAGCACTACATGGTGGGGGAAGGAGATTATTGATGGTTTCGAGGCAGGGAACAGACATCTGGAGGCAGCTGGGGGGGGTCCTCTGCTGCATCCCATCTCCTGGCTGAATTCTGACATTGCCCCATTTCTGATCCCCTGAAGGGCTTAAGGTGCAACTGGTCTGCAATGGGGTTGCAAGTCGCGGCCCCAGGATGGGGAGCAGAGCAGAGACCTAGCAGCAAAAAAAAAGAGCACCATGCTCCTGCTCCATCCCAGGGCTGGGCCAGGCCGAGCCACAGGCAGAGAGGGGCTGGAGGGAGGTGCAGGTTGGGTCTCCCACTGAGCAGCCAGCCTGCTGCCAGTTTCAGGGGACCAGAGAGTGAATGGTGTGAGGAACTAATCCAATGCTGGGCAGAAGTTGCAGAAACCGCTTGAATACTGGCCAGGTTTCTCCCATTGCCATCAAGAGTCCACGGTAGGTCCATGCAGAGACAAGGGAGACAGGAGTAAAACTACTGAGTGAATCAGCCAGGTGAACTGGCTAAAATAGGGGACGCCTTTGAACCACAAAAAATGCAGGCCAAGGCTTGAGGAACGTGTCCTCCTTCCAGCCAGAAGGTGCCTGGCACCAGCAGCCAAGCAAGCATGGGATCACTGCCCACCATTTCGGCCCCTTGCACCACCTTCTGCAACAGCAGGACTGTGGGCAGAGCAGGACGTGCCAAAAAGCAGAGCCCAGCCCCAGTGAGCAGGACATCCTGCCCTGCTGTGCTGGCCAGGCTTGGTCCTGTCTCACTGCTCCGTGCCCTCCTCGTGGGCTCTGCTCTCTGCAGGCAAAGCCATGTTCACACACGCCAGTGTCACAGTCACCACGTGCACGGCTGGGACCAGGGGAGCGCTACAAGCAGAATAGCTACAAGGGCTCCCCAGCACCCACTCGAATGGGAGCAGGAGGAGGGGGAAGTGAGGAAGGTCCAGACAAGGTACAGTCCAGCAAAAACTCCTGACTGGTCCCACTGGCAGCACATTCCTCCCAGGCAAGAGCTGGGAAGGTGGAGGACTTGCACCGAGAGAGAGACTGAGGTCTGAGGACAACCCACGTGGCTCTGATGTCCAACCTCTTGTTTTCCAACACCTGCATCTCATCCCTGGTTGCCTCCTGCTCCCCTTTCCCTTCTCTCCAAGGTGTGAAGGAGCAAACCTCTATAACAAGCACAACCAACACAAACACAGCAGTGCTACCCAGAGGGTGGGATGTGTTCCCGTGGGAGCCGTGTTGCCTGGGGTCAGAACCCGTGTCCTTTCATAGAGATGCAGCTTGTCTTTGTTGGAGTGAAGCATCTTCACATCCTCAAAGGCATAGTAAGCAGCCAGCATGAAGTTGACATCCCCCGTTGTGAGGAGGTCAAAGACACAGGACTGGAAGTAGAGGTCCTCCACGGGCAGCTTTTCCCTGCACTTGGCCGTGGCCGTTTCATAGGTGAAGGCCTCGGGGGGGGCGGGCAGGCTGGGCCCCTTCCTACGGGCACGACCCTCCGTGGCCTGAGCCGAGCGGATGGTCTGGAAGTCAATCTGTTGGTTGACTGGACAACCACGGAGGCACAGGTAGAGGCCCTGACTGTCCCGGTCCTCCACGGCGTTGACCACCTCCTCCGGCATGCGCACGGCGAAGGTGAGGTACCGCCCCACCTGCCTCACCACGATGGTGGTGCCAATGTACTTGGCCTGGATCTCGATGTGCTGGCCCGACACCTTCTCTGTGATCTTCAGGCTGTTGGCTCCGTGCTTGTCCCCTCCGTTCTTGGAGCCGTCGACAAAGGCAGCAGGGAGCTCGTCCATCTCTGCCTGGTACACTTTCTGATCCACACACTCCTGGAAGCTCTTGAAGATAATGGTGAGCTGTGGGGGAGGAAAGGAGCATGGTTACGGCCAGTGACAACCACCTGAGAGCACACAGCCACCTGAGAGCACACACTGCAGTGGGGTGGGAGGTGGAAAGACTGGATGCTGAAGTCCAGACAGAAGCGTGACCTTCAGGCTCATGGTCCTTCATCCTAAGAAGTGGCCCTGACTTTTTAGCCCCCCAGACACGGTGATCGTGCTCCAGCCAAAGGGTGAAGACACTGTGTAGAGATCCAAGACCCAGAAGCTTGACTGAATGCACCACCTGGATCTGCCTGTTATCTCCAGACCCAGCACAGGAGCTTCCTTGCAGCTGGAGTTGGGTGGAGTATCCCTACTCACAGGCCTGTGGCAGCATGCCCGTGCACGCAGCACTGCCTCGCCTCCAGGGCTGGCAGATGGCAGCAGGGATGAGCCCTGACTCCCTTGGAGGCGGTGGAACTTCTCTTCTGACTGCCATGACATTTACATCCCAAGGGCTGGACCAATTTGTTTCCCTAACCAATTGCAGACCAACAGGATTTCTCCCACGGGCCCTCAAACATGTCCTGCTCCATCTCAACCCCACAGGCACACATGTGTTCAGCCTGTTCCAGCAGGATGGCCCTTCTAGGGGTGACTTCGTGGTGGCCTTGGCAGTGCTGGGTTAATGGCTGGACTCGATTTTAAAAGATTTTTCCCAGCCTTAATGAATCTATGATTCTATGACACAAACAAAGCCCAACATGCCTCCTTCACCCCTGGCTGGGCTCAAACACAGGCCCCCTCCAGCAGAAGGATCTCACAGTGCTTGCTCTTCCCTTGCTGGCCTGGCTTTTGGAGGGAAGACCTGGGGAAGAAGATGAGTAGAATTTGCATGTACAAACAGTACAAACTACGCTCTTTCAGCTCTTGCAGAGTTGCTCTTGCACCTTTCTGCCCATGAGGAACAAGTGGCAAAGGGGACCTCCTGCCACGTGGGCCCCATGAAGGGGGAGACTGAGACCTGGCCAGAGCAGGGTGGGGCTGGAGAAGAGAGCAGAGAACACAAAGAGCCCCAAGGATTGAGTGCTCCCATCATTTCCAGCAGCACAGTGCCCACAGCAGTGCTCCCCACAGCTCACGCTGCAGATCTCATGACTAATCCCTCCTCACCACAAGCCTGTGAGGCAGATAAAAGGCTCAATTAAGATGGTGATCCTGCGATCCCAGCAGGTCCTGGGATCCTTAAGAACCACTTTCCTCAAGCCAGACTTCCTTGCAAGCTTCAGCAGGTTTTGATGTCTTTTAGCAGGTAAGGACATCAGAGCATCATTAAGTATCTTTTAGGGGGTTTATCTGAGACAGGTCAGAACCTCACTGCCAGTTCCCGCTCAGGATAAAGGGGTGATATCCAGAGCAGAGAAGCATCCCTTGTTCTAAACGTGCTTCTCTTCTCTCCCCACACACAGGGAGAAGCAGAACTCCCAGACATGGTAGGACAGGACATTTTCCAAAAGCAAGAGGATGCCTCCTGCTGAGCCTCCCATTTTCTTTGGCACAAAAAGTGCCCTGTTAGCTTTAGAGCTTGTGCACCAGGGGCAGCACAACAGTTCCTCAGCTCCAGGTCCCTCCTGAAGCTGAGGCTGTGCCACACAAGTCCTGCTGTATCACAGCAGCACATTTTCACTTGGGCTTTCTGTGTTTGCCTTGTACCTTCAGGATGTTTATTTAGTCTGTCAAAGCACCTCCAGAACAGACTGTTCCCCACAAAATGTCTTGACTTGGCTGCAAACCACAGAGACAATTACAAGCCTGGGTAGAGGGGAAGGCAGTTTGAGGAGCTCAGCTCCCTCCAGGCTTTTCCTGCAAGCTGGAGCCTCCCTGGAGGGCAGTCCTGGGTTTGCTTGGGCCTTGGGGGTCCCCCAAGAGGTGCCAGCATCATTCCTGATCTGGCTGCTCACAGAAACCCGGAGTCCCAAGGTGGGAGCCCTCCTAATCTGCAATACCTGGCTTGGCCACGAAGGCCCCCTGAGATGCAGCACCTCAGCCTGCTCACTGTGATGGGGCTGGATGTGCTCAACAAGAAACCACATTTCAGTGAAGGCTGAGGACAAAAAAAGGATGGACATCCGATATTGAGGGCCAGACATTCCAATTCTGAAGAGCTCACGCTCTGTCTTACCCTCCCCAAGGAGATGTGGAAATGGGGGAAGACACGGAAGAACGAAAGGCTGCTCTGAAGCCTCTCTGCCCTCGCCCACCTCTGTCCAGGGGGACAAGGCTCACCTTGCTGGTGGCGGTGGCCGAGGAGCCAGGCAGCACCGGCGTGTTGGTGACCTGCACGTTCAGGTAGTTATTGTCTATGAGCGGCCAAGCCCCCTGCACCTTGCAGGTCTGGAAAGTGTCCGTGAAAGTCCTGAGGTGGGGGTCCCCAAAGAGCCCGCAGTGGGTGTAGTTGGGGGCGGCCGAGTGCTTGTGAAAGCTCTTCTCGTAGTGGCAGATCTCGGGGCTGTCAGAGCGCTCCTGGCTGTCCCCGGGGGGCAATGTCCGGAGGCGGGGCTGGGACGTGGGGCCATCCTTGGAGCAGTTGTGCTGCACCATGAGATCGTCTATGCCATGCACGGCCGAGTGGTAGGCCAGGTCTCCCCTGCAGGTGCGGGCGGTGCGGCGCGTGCAGTGCGCGTAGGCCCGCAGCGCCGTGCAGAACTCCGGCGCCTCCTCCGCGCCCAGGTGGTGCGAGCCCGACGTGGCCACCCAGAACTCAGAGTTGCACTTGAGGATCTTGCATGGAGAGGTCACTGCGGGAGGGCAGGAGAACACAAGGGGGTCAGTGCTGGCTTGCCCGCGGGTGGGACGCCCAACTCCAGCCCATCCAGAGGCCGCGTCCTCCTCCCGCTGCCCAAACTCATGACACCGGCCCGGCCGCGTGACAGGGCCTCGTTCACCAGACGTGACCCTCTCCCATGACCCAACTCTCATGCATCAAAGCCAAAGAAACCAACAGGATCTGCCCCAAGTGAAGCCAAAAAGGGAAAGAACATCCAGCCTTTAGATGAATGATCATGGGGGGAAACCGTGGTGTGGAAGAATGGGACATATTCATAAGCAGTGATGAGGGAGGATCATTAATGTGGGGGGGAGATGCAATGGGGTTTCTAATGCCCTTTTAGGGGTTGACATTCTAAGCTCTGTGCTGCGTGAGTTACTGGGCACTGTGTCCAGACTGATCTCTACCAGTACAAAGCTCTCTGCCTTTTCCTCCTCTATGGGCTTGGGAAAACAGAGCAGCATCACAATCACTGTGCCCAGGTTAGAGCAGGACCAATGCCATGACCCACCCTGCAGCACAGCCAGAGGCCATCCACCATCACCAACGCCACAGCAGTGACGGCGCAGTACTTGTCCCTGTGCCTCCGGAAAGAAGCGGGAGCCAAAAAATCTCCTTCTTGACATCTGTGCGGCTCTGCCCAGCCCTGGGAGCCCGTTCCCCACCATGGCCCGCTGAGGGAGAACAAGAGGTGGAGGAGAAAAACCGGCACAGCAGGTGCGGGGATGCCAGCAAATCCCCGCCTTCCCTTCCCACCCGCCGTGTGCTGCCCAGGCGGAGGCGAAGCCAGAGGCTGCAGGGCCTTTGCCGGGCTCAGCCGCAGCCCTGGTGCTTCCTGGCAAGGCGGAGGAAGGCAAAGAAAATTCAGATCCTGTTTCTTCCCCACACACACAACGTCTGCTCCCTGGGGCAGTGTGGCTTCCCTGGAGCAGACTTGAAAGCAGCTGTGCGAAAAGCACATGGCCATCACTGAATGTCGCAGACACTGCTCTGCCCCTGCCAATTTGGAGTCTTGCTGGGTGAACCCAGGCGCACACTACTTAAAATTCATGGCATTTTCCTTCCTCTCCTCTTAATCGACCCCCTCAGAGCACTTGGAAACAGGATGGGTTCAGGCAGAAAAGGCAGCAGGAGGAGGAGAAGACAAGCCCCACCATTTCCAGATGCTTTCATGGTGCCTTTTGCAGGCGTACCCATATATTCCTGTCTTGGGGCTTGTTTAGAAGGAGCTTATGAGGGCATCTGTGCCAAAAGTATCTCAGATTTGTTTAGAAAAAAGTTACAAAACCCAGTATTGTTTCAGGGAAAACAGTATGTTTGAGTTTTAAACATCACAGTGCTGGAAACTTAAACAGAGTTGGTGCTGGAAAATCAGAAAGGGAGACTTAGACTATAAAACACTGAGCACTTCAGCTGTGAGAAACAAGCCAGTCTCCTTTCTGCTTCCAAGAAGACTGAAGTGCAAATAGGAAATGGTGACAGGTTCCTCAGAGTTTTAAAATTCATGTTTAATAAACTCAGATGCTAGCAACAGCACCAAGAACCCGGGAGCTGTTTGGTCTTGGCAGCATCCCATTTAAACCTGCAAGAAGCTCTGTGGAAAGCCTTTAACTCATCATTGACCAGCGGTGACTCAACAACAAGGTTCTGACCTGGGACATAGGCTCATGTTTCTGCTAAGTCTTCTGCATGTATGTGTCAAATTTAAAGATGTTTATTATTTCACATCCCTCTCTTGTTCATCCCAGGAGTGTGGTTTTTCAGGACTGTCATAAAGGAAGGCAGGAGTCAAAAGAGCACGCAGGAGTGTGACCAGTGCCACCACTGCTGGTTATCCCAAACCCTTGTGGCATCAGGCAATTAAAGTCATTGCTCTCCTAGTTGTTATGCTAATGTACAGCTTGAGGATGCCTTGGGGTTTCTCGTGGCAGAAGGTGCTGTCACTGCAGCCCGCACAGCCCCGGGAGAAGCTGGAGGACACATCCCTGGACACGCAGGAGCCACACACCCCACAGCTCAGCAAGGCACCAGGATGCACTACACAAAGCATCCCATCCAGGGGGCAGCTTGCAGAGTCCTGGCTGCAGCACTTTGCCTGCTCCAGCCCTTCAGCCGCTGCGTAGAGAGGATTTTTTGAATAGGAACAAATCCACTGCCTCTTGCTCTTTAAGGACTTGCTTCACTCGCTTGGATGAGGAGATGCAGCCATGAGCTGTGGCTGCCTAGGGACTTAGAGGGCCCTGCTGAACAGCCCAACACCCAGTGCTGGGCACATCCTGGTGCTGAACATCCCTCACTGCTGCCCTGCCTGGGGTCACACATGACTTTATAAGGTACTGAATTAAAAAATCCCAACCAAAGGGAGGGCAGGGAAGCCCATCTCCTTCCTCCCGGCGCCTGAAGGGGGAGCGTTCTGCTCTGAGATGTTATCGCTCCACTTTTGGCACCGGTCCCCCTCTGGCTGTTTCGCTCAGGGCCCCATATAAGGCCAGATCTCCAAATCCAGGTGCCCCGGCGCTGGGCGGTGTGTGAGCGGGGCCGCTCACGCCTGGCCTTTCCCATGGACATCTCCCCAGCCACCCTCGTGGCAAATCCCTCATGCAGCTGGGGAGGGACTACAGCTGACAAAGGCTGTGGAGGAGAGCAAACACGACCCTTACCCCTCCCAAGCAGCCTTGCCTCGTCCCCTCTGGCAGCAGCTTTGGCACAGTGGTGCAGGCTCATTTGTACCCTGGCCAAGAAACGATGTTTATTCAATTTCACATAATCTATTTTCCATCGACTCACAATGGTTCTGTTTTTCAACCACAGATGACTTAGCATGGAAACAAATCCCTCTCAAGCAGGAACCCAGCAAGGCTCTCCTGGGATCTGTGAGACATCCCCAGGTCTGGGTGATTTCTCATCCATGGCAAAGTAGCCTTCATCTCACAGACAGGTGAATTCAACCCCTCCAAGCCACCTCCCAACCCTCCCCCATGATCTTCTTTCAAGGCCTTGGTGCCACTCAAACCAGAGAACAAAATTTCCTTTGTTATCTTGAAACCAACGGTTTCAGAAAGTTAAAGCCAGAAAAAAAAAAAAATCAGAAAACCACCTGGACTAGGATAGCCCCCTCCCATACCCCCCGTTTGTTCAGGGACACTTCCCGTGAGGACTCCGGAGGTCTGTGCCCACTGAAAAGCCACCCCGGGCCGGCTGTTTCAGGAGTTTATCACATTTACAAAACACGGGTCTTGCTTCTAAGTGGATTTTATCTGACTTCATTGTAAGGACATAAAAAGACACAGCGATTTTCTCCAAAGCAGTAAAAGATCAGTTAGTAACGAGTGTGTTTCCCACAAAGATATTTACACACTGCAATCAAGTCCCTTGTCAATCCTCCAGATAAGCTAAACGGTTTGCACTTTTAAGTTCTCGCTGGAAGGTGTTTGCCCAGCCCCACCATCAGATCTCCCTCCAGCAGCCGTGTTTCCTGCACAGCCAACCACCCCGACAGGACACGGGATAAAGACAAGCTCACAACTCTCCCGAGGTCAGCCCTTTAACCAGGACATCGCATAGAGCAGGCAATGAATGAATTGTGACCTTTTCCTGAGGGTTTGGAAAGCCCTGGTGCTTCATTCAACATCCCATGGACCACCAAACACGCACTCAGGGCTCTTGGGGTATCACCCGACCCCAGACCCACTGCTCTGCCCTCACCATCAGTACATTGCATTACCTGATGTCAAATTAAGTGTTCTAACACATGCACACATATAACTTTAACAACATTTAATTATCACTGCCCCCCTATTCTCCCTTCAGCGGGTGTCAAGTAACCTGGATTTCAGTTACCCAAATCAGGCTCTTACAGGAAACTAGCACAAAACCAACATTTCGTCTATTCTCCTGTAATTCCTGTAACAAAGAGAATTACTGGAAATTAATTTCTGTAAGCAAAAGCCAATTCTTTTAAGACTCTTGAATGCACATTCACCAGACCTGTTAATTTTAAAGTGTTCACTGCTAAGCAATGTTTTTTAATATCCTCTTGGTTCCTAACGGGCTGGAAAGTATTTCATCACCCACATGTGATGCAAATACATCATCCCGCGTTTTTCCAAATACATGGATTGAAGTGTAGATGTGCAAGCCTCACACATGCAGTAAAGGGCCTTTTTGGAGAACACAGTAAAACGTAATTACCTTTGGCCTCAGATCTGAGCACACAGACTTAGGCTCCTAAACACATATTTATTTAAGTAATCTAAATAAACATATTTATGCTGACACCTCAATAGGAAAGGCACGATTCTCCAAGGTGCTAAATACCAGCAACATCTGCCAGCTTCAAGGAGATGGGGGCTGCTCTGCTCACAGGCAGACAGCAGTCACCACCAGCATCAGAATGAACCCAAAAGAGTTAAAAAAAAAAAAAAATCTTATTGCTCCTTAAAACCACGGGACAAGGGATTGCTTCCAGGAAGGTATCAGGAGTCCCAAGCAAAAACTGAGGGAATGAACACTGTGCTTTGTAGCCAGCCCATCGTGCTGCTCCTGCCCTAGGCGGTGTCCCCATAAGCCATTCCTCATGGTGGCCATGCTGGACCCACATCCTGATGCCCACGAGGGTCGTGAGATTAGACAAAAAGAAGGAATTTTTTTACAGTTAGGGTGCTGAGACTCTAGCACAGGTTGCCCACAGAGGTGGTGGTGGCTGCCCCATCCCCGGAGATATTTAAGAGGTCCCTGCCC